>NC_082706.1:6912759-7260583 GCF_030144855.1 Hypanus sabinus
GTGTGCAGTGATTGTGTATGTGATATTTTGTTCCTTCGTTGTGTGTACACAAAACGATGGCATTTGCAACCCTGAATAAAAAAGAGACACACAAGAGACTGGTGAAGCTGGAGATCTGGATCAGCTCGGACAAAATGTTGGGCGACACGTTAGCATAGTGGTACCTCAACGCTTTAAATTGCCAGCGATTGCGATCGGGGTTCATTTCCTGCTGCTGACTGTAAGTAGTCTGTACATTCTTACCGTGACCATGTGGGTATCCCCTGGGTGCTCCAGTTTCCTCCCACAGTCCAAAGATCTATGGTTAAGGTTTAGTGAGTTGCGGGCGGCGGAAGCGTAGTGACACCTGCGTGCTTCCCCAGGCACGTTCTCGGACTGTGTCGGTCGTAGACATTTCACTGCGTGTTTCCGTGTACTTATGACAAATAAATCTAATCTCTTTAAAATGCTGGAGGAACTCAGCAGGTCAGGCAGCATCTATGGAGGGGAATAAATAGTCGATGTTTTGGGGCTGAGACGCTTCATCAGGATTGGAAAGGAAGGGGGAAGAAGCCGGGAATTGTCTGTGTGTAACTCTGGGCTTCCAGCATCTGCAGAACCTCTCGCGTTTATGCTTGACTCACCATTCTTACTTTCTGAGCAATTTGCTGGTCTGCTGTGTGGCAAAAGAGGGGGAAGGCACACCAAGTGGCCACCTGCTCGTTTATGCAAACATCCAATCGGCCAATCACGCGGCACCAACTCAATGTAGAAAAGCATGCAGACGTGGTCAAGAGGTTCAGTTGTTGTTCAGACCAAACACCAGAATGTGGAAGAAATATGATCGAAGTGACTTTAACCGTGGAATGACTGTTGGTGCAAGAAATACTTAATAAAATGGCCACTGAGGGTATATGCATGAAGAAAAGTCAAACTGAGTTTGTTATCAAGTTCACCAGTAAGGTGAGACACAAGTCAAATGCAAGACTTGCTTTCAGCAGCGTCTTGGGCACAGTTGAGACCACACACTGGACAACAAAGGTTTTCAAAAGTGTTGCTTCCTCAGAATTTTTATTTTGTTTATACATGATAGAGAGATATGATAGAGGCGTACAACATATTAAGAGGAATAGATAGAGTGGGCAGGCAGCACCTCTTCCCCAGGACACCACTGCTCAGTACAAGAGGACATGGCTTTAAGGTGGGGGATTATATGGGAGGCAGGGTTTGAGGGTCGGCACAACGTTGTGGGCCGTAGGACCTGTACTGTGCTGTACTATTCTATGTTCTATGTTTATGATAGACCGTTTGAAGCTGAACACAAATAGAATTTCAGACTACTTGTATCACGTAGGAATTGGAGAAACAAGAAATTAACTTTAATTGAATATAATGCATTTAATTGCATAGCAGTGCTGACACTTTGCAATTGTTCAACTAAGCTAAAAATGTTTTGTTGATGATTTTCATTTGTACTCTGTGTCTGAGGCTTCTCACTTAAGTCTCCAACAATAATCAGCCAGCACTGACGGATTCCAGTTGCCCTGTTGCTGTTTCTCCGTGACCTCAATGTCCCGGTGAAACTTTCACCGTGCTCGTCACTGACAGCGCCAAGATTTGCAGGGAAGAAATCTAAACGGGAATGTAGAAAATGAACCTTTAGTGACATGTTGCTCTTCGTGGTTTTGTATGCTGGAAGCATGTTGTCAAACCTCACATAGTTTGGTGCTCTGTAGTTGCCAAGAAAATTTTCAACAGCATCCCTGAATGCCTTCCGTGTGATTTTCTCCGGTCCCTCTAGACGTTCTTTGAAATTCCTGTCATTGATGATATATTTGATTTGTGGATCAACAAGAATCCCTTCCTTTGTCTTGGCATCAGTTATTCTGACTTGAATTATGAATTGAAATAACAAATATAGGCAATTTCAAAACTATGGTACATGACAGAGAAATTCCATGGTGATTTTCATGATTAGCAGCCCAAAATCCATCAGACACATCCAAAGTATTCAGGATGCAAAATTTTTGTTGTCCAGTGTATGTTGGTAGGTAGGTAAAAGTAGGGAGAGAAGTTTGTAATTCTATCATCAAAAATAAGTATTTGTTCAAGATATAATTAAAGCCCAAACTGATCTGTAACTACTATTGAACATTGAGGTGCCACAGTTGTGTAGCATTTAACGCAAAGCTCTTACAGCTTGGGACGTTTGGAGTTCTGAGTTCAATTCCGACATCCTTTGTAGGAAGTTCGTACATTCCTTTCCGTGAGCGTGTGTGTTTTTTCTGGGTGCTGTGGTGTCCTCCCACAGTACCAGTTAATGGGTTAATTGTCCTGTGATTAGACTAGGGTTAAATTAAGTGGGTTGCTGGGCAGATGGAAGGAAGGGCCTGTTCTCAAAATAAAATAAAGAAAATGCTAATGTTGGAATCTGCAACAAAAAGAGAAAGTTGCTAGGAAGGGCAGGAAGAATCTGGCCACCAGGGGCTCACTCCCCACCCAGACTGGTACACCTGTGCTGAGTGCAGTGCCCTGAGAGGGTCCGGCATTTTGAATTATATCCTTTTCAGCTTCCACCATTTGCTGGCTCGAATGATTGTGAAATCTTCCTGTGTGTTTGTTGGTTGGTCCCACAGGTCGTCATGACAACAAGAAGGCAGTGACTCAAGTTCAAAGCTCGAAGTAAATTTATTATCAAAGTATGTTTGTCATTGCATACTACCCTGAGATTAGTTCTCTATGGTGTCAGAGATGCCAGATAAGTCCATAAGACAAAGGAGCAGGAGAAGGCCGTTTGGCTCATCGAGTCTACTCCACCATACAATTATGGCTGACTATTTTCCTTCTCAACCCCATTCTCCTGCTTTCTGCTCATGACCTTTGACTTCCTTACTAATCATGAACCTTTCAACTTCCACTTTAAGTACACCCAACGACTTGGCCTCTTGGCCTCCACAGCCGATTGTGGCAATGAATTCCACAGATTCACCACTTTCTAGCTAAACAAATTCCTCCTCATCTCTGTTCTAAAGGGAAATCCTTCTATTCTAGATTCCTCCTGTTTAGGAAACATCCTCTGCACCGCCACTCTATCTAGCCCTTTCAATATCTGGTCAGTTTCAATGAGATCTCCCTCATAAGTCTGGGTGGTGGGGTGAAGGTACCTCTATACCAAAGGACATGTCGGAGGCGTGAGGTGCTCCTTCCCTCCGCTAGCCTGCAGGTCACCCCTGGTTGTAGCACCTGTTTAGCCCCCCCCCCCCCAATCAGGGTGACGTGAAGCCATGGGAGCAGGTGGTGGATGGTCGTATGAGCAGCCGGTGCAGATCAAAAAGTCCTGGTTATGTGACCACTGACACCAGGCAGACAATCTCTGAAGAGTATTGATAATGGCCGGGGCCAGAAAGATGCAATGGCAAACCAATTTTGTAGAAAAGTTGGCAAAAACAATCATGGTCATGGAAAGACCATGACTGCCCACGTCATACAACATGACATATAATGTAATTAACAAACTCATAAATCTTATTACCTTGCCTAGACCTCAAGGGTAAGTGTGTGTACGTCTGCGAACCTAGATTCTTTATGTGTAGTTCCCTACAGGAGACACTAGGTGGCAACAGCGTGCAAAACATCCGGCCACAGCCAACCCACTGCACGGATGCATTCACAGAGAAACAGAACATGAACAAACTTTTACTCGGGAATGTTTATACTTGGGAATGAAAGTGATTATATGAAATCAAAATATTGGAGACCTGATGTCAGTGTTTCCGATCCAGGGACTGTGGATTTGAGGCCATAAGCTGGCCTGTCCTGGGGTTGGAGGCCTTTCTATATTTAGTTCAAAGAAAATTTTATTATGAAAGTACCTATACAACCATGAGATTCATTTACATGTGGGCCTACTCAATAAATCTTTAGGACAATAACCATAACAGAAACAATGAAAGACCACACCAACTTGGTTTGAGTGTGAGTGTGTGCGTGTGTGTGTGTGTGGGGGGGGGGGGGTGTGGGGAAGGGGCTTGTCGTTGCTTGCGTTGTTCTGCCAAGCATTGTGGGATTGCAATGTTGGTGTTGGAGTGTGTCATGACTCCAGCTTCCAGTGCATCCAAAGGTTGTGTTGGTTGTTGACACTAATGACACTGCATGCTTCAAGGTACATGTGATAAGTAAGTCTGAAACTGAATATAAATCTGACTTGTGGCAGGGAAGGATGCTTTTCGGCCCATTGAATGCATGCTGGCTCTAGTTAAATTGGTCCCATTTCACTTCTCTTTCCCTGGAACTCTCCAAGTTATTTTCCTTAGTTACAGTCATTATCATCATTATGTATTGTGTCGTATGACGTGGGTGATCATGGACTTTCCATGACCGTGATTGTACTTGGTAAATTTTTGTACAGAAGTGGTTTGCCAATGCCTTCTTCTGGGCAGTGTCTTTACAAGACGGGTGACCCCCAGCCATTATCAATACTCTTCAGAGATTGTCTGCCTGGCGTCAGTGGTCACATAACCAGGACTTGTGATCTGCACCGGCTGCTCATACGACCATCCACCACCTGCTCCCATCGCTTCACATGACCCTGATCGGGGGCTAAGCAGGTGCTACACCTTGCCCAAGGGTGACCTGCAGGCTAGTGCAGGGAAGGAGCACCTTACACCTCCCTTGGTAAGGTCATATCTCCACCCTGCCACCCAAGTACAGTACCTGGCCAACTCTCTCCTGCAAGTCCTGATTGGTTCCATTATCACCATCCCTTTGGGCAGTTTGATCCACATCGTCGTTGTTACCTGGACTGTAGCAGAGACAGACCCCTCAGACTTCTGCAGGAACGTGGCAGGTTGATGAGTGTCTGTGTGGGGAAGGAATTGCTGCCGGTTCAGATCAAGACTGAAAAAGGGGAGGAAAGATTGTGGGTATAAAGAGGAAGTGGGAAAGGGGTGAAACGACAGCCATAGGTAATCGGTAAACTGAGGAAGGGTGAGGGATGACGGGCCTGTGGAATCAGCTGGGGATTGGTGGAAGTGGTCAAGGAAAGAGAGAAGAGGCAGATTTAGCCGGGGAGGGGGGTGTGGGGGAAGGTGGAGACAAGAGGCTGGAGGATGAGAAATGCTGAGGAAAAGGCTCCTGGTGATAAATTGGTTTATTGTTGTCATATAGACCAAAGTACAGAGAAAAACTCATCACAGACCATTGAAAGCAGTTAGGTAGTAAAGTTTCAGCAACAGTGTGCGAGGTCATGATGAGGGCAAGAAGCCATCTTATTATTTACTTATTGAGATACAGTGTGGTGTAGGCCCTTCTACCCTTCAAACCGTGCTGCCCGGCCTAATCACGGGACAATTTACAATGCCCAGATTAACCTACCAACTGCTATGTCTTTAGACTGTGGGAGGAAACCGGAGCACCTGGAGGAGACCCACACAGTCACGGGGAGACGGTCAAACTCCTTAAAGCAGTGGAGGGAAGAGAGGAGATCTTGTCATACAACAGACCGTTTGTCTGGTAGAAGCTGTCCTTGATCCGGGTGGTATCTGCTTTGGGGCTTGTGTACCTGCTGGCCGATGGGAGAGTGGAGGATCCAGCATGTCAGGGTGGCTGGGGGGCTTTGATTATGCTGGCTGCTTTACTGGGGGGGGGGGGTGAGAGGTGTGGACAGAGTCCAGACAGGGGGTGGGGGGGGAGCTGGAAAAGATCTGTGTGAGTGTTTCTGAACAACACAAGCCTCCCTGAACATCCCTGTCTCCAAAAGTCCTTTTTGCTGCCTCTCGTACTCAGGCAGTTTCCCCTTAAACAGGTTGCGTGCTTTAACCACTCCTGTGAAAGCAAGTTCCACTTCTAACCACTGGCTGAGTTATCAAATGGTTCCTCAATCTGTGACCAGGTTCTTTCAGTGACTAACACTGGAGGAACTCAGCAGGTCAGGCTGCATCCAAGGAAGGGAAATAAACACTTAGCATTTCAGGCCTAGAAATCAGAATGAAGGGTCTCAGCCCAAAATTTTGACTGTTTATTCTTCCCTGTAGATGCTGCCTGACCTGCTGAGTTCCTCCGGCATTTTGTGTATGTTGTTCTGGATTTCCAGTATCTGCAGAATTTCCTTTGTTCTTTTAGTGACAGTTTAGTGTTGTCCCACTCCTGCAGATAGAAACATTTTCTCTGCACATTCATTTCCAGCTCCCTCACGGGCATAGATTCACTAGGGCTGGGTTTTGTGTGTTGTTACCTCTCAATGCGAGCTGCATTGAAGGTTTGTGTCTTTTGATGAATATGTGATATTGGGTGTAATTAATTTAGTGTGAAGTATGTTGTGAAATTTTGGAGTTCTTCTGTCGTAAGACCATAAGTCATGGGAGCAGGCATAGACCATTCGGCCCATAAATCTGCTCCACTGTTCTATCACGGCTGATTTGTTGTCCTTCTCAACCCCATTCTCCTGCTTTCTCCCCTTAACCTTTGACGCCCTTACTAATCAAGAAACTATCAACATCAGCTTTAAATATACCCAATGACTTGGTTTTGACAGCTGTCTGTGACAATTAATTTCACAGGTTCACCACCCTCTGGCTAAAGAATTCCTCCTTATCCCTGCTCTAAATGGATGCCCCTCAATTCTGAGGCTATGCCCTCTGGTCCACCGTAAGAAACAACCTTCCCACTTTATCTAGCCTTTCAAAATTCGACAAGTTTCAATGTTCCCCCTCATTCTTGTAAAACTCCAGTGAGCACAGGCCAGAGCCATCAAACGCTCCAAATACGTTAACTCCATGATTTCTGGTTTCATTCGAGTGAACGCTCTCCAATGCCAGCACATCCTTTCTCAGACAAAGGTCTCAAAATTACTCGCAATGCTCCAAGTGCAGTCAGACCAAAGCCTTATAAAGCCTCATCCTTGTTTTTGTACTTGTGTACTCACCAAAAATTCACTCATCTGTAATATGAATCATGGTGCAATCTGTGAGTGAGTCAGTCCCATGTCGTCAAGTTTTGCGTTGTTTGAAACAATAACTATTTTGGAATATATTTCTAAAAATAATATTTTGACAAGAGTGGGCACAGACAGAAGACTGACTGGTGAAATAATTAATGATTAAGGCACATGTGTTTGTGAATTATTTTTGTGTCTGGTTACCTCATATCTTGGTGTTATTAATTGTGTCATTATTTCAAGATTCATGATGATTTATTGTCATTCTTCAGTACACAAGTGCATAGAATCAAAATCAGGACCAGGTTTAATATCACCAGCATAATTCGTGAAATTTGTAAAATTTTGCAGTAGCAGGCCATTACAATACATGATAAATATAGAAAAAAACTGAATTACAGTAAGTATATACATATAGGTATATTAACCAGTTAAATTAAGTGCAAAAACAGAAATTAAAACAAGAGATAAAAGTGTAGTGAATTTGTGTTCATTGGTTCAACATGCATTCAGAAATCAGATGGCAGAGGGGAAGAAACTGTTCCTGAATCGCTGAGTGTGTGCTTTCAAGCTCCTGTACCTCCTACCTGATGGTAGTAATGAGAAGAGGGCACGTTCTGGGTGGTGGGGGTCCTTAATCATGGACGCTGTCTTTCTGAGGCATCACTCCTTGAAGATGTCCTGGATAAAACAGAGGCTAGTCCCCATGATGGAGCTGACTAGTTTTACTACACTGTGCAGCTTACTTCGATCCTGTGCGGTAGCCCTCACTCTCCCCTCCCCAATGCTAGACGGTGAAGCGGCCAGTTAGAATGTTCTCCATAGTACTACTGTAGAAATTTTTGAGTGTTTTGGGTGACAAATCAAATCTTGTCAAACTTCTGATGAAATAGAGCCATTGTGTTGCCTAAATGATTGTTATTTGGGATCTGATGTAGCATAAAATAAACACTTGTATTAATTTAATTGACATAAATATTCCATTAAAGAAAATATTGTTGATTTATCACCATCTTATGTATCTGTGGCAAGGTATCACGGTGGATGCTAAATCAGGGTTATTTAATTTTTTTTGTTGAATTCAAATAAAATTGAGGGGAAAAATGATTTTTTTCAGTGACCAAGTTATTATGTTTTGTGGAATGGCTGTTTTGACAATTGAAATGGCTTCTATCAAGAGTGAAATATAGGAACATAGGAAACCTACAGCACAATACAGGCCCTTTGGCCCACAATGTTATGCCAAACATGTACTTACTTTAGAAATTACCTGGGGTTACCCATGGCGTTCTATTTTACTAAGCTCCATGCAGCTATCCAAGAGTCTCTTAAAAGATCCTATCATATCCGTCTCCACCACCATCGCCAGCAGCCCTTTCCATGCACTCACCACAATCTGCGTAAAAAAAACTAACCCCTGACATCTCCTCCATATCTACTTCCAAGCACCTTAAAACTGTGCCCTCTCCTGCTAGCCATTTCAGCCCTGGGAAAAAGCCTCTAACAATCCACACGATCAATGCCTCTCATCATCTTATACACCTCTGTCAAGTCACCTCTCATCCTCCGTCACTCCAAGGAAAAAAGGCTGAGTTCACTCAACCTATTCTCATAAGGCATGCTCCCCAATCCAGGCAACATCCTTGTAAATCTCCACTGCATCTTTTCTATGCTTTCCACATCCTTCCTGTAGTGAGGCGACCATAACTGAGCACAGTACTCCAAGTGGGGTCTGACCAGGGTCCTATATAGCTGCAACATTACCTCTTAGCTTGTATAAGAAGTGGTAGAAGGCTTGTACATGATTTCAAAGTTAAAGATTTGAACTTACGTCATGTGTACATCGAAACATGCAGTGAATGCGTCGCTCGTGTTAGCAACCAAAACACTTGGTAGCCTACAAGTGTCACCACATCTTCTGGCACCAACATAGCGTGCTCACATCACACAACACAACAAGCAACAAAACAATAAAAGCTAAAGTAAGCCCTGGAACTCTCTTCCAGTGTATACAGCTCTGGTCTAGGACCAGAGGGAACATCCATGTCACCATATACAACCCTGGTATTCATTTGCATGTGGGCATTCATAGTAGGTACAAAGAAACACCACAGAATCAATGAGAAACCTCACAGGGCCAAGATGGCCAAACAATGTGCAAAAGACAACAAGGTGTGCAAATACAAGAAAAAATAATAAGTAAATAAGCAATAAATATTGAGAACATGAGTTGTAGAGTTCTTGAAAGTGAGTCTATAAGTTGTGGAAACATTTCAGAGCTGAAGTGAGTGAAGTAATCCCCTTTTGTTCAAGAGCTTGATGGTTGAGGGGTAATAACTGTTCCTGAACCTGGTGGTGTGGGACCTGATGGTTGAGGGGTAATAACTGTTCCTGAACCTGGTGGTGTGGGACCTGATGGTTGAGGGGTAATAACTGTCTCTGAACCTGATGGTGTGCGACCTGACGGTTGAGGGGTAATAACTGTTCCTGAACCTGGTGGTGTGGGACCTGATGGTTGAGGGGTAATAGCTGTTCCTGAACCTGGTGGTGTGGGACCTGATGGCTGAGGGGTAATAACTGTTCCTGAACCTGGTGGTGTGGGACCTGATGGTTGAGGGGTAATAACTGTTCCTGAACCTGGTGGTGTGGGACCTGATGGTTGAGGGGTAATAGCTGTTCCTGAACCTGGTGGTGTGGGACCTGATGGTTGAGGGGTAATAACTGTTCCTGAACCTAGTGGTGTGGGACCTGATGGTTGTGGGGTAATAGCTGTTCCTGAACCTGGTGGTGTGGGACCTGATGGTTGAGGGGTAATAGCTGTTCCTGAACCTGGTGGTGTGGGACCTGATGGCTGAGGGGTAATAACTGTTCCTGAACCTGGTGGTGTGGGACCTGATGGTTGAGGGGTAATAACTGTTCCTGAACCTGGTGGTGTGGGACCTGATGGTTGAGGGGTAATAGCTGTTCCTGAACCTGGTGGTGTGGGACCTGATGGTTGAGGGGTAATAACTGTTCCTGAACCTAGTGGTGTGGGACCTGATGGTTGTGGGGTAATAGCTGTTCCTGAACCTGGTGGTGTGGGACCTGATGGTTGAGGGGTAATAGCTGTTCCTGAACCTGGTGGTGTGGGACCTGATGGTTGTGGGGTAATAGCTGTTCCTGAACCTGGTGGTGTGGGATCTGATGGTTGTGGGGTAATAACTGTTCCTGAACCTGGTGGTGTGGGACCTGATGGTTGAGGAGTAATAACTGTTCCTGAACCTGGTGGTGTGGGACCTGATGGTTGAGGGGTAATAGCTGTTCCTGAACCTGGTGGTGTGGGACCTGACGGTTGAGGGGTAATAGCTGTTCCTGAACCTGGTGGTGTGGGACCTGATGGTTGTGGGGTAATAGCTGTTCCTGAACCTGGTGGTGTGGGACCTGATGGTTGTGGGGTAATAACTGTTCCTGAACCTGGTGGTGTGGGACCTGATGGTTGAGGGGTAATAACTGTTCCTGAACCTGGTGGTGTGGGACCTGATGGTTGTGGGGTAATAACTGTTCCTGAACCTGGTGGTGTGGGACCTGATGGTTGAGGGGTAATAACTGTTCCTGAACCTGGTGGTGTGGGACCTGATGGTTGTGGGGTAATAACTGTTCCTGAACCTGGTGGTGTGGGACCTGATGGATGACGGGTAATAACTGTTCCTGAACCTGGTGGTGTGGGACCTGATGGTTGAGGGGTAATAACTGTTCCTGAACTTGGTGGTGTGGGACCTGATGGTTGAGGGGTAATAACTGTTCCTGAACCTGGTGGTGTGGGACCTGATGGTTGTGGGGTAATAACTGTTCCTGAACCTGGTGGTGTGGGACCTGATGGTTGAGGGGTAATAACTGTTCCTGAACCTGGTGGTGTGGGACCTGATGGTTGTGGGGTAATAACTGTTCCTGAACCTGGTGGTGTGGGACCTGATGGATGATGGGTAATAACTGTTCCTGAACCTGGTGGTGTGGGACCTGATGGTTGAGGGGTAATAACTGTTCCTGAACTTGGTGGTGTGGGACCTGATGGTTGAGGGGTAATAGCTGTTCCTGAACCTGGTGGTGTGGGACCTGATGGTTGTGGGGTAATAACTGTTCCTGAACCTGGTGGTGTGGGACCTGATGGTTGTGGGGTAATAACTGTTCCTGAACCTGGTGGTGTGGGACCTGATGGTTGAGGGGTAATAACTGTTCCTGAACCTGGTGGTGTGGGACCTGATGGTTGTGGGGTAATAACTGTTCCTGAACCTGGTGGTGTGGGACCTGATGGATGATGGGTAATAACTGTTCCTGAACCTGGTGGTGTGGGACCTGATGGTTGAGGGGTAATAACTGTTCCTGAACTTGGTGGTGTGGGACCTGATGGTTGAGGGGTAATAGCTGTTCCTGAACCTGGTGGTGTGGGACCTGATGGTTGTGGGGTAATAACTGTTCCTGAACCTGGTGGTGTGGGACCTGATGGTTGAGGGGTAATAACTGTTCCTGAACCTGGTGGTGTGGGACTTGATGGTTGAGGGGTAATAACTGTTCCTGAACTTGGTGGTGTGGGACCTGATGGATGAGGGGTGATAGCTGTTCCTGAACCTGGTGGTGTGGGACCTGATGGTTGAGGGGGTAATAACTGTTCCTGAACCTGGTGTTGTGGGACCTGATGGTTGTGGGGTAATAACTGTTCCTGAACCTGGTGGTGTGGGACCTGATGGTTGTGGGGTGATAGCTGTTCCTGAACCTGGTGGTGTGGGACCTGATGTTTGTGGGGTGATAGCTGTTCCTGAACCTGGTGGTGTGGGACCTGATGGTTGAGGGGTGATAACTGTTCCTGAACCTGGTGGTGTGGGACCTGATGGTTGTGGGGTGATAGCTGTTCCTGAACCTGGTGGTGTGGGACCTGATGTTTGTGGGGTGATAGCTGTTCCTGAACCTGGTGGTGTGGGACCTGATGGTTGAGGGGTGATAACTGTTCCTGAACCTGGTGGTGTGGGACCTGATGGTTGTGGGGTAATAGCTGTTCCTGAACATTGGTGGTGTGGGACCTGATGGTTGAGGGGTGATAACTGTTCCTGAACCTGGTGGTGTGGGACCTGATGGTTGTGGGGTAATAGCTGTTCCTGAACATTGGTGGTGTGGGACCTGTGCCTCCTTCCTGATGGCAGCGGTGAGAAGTGAGCATGTTCAAGGTGACACTGGGGTGCAGTGACTCGTTGCAAGATGCTCTCAGCTGAGCTGTTCTTTGGCCCAGTGTCAAATTCTGCTTTATTGTACTCCTATGACGTGATCTTGTGATCTTTTGCTACGCTGTTAATATATGCTTGTGCGTGTACGAGAGATGTTGTTGTTCAGGCAATGAGACTCTACTGAATGGAGAGGCAAAGGTGCAGGAAACAACGTCAGGCATAGAAAGCGGAAGCAAACATTGCCCGATCTGTTGCACGAGCCTAATCCAGCATTCAGTAACGTCGTGACTGAGCGAAAAGATCAGTATCACATCATTCCACTAACTTCATTATAGCATCATATAGCACTAGAGCACAGAAGCAAACCCTTCAGCCCATCTAATCCTTGCTTTACCTCGTCCCATCAACGTGCACACCGACCATAGCCCTCCATACCCTTCCCATCCATGTAGTTATCTGAATTTCTCTGTAGTATTGTAATCAAACCCACATCCACCCCTTCTGCTGGCAGCTTGTTCCACCCTCTGAATGAGGAAGTTCTCACTCACGTTCCCCTTAACCATTTCACCTTTCATCCATAACTCAGGACCTCTAGTTCTAGTCTCAGCCCAATCTCAGTGGAAAGAGCCTGCTTATATTTACCCCATCTATACCCCTCGTAATTTTTTATATCCCTGTCAAATCTCCCCTCATTCTCATATGCGCCAGGGAATAAAGTCCTAACCCATTCATCCTTTCCCTGTAATTCACACCCTCAGGTCCCAGCAACATGAGCAAGGAGATGGTTTTGGGATAATAACTGTTTTTTTGGAAGAGGACAGCGAGGCTTTGAGAGGAAGTGTGGCGGCGGCCATTTTCAAATTGTCCAATTGCTTCTCAGATCGGAGTTCTGAGAGGCGGGACTGCGCAGGCGCGTGAAGGAGGCCCGGGAAGGAGGGAAGATATATAAAGAACGCAGCCTTAAGAAGCGGGCAGCTTTGTTTGCGGGCAGCGGAGTGAGCCGGGCGCAGAGTGTAGGGCTTGGGCTCAGAGGGCTTAGGCAGAAGAGGGCACAGTAGGCTTATCTTTTAGTTCTTGTATTTTCAGTTATTTGGGAAGTATGAGTGTGAGGGCAGCTTGTTGTTCTCGGTGTCGGATGTGGGAGATCCTGGAGTCTCCGAGCCTCCCGGACGTCCTCATCTGCGCCAGGTGCGCTGAACTGCAGCTCCTGAGGGACCGAGTTAGGGAACTGGAGCTGCAGCTCGATGACCTTCGCCTGGTCAGGGAGAGTGAGGAGGTGATAGAGAGGAGTTACAGGCAGGTGGTCACTCCGGGGCCACGGGAGACAGATAGGTGGGTTACAGTCAGGAAGGGGAAGAGGCAGGTACTAGAGAGTACCCCAGTGACTGTACCCCTTGACAATAAGTACTCATGTTTGAGTACTGTTGGGGGGGACAGCCTACCTGGTGGGAGTGACAGTGGCCGAGCCTCCGGCACAGAGGACGGCCCTGTAGCTCAGAAGGGTAGGGTTAGAAGAAAGAGGTCCATAGTAATAGGGGACTCAATAGTCAGGGACTCAGACAGGCGTTTCTGTGGAGGTGACCAGGAGTCCCGGATGGTAATTTGCCTCCCTGGTGCCAGGGTTCGGGACGTTTCTGATCGCGTCCAAGATATCCTGAAGTGGGAGGGTGAAGAGCCAGAGGTCGTGGTACATGTAGGTACCAATGACATAGGAAGGAAAGGGGAAGAGGTCCTGAAACGAGAGTATAGGGAGTTAGGAAGGCAGTTAAGAAGAAGGACCGCAAAGGTAGTAATCTCGGGATTACTGCCTGTGCCATGCGACAGTGAGAGTAGGAATAGAATTAGGTGGAGGATGAATGCGTGGCTGTGGGATTGGAGCAGGGGGCAGGGATTCAAGTTTCTGGATCATTGGGACCTTTTCTGGGGCAGGAGTGACCTGTTCAAGAAGGACGGGTTACACTTGAATCCTGGGGGGACCAATATCCTAGCAGGGAGGTTTGCTAGGGTTACAGGGCGGACTTTAAACTAGTAAGATGGGGGGGGGGGCGGGAGACTATTTGAGGAGACTATGGGAGAGGAGGTTAGTTCACCAGTGGAGCAAGTAAATAGACAGTGTGTGAGGGAGGAAAGGCAGGTGATGGAGAAGGGATGCGCTCAGGCCAAAGATGTAGGGGAGAAGAAAGAAAAGGATAATAAATTTGAATGCATTGTTAGGGATGGAAAGAGAGGAGGAGATGGAGAGTATCTTAAATGTATCTATTTTAATGCTAGGAGCATTGTAAGAAAGGTGGATGAGCTTAAAGCGTGGATTGATACCTGGAATTATGATGTTGTAGCTATTAGTGAAACATGGTTGCAGGAAGGGTGTGATTGGCAACTAAATATTCCTGGATTTAGTGCTTCAGGTGTGATAGAGTAGGAGGGGCCAGAGGAGGAGGTGTTGCATTGCTTGTCCGAGAAAATCTTATGGCGGTGCTTTGGAAGGATAGATTAGAGAGCTCCTCTAGGGAGGCCATTTGGGTGGAATTGAAGAATGGGAAAGGTGCAGTAACACTGATAGGAGTGTATTATAGGCCACCTAATAGGGCACGTGAGTTGGAAGAGCAAATGTGTAAGGAGATAGCAGATATTTGTAGTAAACACAAGGTGGTGATTGTGGGAGATTTTAATTTTCCACACGTAGACTGGGAAGCTCATTCTGTAAAAGGGCTGGATGGTTTAGAGTTTGTGAAATGTGTGCAGGATAGTTTTTTGCAACAATACATAGAAGTACCGACTAGAGATGGGGCAGTGTTGGATCTCCTGTTAGGGAATGCGATAGGTCAGCTGACAGATGTATGTGTTGGGGAGCACTTCGGGTCCAGTGATCACAATAGCATTAGCTTCAATATAATTATGGAGAAGGACAGGACTGGACCTAGAGTTGAGATTTTTGATTGGAGAAAGGCTAACTTTGAGGGGATGCGAAGGGATTTAGAGAGAGTGGATTGGGTCAAGTTGTTTTATGGGAAGGATGTAATAGAGAAATGGAGGTCATTTAAGGGTGAAATTATGAGGGTACAGAATCTTTATGTTCCTGTTAGGGTGAAAGGAAAGGTTAAAGGTTTGAGAGCACCATGGTTTTCAAGGGATATTAGAAATTTGGTTCAGAAAAAGAGGGATGTCTACAATAGATATAGGCAGCATGGAGTAAAGGAATTGCTCGAGGAATATAAAGAATGCAAAAGGAATCTTAAGAAAGAGATTAGAAAAGCTAAAAGAAGATACGAGGTTGGTTTGGCAAATAAGGTGAAAGTAAATCCAAAAGGTTTCTACAGTTATATTAAAAGCAAGAGGATAGTGAGGGATAAAATTGGCCCCTTAGAGAATCAGAGTGGTCAGCTATGTGTGGAACCGAAGGAGATGGGAGAGATTTTGAATGATTTCTTCTCTTCGGTATTCACTAGGGAGAAGGATATTGAATTGTCTAAGGTGTGGGAAACAAGTAAGGAAGTTATGGAACCTATGACAATTAAAGAGGTGGAGGTACTGGCGCTTTTAAGAAATTTAAAAGTGGATAAATCTCCGGGTCCTGACAGGATATTCCCCAGGACCTTGAGGGAAGTTTGTGTAGAAATAGCAGGAGCTCTGACGGAGATCTTTAATATGTCATTAGAAACGGGGATTGTGCCGGAGGATTGGCGTATTGCTCATGTGGTTCCATTGTTTAAAAAGGGTTCTAGAAGGAAGCCTAGCAATTATAGACCTGTCAGTTTGACATCAGTGGTGGGTAAATTAATGGAAAGTATTCTTAGAGATAGTATTTACAATTATCTGGCTAGACGGGATCTGATTAGAAGTTACCAGCATGGATTTGTGCGTGGAAGGTCATGTTTGACAAACCTTATTGAATTTTTTGAAGAAGTTACGAGGAATGTTGACGAGGGTAAGGCAGTGGATGTAGTCTATATGGACTTCAGCAAAGCCTTTGACAAAGTTCCACATGGAAGGTTAGTTAAGAAGGTTCAGTCGTTAGGTATTAATGCTGGAGTAATAAAATGGATTCAACAGTGGCTAGATGGGAGATGCCAGAGAGTAGTGGTGGATAATTGTTTATCGGGATGGAGGCCGGTGACTAGCGGGGTGCCTCAGGGATCTGTTTTGGGCCCAATGTTGTTTGTAATATACATAAATGATCTGGATGATGGGGTGGTAAATTGGATTAGTAAGTATGCCGATGATACTAAGGTAGGAGGTGTTGTGGATAATGAGGTGGGTTTTCAAAGCTTGCAGGGAGATTTATGCCAGTTAGAAGAATGGGCTGAACGTTGGCAGATGGAGTTTAATGCTGAGAAGTGTGAGGTTCTACATTTTGGCAGGAATAATCCAAATAGAACATACAGAGTAAATGGTAGGGCATCGAGGAATGCAGAGGAACAGAGAGATCTAGGAATCACTGTGCATAGTTCCCTGAAAGTGGAGTCTCATGTAGATAGGGTGGTGAAGAGGGCTTTTGGAACGCTGGCCTTTATAAATCAAAGCATTGAGTACAGAAGTTGGGATGTAATGCTAAAGTTGTACAAGGCATTGGTAAGGCCAAATTTGGAATATTGTGTGCAGTTCTGGTCACCGAATTATAGGAAAGATATCAATAAATTAGAGAGAGTGCAGAGACAATTTACTAGGATGTTACCTGGGTTTCAGCAATTAAGTTACAGAGAAAGGTTGAACAAGTTAGGTCTCTATTCATTGGAGTGTAGATGGTTGAGGGGGGGATTTGATCGAGGTATTTAAAATTTTGAGAGGGATAGATAGAGTTGACGTGAACAAGCTGTTTCCATTGAGAGTAGGGGAGATTCAAACTAGAAGACATGATTTGAGAGTTAGGGGGCAGAAGTTTAAGGGAAACATGAAGGGGTATTTCTTTACTCAAAGAGTGATAGCTGTGTGGAATGAGCTTCCTGTAGAAGTAGTAGAGGCCAGTTCAGTTGTGTCATTTAAGGTAAAATTGGATAGGTATATGGACAGGAAAGGAGTGGAGGGTTAAGGGCTGAGTGCGGGTAGGTGCGACTAGGTGAGATTAAGGGTTCGGCACGGACTAGGAGGGCCAAGATGGCCTGTTTCCGTGCTGTGATTGTTATATGGTTATATGGTTATCTATATCAGGAGAACTCCAATCACTCACCCATACACTGGCAGCACAGCAATGGAAACTGCCAGCAATTTCAAACTCCTGCCAGTTGCATTTCGCTCAGCCTCTCGTGGTCCCAGAACACATCCTACACAGTCAGGAAAGTTCATCGACGCCTCTGCTTTCTGAGGAGAGCTGGACCATGCACATCTATACCCAGGTCAGTCTACAGGCATGCAGTACAGAGCATCGTAACAATCTGTATCACTGGACGTTATGGAAGCAGCTCCACAGCGGACAGGAAGGCTCCACAACGGGTAGTCAAGGTGTATCATTGGCACCAGCCGACCCACCACCGAGGATATTTATACATAAAGTACCGAAAAAGGGCCAGTAACATCGTGAGGGATCCCACCCACCCTGCTCATGCACTGTTTGTCCCACTCCCATCAGGGAGGAGGCTACGTAGCATCCGTACCAGGACCACCAGACTCAAGAACAGTTACTTTCCCCAAGCAGTGAGGCAGATCAACACCTCCACTCCCCCAACCACCACCAGAGTCACCTTATGTACAGACACTCCTATGCCTAGCATCACCTTATGGAGATACAATCAAGCTATGTATATAAGCTATCTTATATATTTATATTTATTGTGGTTTTTTTAATTACAGTATTGGGTTCTTTATCTTATCTTGAGTCCTGACGAAGGGTCTCGGCCCAAAATGTCGACAGCGCTTCTCCCTATAGCTGCTGCCTGGCCTGCTGTGTTCCACCAGCATTTTGTGTGTGTTTCTTTATCTTATTGTATTTTTTGTCCTACATTGGATCTGGAGAGACAGTTATTTCGACTATCTTTACACTTGTATAGGAAATGACATTTTAAACAATCTTGTAAATTTTCTCCGCACTCTTTCAATCTTATTGATACCTTTTCCATTGGTAGGTGACCAAAACAGCACACAGTATTCCACATTTGGTCTCAGTGATGTCTTATACAACTTCAACATAACATTCCAACTCCTGTACTCAATACTCTGATTTACATTGGCTCACATGTAACTGTGATTCCCCCGAAAGCTGCAAAATTTCAATTGATAGATTGGTTTATTATATCAAGGTGCTTACCATTCATACAGACTGACAATGGAGAGGCATGTTGGTTTAGCAGTTTGTGTGACGTTTTTATGGCGCCAGCAACCCGGGTTCAATTCCTGCTGCTGTCTGTCAGGAGACTGTACAATCTCCCCATGAATGTTAATGTTTCCTCCGGGTGCTCCTGGTTCCACCCACATTCCCAAGGTATGCAGGTTTGTAGACTAATTTGTCACATGGGTGTAATTGGGTGGCACGTGCTCATTGGACTAGGAGGGCTTGTAACTGTGCTGTCTCTCTAAATATATAAATAAACAGCACATTGAGGTAGCACAAGATAAAACTATAGGAAGGATGTGGAAGCAATGAAAAGGGTACAGAGGAGATTTACCAGGATGCTGCCTGGTTTAGAGAGTATGGATTATGATCAGAGATTAAGGGAGCTAGGGCTTTACTCTCTGGAGAGAAGGAGGATGAGAGGAGACATGATAGAGGTATACAAGATATTAAGAGGAATAGACAGAGTGGACAGCCAGGGCCTCTTCCCCAGGGCACCACTGCTCAGTACAAGAGGACATGGCTTTAAGGTAACCATATAACCATATAACAATCACAGCACAGAAACAGGCCATCTTGGCCCTCCTAGTCCGTGCCGAACCCTTAATCTCACCTAGTCCCACCTACCCGCACTCAGCCCATAACCCTCCACTCCTTTCCTGTCCATATACCTATCCAATTTTACCTTAAATGACACAACTGAACTGGCCTCTACTACTTCTACAGGAAGCTCATTCCACACAGCTATCACTCTTTGAGTAAAGAAATACCCCCTCGTGTTTCCCTTAAACTTCTGCCCCCTAACTCTCAAATCATGTCCTCTAGTTTGAATCTCCCCTACTCTCAATGGAAACAGCCTGTTCACGTCAACTCTATCTATCCCTCTCAAAATTTTAAATACCTCGATCAAATCCCCCCTCAACCTTCTACACTCCAATGAATAGAGACCTAACTTGTTCAACCTTTCTCTGTAACTTAAGTGCCGAAACCCAGGTAACATCCTAGTAAATCGTCTCTGCACTCTCTCTAATTTATTGATATCTTTCCTATAATTCGGTGACCAGAACTGTACACAATATTCCAAATTTGGCCTTACCAATGCCTTGTACAATTTTAACATTACATCCCAACATCTGTACTCAATGCTTTGATTTATAAAGGCCAGCGTTCCAAAAGCCTTCTTCACCACCCTATCTACATGAGACTCCACTTTCAGGGAACTATGCACAGTTATTCCTAGATCTCTCTGTTCCTCTGCATTCCTCAATGCCCTACCATTTACTCTGTATGTTCTATTTGGATTATTCCTACCAAAATGTAGAACCTCACACTTCTCAGCATTAAACTCCATCTGCCAACGTTCAGCCCATTCTTCTAACTGGCATAAATCTCCCTGCAAGCTTTGAAAATCCACCTCATTATCCACAACACCTCCTACCTTAGTATCATCGGCATACTTACTAATCCAATTTACCACCCCATCATCCAGATCATTTATGTATATTACAAACAACATTGGGCCCAAAACAGATCCCTGAGGCACCCCGCTAGTCACCGGCCTCCATCCCGATAAACAATTATCCACCACTACTCTCTGGCATCTCCCATCTAGCCACTGTTGAATCCATTTTATTACTCCAGCATTAATACCTAACGACTGAACCTTCTTAACTAACCTTCCATGTGGAACTTTGTCAAAGGCTTTGCTGAAGTCCATATAGACTACATCCACTGCCTCGTCAACATTCCTTGTAACTTCTTCAAAAAATTCAATAAGGGGTGGAAAGTTCAAGGGGGATATTAGAGGAAGGTTTTTTACTCAGGGAGTGGTTGGTTTGTGGAATGCACTGCCTGAGTGTGGTGAACTACATATACCTGTCTGGACACGCCCCCTGCTGACTGCTCCTGTGGCCCCTCCCACTGATCGTGGCTCCTCCCACAGACCCCTGTATGAAGGCGATTGAGGCCTGAGCCGGCCCTCAGTCTCCAGGATGTAGTATGGTGGTCACTCACTGCTTGTTCTTTCTTCCAGTCAATAAAAGCCGATACCTCGCCTTCACGTCTTAGAGAGAATTATTGATGGTGCATCACTGAGTCAGTGGTGGAGGCAGATACACTAGTGAAATTTAAGAGACTACTGGACAGGTATATGGAGGAATTTAAGGTGGAGGGGTATATGGGAGGCAGGGTTTAAGGGTCAGCACAACATTGTGGGCTGAAGGGCCTGTAGTGTGCTGTATAGTTCTTTGTTCTTTAAAACAATAATAGAAAATGCATCACAGAGGTCTTGATCACCAACCCTCTCCCTCTCCCATTCAGATCACAAGTCAAATCTCTATCACAATCCTCAGCTGTGATTCAGAGTTCACTATCACATCTGTCTGCCCCACCGCCACTATTCACCTTCCCCCCTATCAGATTGCATCTTATCTATCTATCTATCTTGTTCCGCCGATAATGCAGCGAGGGAAAGAGGCCTCGGAGACTTCTACATCAATGTCCTGGCCGTCTCGGTATCAATTCCTCCTTCTGGGCCTCTGCCACGTTGCAGTCTCCAGACAGGTTTTTCCTGAAATGTAATCAGAGTGGAGTGAATGGTGCAAGGCACAGGCTGTACACCCGGAGGATACGGCGCCTGTGAGGAGGATTGGGCCCTCCTAGAGGCAGCAGAATGCAAGAACAACACGCACAAAATGCCGGAAGAACTCAGCAGGTCAGACAGCATCTATGGAAAGGAATAAACAGTCAACATTTCTGTAGCGTATTTAATATTTCAGTAATATTTGAGTAATGTAAATACATTGTTTGAGTAAGCATTCTTTATTTACATAATTAATTACAGGTTATACGTACAAGTATGTCAGTACGTTAAGGTGTCATATGTGAGCGCCTCACTATAGAAAAAGTCTGAGCAGATCCCAGCTCCTGTGATCTTTTCTCAATTAGTTTCTGGAGTTACGAAATGCAACCGTGGCGATGAGGAAGTCTCATAAAGAACCTGAAACAACCAGCTGAAGTGCAGCACATTTTTCTTCACAAGAAGGGGAGGGAAGTTCAGGATTAAAAAAAAGGGTAGAAAACAGGCAAAGTCAACAGCAATGTGTACGGCCATGGGTTCATAAGCAGAGACTACTGGGTAATAATAATAAATGATAAATATATAAATAAAGCAGGTGGCTGATATATCAGAAATATAGATATGTTTAATTGCACAACAGATAACTAGATGATATATACTGAACAAATTGAGTAGTATTTTGAAACAAATGAAGCAGCCAGTAAAAAGTGAGTGCCAGTGTTGCTGAGTGCCATAAGTGGGAAAGCATAGAGTTTGCTTCGAAGTTCAACCAAACCAGCCGAAATGAGCTTTGCTGATATCATGAATGTAACGCAGGAACATCTAGAACCAAAACCATTGTTGATTTCAGAATATTTTAGATTTCATAAACCAAATCAAAAGGAAGGGGAGTCCATTTCAACTTGTACAGGGCTATGGTGGGAAACTTTGTCGCATGGTGTGAGCAGAATCATCTGCAGCTTAATGTGAAAATGACTAAGGAGCTGGTGGTGGACCTGAGGAGGGCCCAAGGCACCGGTGACCCCTGTTTCCGTCCAAGGGGTCAGTGTGCACATGGTGGAGGATTACAAGTACCTGGGGATACAAATTGACAATAAACTGGACTGGTCAAAGAACACTGAGGCTGTCTACAAGAAGGGTCAGATTCGTCTCTATTTCCTGAGGAGACTGAGGTCCTTTAACATCTGCTGGACTATGCAGAGGATGTTCTACGAGTCTGTGGTGGCCAGTGCTATCATGTTTGTTTTTGTGTGCTGGGGCAGCAGGCTGAGGGTAGCAGACACCAACAGAATCAACAAACCCATTCATAAGGCCAGTGATGTGGGGGTGGAACTGGACTCTCTGACGGTGGTGTCTGAAAAGAGGATGCTGTCTGAGTTGCATGCCATCTTGGACAATGGCTCCCATTCACTCCATAATGTACTGGTTAGGCACAGGAGTACTTTCAGCCAGAGACTCATTCCACCGAGATGCAACACTGAGCATCATAGGAAGTCATTCCTGTCTGTGGCCATTGTTACGTACCCCGTAACTGGGTAACTTACCAGCAAAGATAGAGAGTTCCTTTGAAGTCTGATGGTGCTATTTTCAACAGTATTTATTGGTAAAAATACACAAAAATAATATCAATGCAAACATACAGTTAATATACGTCGTCAATACTAACTCTAAAGGTGTGGGTATAATAATAATCAATAAGAAATAAGCTCTATTGTCTAGGGGATAATGTATTGTCTGATGGAAATATAAAAGTCACTAGCTCATTCAGGCTGCAGCCTTTGGTTGGAGTCAAGAGTGAGAGATTTTGGAACTTGCCGGAGTTTCCTTTTTTATGATGTCGATCCAACGAAATGTCGTTGGTGTCCTTTTCCTTTTTAGCTAAGCCGTTCTTCTGTGGTCAGTCCCGCCAATCCCAGGCAACGGGAAAGGACACACACAGGCCCAACCGGCTGTCGCTATTAAACGCTGTCACGGAATTTCTAGCGTTTCTCCTGGTGCGTCTAAGGGGGTTATTCCCCAGACCCTCTTTTATCCTTACTCACGGGGTCTCAGATGTCAATCAGGTTGGGATGATGCAATCCCTCAACCAGCCCACTCTGGTCATCCCCTGAGGGGCTTCAATGAATAGTACAGTACTCAATACACAATTCCGTTATCCGTGGCTTTGTCTTTCGGAGGCCCAAGACACATTCTAAACCTTGAGGATTCTGCGTGTCTCTCTCTCATTTCCTGGGTCCCAGACCCAAATTAATAGTGATCTTGCAATTCTCAAAAAGGAGGGGGCTATTTTGTACCCTTTAGCCCCTCAGAGTTGGGGCACAGTCGTAACACCATCAAATTTTACAACTCCTCCCTTGGAGTGTCAGACACCCTGAGCCAATAGGCTGGTCCTGGACTTATTTCCACTTGGCATAATTTACTTACTATTATTTAAGTATTTCTGGTTTTATTTTGCTATATTTCTACACTATTTTTGGTTGGAGCAACTGTAACGAAACTCAATTTCCCTCGGGATCAATGAAGTATGTCTGTCTGTCTGTCTGAATTGAAGAGATTGTCTGAGCATTGTCAGTTCAGTCATGGGCTTAGTGAAGCACTGAGAGATCATTTTGTTAATGGAATCTTACAAAAGTGGCCCCGAACTGATGGACAATTTAAATTTAAAAGAGCAATTGGAATTGCTGTATCAATGGAAACAGCAGCCAGAGACACAATTGAGTTGCAGTCAGGAATGGAAGTCAGCATGACCAATGTCTAAACAGAAAGCTGGCTGGGTGAACAAATTGTGTTACTGTTGTGTCATACCCCCAACCAATGCAGGTTTAAAGGCAAACATTGCTGAAAATGCAATAAAGTAGGTCACATACAAAGAGCATGTCAGGCAGACAAAAATAATTGGACTGCACAGGGAAGAGAAAAAGCTAAAAACTCAGGTTGCAGTTTCAAGAAGAGCACTAATCTGCACACTCTTGGTGAAAACTTTGATAATGATGAGTGACACAGGTCCGGATATCCCTGAGATTTGCGATGCGAAAGCTAACAATAGCCTAGCAATATAGCTCGCACCAAAAGCAAAAGGCAAATTAGTTAAAATGGAGTTGGCTCAGCTGTTTCAGCCATTCTACAAAATTATTCTGAATGGCATTTCAAAGATACTAAACTGAAGCCTACAGATATTCAACTAAGTACTAATACTGGAGAAAAGATACCTCCTGTGGGAATGAAATTTGTAACAGTTAAGTACAACAACCACCAACAGGACACATTGGGCTTGTATGTGGTGAAACAGGAGGACCAGCTTTGTGGGGCCATGATTGGCTGAGATAACTACAACTTGGTTGGAGATCCATCTACCATGCCACATACTTTCCAAGCTTGAGTGGAGCCTACAGGTAACGCCAGTGGTCCCGGTAGCCAAGGAGGATGTGTCTGTCAGGATCTGAGGTGATTTTAATGTCACCATCAACCCAGTACTGCTATCCTCTATCTTGGGCAGCTTCTCTAGAGGAAAACACTTCAGCAAAGAGGAATTTGCTGATGCCTACTTGCAGAAGGAGATGGAAGAAGAGTCCAAAGTGTTTCTCATCATAATCACTTACAAAGGGCTTTATCACTATAATAGGCTTCTTTTTGGAGTAGATTCTGCAGCCACACTCTGGCAGAAAGCTATGAACCAGGTACTGCAAGGCTGCCCAGTCAGTCAGTGTTACCTGGATGACATCATTGTTACAGTAGACAATAGGTGCAGGAGTAGGCCATTCGGCCCTTCTAGCCAGTACTGCCATTCACTATGATCATGGCTGATCATACACAATCAGTACCCCGTTCCTGCCCTCTCCCCATATCCCTTGACCCCGCTATCTATAAGAGCTCTATCTAACTCTCTCTTGAATGCATCCAGAGACTTGGCCTCCACTGCCTTCTGGGGCAGAGCATTCCACATATCCACCACTCTCTGGGTAAAAAAGTTTTTCCGCATCTCTGTTCTAAATGGCCTACCCCTTATTCTTAAACTGTGGCCTCTAGTTCTGGACTCACCCATCAGCGGGAACATGCTTCCTGCCTCCAGCATGTCCAATCCCTTAATAATCTTATATGTCTCAATCAGATCCCCTCTCATCCTTCTAAATTCCAGTGTATACAAGCCCAGTCGCTCCAATCTTTCAACATATGCCAGTCCTGCCATTCTGGGAATTAACCTTGTGAACCTGCGCTGCACTCCCTCAATAGCAAGAATGTCCTTCCTCAAATTTGGAGACCAAAACTGCACACAATACTCCAGGTGGGGTCTCACCAGGGCCCTGTACAGCTGCAGAAGGACCTCTTTACTCCTATACTCAATTCCTCTTGTTATAAAGGCCAGCATGCCATTAGCTTTCTTAGAATGACAAAGACATCTCCACTATTTTGAGACAGTGTTAAAAAGATTAGAAGATTATGGGCTCAGAGCCCAACACAACACATGTGAATTCTTTAAACCAAGCATCACTTACTGCAGTCATACCATTGATGCACAAGTATGTTCAGAAAATTCAAATAGTGGTGGAAGCCCCAAGACAAAAGGAAGTGTCACAATTGCTATCCTCTTTAGGATTTGTCAATTACTCTAATGGATTCCTGCCAAACCTGGCTACTGTGCTCCACCTCACTACAGTCGATCAGGAAGAAACGGCAATGGAAAAAGCAGTGTGAGGTGGCTTTCCAAAAGACAAAGGAAATGGTGACGTGAGGCACTGTATTTACACATTATGAACAAAATTGTCCACTGATGATATCCTGTGACACTTTGTCTTATGATATAGGTGCAGTTGTGTCATCTGTTACAAGTGAAGGAAGTGAATGCTCCATAGCCTTTCCATCTGCAGAAAAAAATTATGAGCAGATTGACAGAGAGGCCTTACGTCTGGGTTGAGGTGTAAAACATTTCAACCAATATTTGTATGGGCGAGAGTTTACCCTCATTACTGATCATCTTCAATCCACGGAAAGGTTTCCACTAACAGCAGCAGCACGAATGCACAGATGGGCTCTGTTTCTTGGAGGACACAACTATGAGATTGAATTCAACTAATCTTGGAAATGCTGATGGATTGCCCCGTTTACCCTTGGAAAAGGAAATGCATGAAAAATTTACAAAAGAGGACACCTCTCTTTATGTATTCTCAGTACTCCATATCAGAAGTCGCCCTGTTATGGCAGCGGTGAGCGAAAGGGGAACCAGAAAAGGCCCCACAGGCCTGTCTCAGGTCTACATGGCCACCCAAAATGGCTGGAAGGTGCAGCAGAAATTGCAGTTCCCACATCTTTACCAGCACCAGGAGTTTGCCTTTGATGTGGGGATTGAGAGTTGTTGTTCCATCCAAGCCGAGAGTGGAAGTGTTGGAGGAACTACAAACATTTGTACATGCCGGTCATCTAGGCATGCTCCAAATGAAAGCATTGGCTCAAAGCTTTGTCTGCTGGCCTGGGACTGATCAGCTTGCCGTGAACTGCCAACACATCCAGAAGATGCCAAGAGCATCCCTGGGAATGACCTGAATTGCCTTGAAAGACGATTCATGTAGATTTTGCCATTCATGGACACAAAGTAATAGTTGATGCAGCTAAAAAGTGGCCTGGAGTGTTCCCAGTAGTCTCCACTACAGCACTTTTGATGTGTTGAGATGCCTCTTCTCAAGGACTAGTGTTTCAATACACTTAGTGTCAATTGACCACAGTTTATTGTGGAACATTTCAGTCCTGGTGATGGACTACAGAGGTGATCAAAAGTGGGTACTCGGAGGGATTAAGGAGAGAACTGGACCACTCTCCTGCACAGTGAAAATTGTGTCTGATCGATGGGCTGAATGGCCTACTTCTGCTCCTATATCTTATGGTCTTCTGTCATCTGGAGACGACACATTGATCTGTTGAGGAGAACAGAGTCAATTGTTGGAGAAGAAAGGTGCCCAGAGCTGTCAGAACCTCTTCCTGCAGTCCCAGAGTCCACTCCCACAACCACCACGGAAACTGAGATTGCTTTACAGCCATGTCTGACCTGCCTAGCCCCCACCCCCAAGAGGAAAGCCTTTATCCCACAATCCTCACAGTGACTAATTCTTTAGGCTTGAATGGGACAATTTAAAATTTACTATGCTGTGGGTTGTACTATATAGATACTATATACTGTGTATGTATATGTATATTTATTCAGAGATGATTAGAGATCAATACGTTACATACTTGAGTTGAGATACATTCTATATTGAGTTGGAGTTTATAGCTAAGCAGGGAAGAGAGTTGTGTATTTAATATTTCAGTAATATTTAGTAATATTGTTTGCATAATTCATTGCGGGTTATATGTAAGATGTTTGTGAATAGCATACATCATCACACCACCATTTCATATGTGAGTGCCTCATTAAAAAAGAAAAGAAAAACTAAGTAGACAAATATCCTGACTCCTGTGTTTTTCTTTCAATTAGTTTCTGTAATAACAGCTATATTGGCAACGGAATTTGTGGCAATACTTGCAGGCTGCCTCCAGCACATCCTTAGTTCATAAAGTCAAAGAAGTACAGAAAAGTACAGCCCAGAAATAGGCTCTTTAGCCCACCTAGTCAAAGCTGCCTATTGCCTACTCCCATTGGGCTGCACCAGAATACACCTACTTTCCCTGTACCTATACAAACTTCTCTTAAATGTTGAAATCAAGCTTGCATGCACCACTTGCGCTGGCTGCTCACTCCATGCTCTCACAGCCCTCTGAGTGAAAAAATTTCCCCTCATGTTCCCCTTTAACTTTTCACCTTTCGCTCTTAACCCATGACCTCTGGTTGTAGTCCCACCCAACCTCAGTGGAAAAAGCCTGCTTGCATTTACCCTATCTATACCCCTCATAATTTTGTATACCTCTGTCAAACCTCCTCTTAGTCTTCTACGGTGTGTTGGTTGTTAACGTAAATGATGTATTTCACTGTATGTTTCGATATACATGTGACAAGTAAATCTGAATGTTAAAACATTGGCTAAGATGAGTCAAATGCAAAGTCAGTGACATTGAGGAAATGGAAAAAGGCCTAGTAACCTTTTCCATTTTTTAACATTTGGGCGGTGACAATCTTGCTTTGTTATTTTTAGCTGGTCCAGTTTATGGTGTAAATTGGTCAATTCTTCTCCCTCAAACAATAACACAAGGGACAGATAAGCTGGTCCTTGTCATACCGTTGTTTCCAAGAGCTTGCAGTTTGAAAATTGGCTTCTGGGTTTCCAAGGTTACAGCAGCAGCTTCCCTTTAAAGATTAAAGATTGGCTTTATTTGTCACAAGTACGAACCAGCTGTAAAGAAGGCCAGACAGTGGCTATATTTCATTAGGAGTTTGAGATTTGGTTTATCACCCAAAACACTTCTTCAGATGTACTGTGGAGAGCATTCTGACTGGCTGCATCACCGTTGGGGAGCTACAGCACAGGATCGAAGTAAATTGCAGAGAGTTGTAAATTCAGTCAGTTCCACCATGAGTGAAATGCAGCACATCTTCAAGGACTGATGCCTCAGAAAGGCAGTGTCCATCATTAAGGACCCCCACCACCCAGGCATGCTCACTTCTCGTTGTTGCCATCAGGGAGGAGGTACAGGAGCCTGAAGGCACACACTCAATGATTCAGAAACAGATTTTTTCCCCAATGCTAACTCACTATTCTTTTAAATTTTCAGTTTTTGCACTACTTACTTTAATTTAACTATTCAATATACTTATATATACTTACTGTAATTTAGTTTTTTCCTATATTTATCATGTATTGCATGGTACCGCTGCCACAAAGTTAACAAATTTCACGACATATGCCGGTGATATTGAACCTGATTCTGAAACATGTTATCCCACTGCTGTAAGGAGTTTGGGTTTCCTCCGGGTGCTGCGGTTTGCTCCCACAGTCTGGTTAGTGGGTTGAATGGTCTTTGTAAATTGTCCTGTGATTCGGCTAGGGTTAAACTGGGGGTTGAGTCCCACCGAGCCAGAAGGGGCTGTTCCATGCTGTATCTCCAAATAAATGGTCTGGTCCTTATCACCTTGTTGTTTGCAAGAGCTTGCTGTGTGAAAATTGGCCACTGGGTTTCCGACGTTATAGCAGTGACTGCACTTTCAAGATCAGAGATTAGTTTCATTTGACATATATACATGGAAAGGAAATGTACAGACACATCAAAATAAAGAGCACATTTAAAAGTAGTTCAAAACATATGCATCTCTCCATCAACAACTATGAGGGCAGATAATGGTCAGAGTATTAGGCCCCTTATCAAAGAAAGGGTTTGCTGGCATCGGAGAGGATCCAGAGGAGGTTCACGAGAACAATCCTGAGAAATGTACGAGGAGTGTTTGATGGCTCTGTACCTGCACTCTCGTTAGGTTTAGAAGAATGATGGGGGAATCTCATTGAAAATTACCAGTAGATAGAGTGGATGTGGAAGGACGTTTCCACTAGCGGGAGAATCTAGGATCAGAAATCATTGGCTCAAAATAAAAGGATATGTATTCAGGGAGAATTTCTTTAGCCAGAGGTTGGTGAATCTGAGGAATTCATTGTGGAGCTTGATAGGTTCGTAAAAGGTTATGGGGAAGTCAAAGGGTGTCAAAGGTTACGGGGAAGAGGCAGGGGAATGGGATTGAGAAGGTTAATAAATCAGCCATGATGGAATAGCAGAACAGAACAGATAGGCCGAATGGTCTAATTCTGCTCCTATACTCCATGGTCTTCTGGTCTTATAATCTGATTCTTATCATATTGCTGTTTGCAAGAGCTTACTTTGTAAAATATGGACAGTGGGTTTCCTATGTTATAATAGTGTCTGCACTTTAAAGATTAAATTGAATGACTAGATTTATTTGTTACAGGTACACTGAAAATTCAAAAGATACGGTAAAACGTGGTTTGCGTCAAATCAATTCAGCAAGTTTCACCATAATTCTGGCGCCAAAATAGCACACCCACGGCTCACTAACTCTAACTCGTACGTCTTTGAACTGTGGGTGGGAACCGGAGCACCCAGAGGAAACCCACGCGGTCACGGGGAAAACGTACAGACTCCTTACAGGCAGCGGAGGGAATTGATGACCGATCGGTGATCACTGATGCTGGAAAGCGATGCATGAACTGCTACACTACCGTGCCACTATACTTTGAAAGTATCTCAGATGTTGTAGGTGTCCAATAATGCAAGCCATGTGAATGTGAGAGGAAGAGAACAATTTGGGAGAATTCTGTTCCTCCTTCCCAACCCGCTGAGTCTTTCTGCCATCTCCCTGTTGGTATTACAGTTGCAACCATAAGACACAGGAGCAGAATTAGGCCATTCAGCCCATCGAGTCTGCTCTGCCATTCCATCATGGCTGATTTATTATTCCTCTTGTTGTATATTTAATACTTAAGTAATATTTGAGTAATCTTATTGGTGTGTATGTATATATATATTCATTGATTAAGCATTTTTGTTTGTTTAACTAATTAATTACAGGGTATATGTAAAAATACATTAAATGCATACATCATCACACTACCATGTGATACATGCATGCCTCGCTTAAAGTAAACTTTTGGACTGCATTTTGGACTCCAACATCTTCCTTTGAATGTTTTGAAGACGCAAAACATAACATCTCAACCACCATTCTCCTGCTTTCTCCGTAATCTTTGATACCTTTCCTAATCAAGAAGCTATCAATCTCCAGTTTAAGTATACTCAATGACTTGGCCTTCACAGCTGCCTGTGGCAGTGAATTCCACAGATTCACCACCCTCTGGCTAAAGAAATTCCTCCTCATCTCTGTTCTAGAGGGACATACTTGTATTCCAAAGCTGAACCCTCTGGTCCTAGACTCCCCCACTATTGGAAATATCCTCTCTTCAGGCATTCGATCGGTCTCAATGAGGTTCTCCCTTTCTCTTGTAAACTCCAGCAAGTACAGGTCCAGAGTTAACCCTTTCTTTCCCAGATCATTCTCGAGAACTTCTTGTGAGCCTCTCGTTCTTGTGAAGATTTGTACGACCCCTCCATACCAAAAGCCAATGGACTGATTTTGTTCTCAGTAAACAGCACTGCTTTTGAAAGTGTAACATCCGTTGCACAGACAGCAATCGCCGAAACCTGGCCTTAAGCAAACACGGAAACAGATTCAGCTGCTTTTCCCCTCCCTAGTGGTTAAACTTGCAAAGTTCAAACATACCTCATGACAATTAGAACTCAGCAACCCACAGCGGAGAACCTCAGTAAACACACGGTAAAGTGGGACGTAACCACAAACCGGAGGATACATGGCTCAGCTGCTGTCCCCTCTCACACAAGTGTTTGAGGCCCAAAAAGGTATGTAAGTACTACATTTCAGAGGCTGAATTCCTGCTTTATCAAAGATGGATTCAGAATCATTTATTTATCAGTGAAATACGTCGTTTGCGTAGGCAACCAACTCACCCAAGGATGTGCTGGGGACAGCCCACAAGTGTCGCCACACATTCTGCCGCCAACACAGCACACCCACGATGCACGGCCGAACAACACAGACATACCAAGGGACAAAGCAACAGCAGCAACACAGGCCCAGTTCCTTCCCCCTGTCACACGTTATCATAATGACGGCCCCTGGTTGTTGTCTGGAGGTCGAGGCCCGATGGTCGATGCTGAAGGTCGAAGGGCGTACTGGGCATGTCCGGAAGATGGAGGTCCCACGTCTGCAAGTCTCGGAGTCAGACTGAGTCTGGGGGGGAGCTTGCCCTGGAGTTGGAGGCCCGGCTATGGTGGGGGGAGGAAGGGGGCTTCTTTTGTTGCTGTTCTCACTGCTGAACATTGTAGGCATCCTGCGTGGGTGTGGAATGTATGCCGACATGTCTGGGCTGCCCAGCACTAACTTTAGTTTGGGTTGGTTGTTGACATTTCATGGCATATTTCAAAGTAGATTTATTATCAAAGTGTGTACACGGTATACAGCCTCGAGATTCATCTTCTTGCAGGCAGCCACAAAACAAAGAAGCACCACACAGCAAGACCATCAAACGTGCGAAAGCAGGAACCGGTCACAACAAACAACAAAGAGCCAACAAATAACACGCCGAAATTAAATATCAAACCGCAGAAACCCCCACGGTGAGTCCACTGCCACGGGTCGCGAGGCGAGCGAAGCCGGCCCAGGAGCCATCGGCTGCGTCCGCGGCCACGGAGTCGCTCAGTTCAGCGCTGTGTCGATGGCTGCAGGTCCAGTTCTGTGTCGAAACGCCTCGACCTAATCGTGCAGATAGTAAAGCACGTGCAGCCCTGAGTACATTAAACATCAAATCCCACCGAAAGTGAGTCCACATCCACCATCTGCCGAGACGATTGAACCTTGCAGCGTGGGAGCCAACATTCCCGCCAGTTCTGCTGGCAGCAGCGAGCGGGAGACCGGTCAAGCACAGGCCGACAGTGCTGAACACTCGTTCGTTTTCCACTCTCGTTCTCATCGACCCCGGCATTGTCAGTAAGGGGCTTGCACATCCTCCCCGTGAACACGTGTGTTTCCTCTGGCTGCTACAGTTTCCTCCCACAGTCTAGAGTCCAGTTTGTAGGTAAACTGGTCATTGTAACTTGTCCTGTGATTAGGCTAGGATTAAATAGGGGGGGATGGTGAGTGGTGCATCCTTCTGCAGCTGTACAGGGCCCTGGTGAGACCCCACCTGGAGTATTGTGTGCAGTTTTGGTCTCCAAATTTGAGGAAGGACATTCTTGCTATTGAGGGAGTGCAGCGTAGGTTCACAAGGTTAATTCCCGGAATGGCGGGACTGTCATATGTTGAAAGATTGAAGTGACTGGGCTTGTATACACTGGAATTTAGAAGGATGAGAGGGGATCTGATTGAGACATATAAGTGTAACCCCCTGGGTCGCCTCAGGCTCGCTCAGCTCGTTCTTGTCTAGGGGGAGCAGCCTTCGGCCCCGCCAAACTGGGTAATCAGCTGGTGTGGATGCTGTGTGATGTCCCCGCCTCGCCCAAAAACAGACAGTACACCATATGCGATTAAATGAGTACAATTTATAAAGGTTACTATAACTAAGTGATTAATAACGATACAGTATATATGAAGAGAAAATTAAAGAAAAGGCGCCAAACTTATCAAAGTCCAAACCACTTCGTGCACAGCCGTTGGAGCTCAATTACTGAAGTCTTCTGGCCACCATTCGATCCTCTCCGAACTCCTCGACTCTCCAAACAGCTCAGGACCCTCCGAGTGGTCAACCAAGCACATCTAGCTTCATCACCCCCCTCCTCGGAGAATCTCCCAGCCTCGGAACCCCCTTTGGGGTCCGATCCTCGCCCAACTTACAGCATTGCGTCCTCTCTTCGACCCCCTCGCGCCGATCTGCCCAAAAGCCCGTCAACAAAAGCTTACAGACTCAGAAGAAAGAACATTAATCCCCATTTGGTTTACAAAGGAATACCATTCTCGTTATCAGTAAATTAGCATTCCTGCTAGTTAACAAAAAGAAGAAACCCTCTTTACATAAGATTATTAAGGGATTGGACACGCTGGAGGCAGGAAGCATGTTCCCGCTGATGGGTGAGTCTAGAACTAGAGGCCACAGTTTAAGAATAAGGGGTAGGTCATTTAGAACAGAGATGCGGAAAAACTTTTTTACCCAGTGAGTGGTGGATATGTGGAATGCTCTGCCCCAGAAGGCAGTGGAGGCCAAGTCTCTGGATGCTTTCAAGAGAGAATTAAATAGAGCTCTTACAGATAGCGGAGTCAAGGGATATGGGGAGAGGGCAGGAACGGGCTACTGACTGTGTATGAACAGCCATGATCACAGTGAATGGCAGTATTGGCTAGAAGGGCCGAATGGCCTATTCCTGCACCTATTGTCTATTGTCTATTGGGCCGGGAGGGCCTGTTCCGCACTGGATCTCTAATTAAATAGCCTGGTCCTTGTTGTTTGCAAGAGCTTGCTGTGTGAAAATTGACTACTGGGTGTCCGATGTTATAGCAGTGACTTCACTTTAAAGATTCAAGATTAGTTTTACTCGTCACATACACATCACAACAACCTGGCACTTCACGTCAGCAAGACCAAAGAGCTGATTGTGGACTTCAGGAAGGGCAAGATGAGGGAACACAAACCTATCCTCATAGAGGGATCAGAAGTGGAGAGAGTGAGCAGTTTCATGTTCCTGGCTGTCATTATCTCTGAGGATCTAACCTGGTCCCAACATATTGATGCAGCCACAAAGAAGACAAGACAGCAGCTATACTTAGAGTTTGAGGGGATTTGGCTTGTCACCTTAAACACTCAAAAACTTCTACAGATGAACCATGGAGAGTACACTGTCTGGGATGTAAAGTTAGTCAGCTCCATCTTGGGTACTAGCCTCTTTATATCCAAGACATATAACTATACATAACCATATAATAATTACAGCACGGAAACAGGCCATCTCGGCAGCCTTCTCTAAATTGGTGAGACCTGCCATAGATTGGGGAACTGCTTTGCCGAACATTCTGGTCCATCTGCCTAAAATGGAACATCCCAGCGGCCAAACATTTTAATTCCCATTCCCGTTCCGACATGTCAGTCCACGACCTCCTCTTGTGCCAAGATGAGGCCGTCTTCAGGGTGGAAGAGCAACACCTTATACCCCATCTGGGTAGCCTCCAACCTCATCACATGAATATTGATTTCTCCTTTCAATATTTTTTCCCTTCCCCTCCGCTCCTCTTCTAATCCCATCTCTGGCCCTTTACCTCTTCCCTTTTTCCTATGGTCTTCTCTAATCTCCTATCAGATTTCTTCTTCTCCAGCCCTTGACCTTTCCCGCCCACCTTGCTTCACCTATCACCATCATGCTAGTCCTCCTTAGCCCCTGCCCCCCCCCTCACCTTTTTATTCTGGCATCTTCCCCTTTCCTTTTCAATCCTGATGAAGGGTCTCAGCCTGAAACGTTGACTGTTAACACACTTCCACAGATGCTGCTTGGCCAGCATTTTGTGTGTACTGCTTTGGATTTCCAGCATCTGCAGACTTTCTCATGTTTGTAAATAAAGCTAATCTCTTTATCTCTTTTAATGCAGCGATAATGACTCCTATTAGAATAATCCATTCATCATATTTCTGCTCCTCCTTTCCCAATTACCTGCAAATTGTTTTTGTTCTCTGTTGAATTCCCTTTTGGTAGTCCTGATTGATTCCATTGACACCACTCAGGTTTACAGCAGTGAAATCCACCCTGGAGCCACTGATTGTGTGAAATACCGTCTCACTGCCCCCACTGTCCAAAACGCTACATCCGCACCACCCTGCCCTGGAATCATTTGCTCCAGGAAACAATGTCTCTCTCTCTCTCTCTCTCTGGTGGCTGTATCGATGATGGGGGTCACAATCCGCTAAACAATGTGTTTCGATTGAACCAAGTCAAACATTGAAAGGTGGACCTGGGACAGGATGCTCCTAATCCTGGCAAACCTTGAATCAGACGGCGGGACTGTCATGTGTTGAAAGATTGGAGCGACTGGACTCGTATACACTGGAGTTTAGAAGGATGAGAGGGGATCTGATTGAGACATATAAGATTATTAAGGGATTGGACACACTGGAGGCAGGAAGCATGTTCCCGCTGATGGGCGAGTCCAGAACTAGAGGCCACAGTTTAAGAATAAGGGGTAGGCCATTTAGAACAGAGATGCGGAAAAACTTTTTCACCCAGAGAGTGGTGGATATGTGGAATGCTCTGCCCCAGAAAGCAGTGGAGGCCAAGTCTCTGGATGCATTCAAGAGAGAGTTAGATAGAGCTCTTATAGATAGCGGGGTCAAGGGATATGGGGAGAGGGCAGGAACGGGGTACTGATTGTGTATGATCAGCCATGATCACAGTAAATGGTGGTGCTGGCTAGAAGGGCCGAATGGCCTACTCCTGCACCTACTGTCTATTGTCACAGTTTCAGAAAAGAAGGATTTACCCTATTAAAGGAGGAGTTTCTTTAGCTGGAGGTGGTGAAACTCTAGAATTCATTGCCACAGACAGCTGTGGAGACCAGGTTATTGGGTATATATACTTTTTAAACACAATATACTTTAATTCAAAAATAAAATTATTTACAATGAACCATTCAATGACTTTCAATCTGTTAGAGACATTTCCTCTACATTCTCTATGCAGACTATATATACTATGTTGGTTCATCTTTAATCATCATTGTTGAGGGGTAAACTCCCTGCCACTCTACCCCTCCCACTCCCACGGGAGAAGAACTCTAAACTGTGGTCCTGCCCCACTGGGCCCTTGCGGTGGCTTCACCAAGTTTCAGTGCATCCCTCAGCACGTACTCCTGCAGCCGAGATGTTGTTGGGTGTATTTCAAGCAGAGGTTGATAGGTTCTTGATTAGAAAGGGTGTCAATGGTTATGGGGAAAAGTCAGGAGAATGGGGTTTAGAGGGGTAATAAATCAGCCATGGAATGGCAGAGAAACTTGATGGGCAGAATGGCCTAATTCTGTTCCTATGTCTTACTGTTCTTATGAGAACAGTAAGAGATTCTACAGACGCTGGAAATTTTGAGCATCACACACAAAACGTTCACACAACACCCAATAGGACTTTCCATCTCCGGTCCTGATGAAGGGCCTCGGCCCAAAATATTGACTGTTTACTCACTTCCATCGATCCTGCCTGACCTGCAGAGTTCCTCCAGCGCTTTGTGTGCATTGGAAGTTGATAGATAATGGACACCTTCCTTCACTCTTTATTGGGAGTTTGCTATCCTCCAGTGGATTAGAATGTGCGGACATAAGGAAATTCGAGCAGACCACTTAGCCACTCGAGCTTGACCTGATAAGTTAGGGGCTAACCTGTCCCAGGGCTCTTCTCCCCTTTTGTGCCAGTTCCCCTTCGTCCTTGTTTTGCGGATCCTTCAGAATGTCATCTACCTTGTCTTTCAATCAGTCTTTGAATGGCGTGCAAAATTACTTTCGTACACAGCATCAAGACCGAAGGCTTCAGGAAGGGGAAGTCTGGAGAACACACAGTTCCTCAGTAGAAAGGGTGAGGAACTTCAAGTTTCTGGGCCTCAGCATCTCAGAGGATCTATCCTGGGTTCAATGAAGAAGACACCCCACCAGCAAACAATGCATTTACAGAAAAGGCATGATAGGAGTTTGTAGAGATTTGCTGTGTCATCAATGACACTCATAAATTTCTACAGATGAACCGTGGAGACCATTCTAACTGGCTCCATCAGGTATGGGGTGAGGGGTGGGGGGCACTGCGCTGGATTGAAGTAAGCTGCATGAAGTTGTGAACTAAGTCAGCTCCATTATGGGCACTGGCCTCCCCAGCATGCAGGACATCTTCAAGGGGTGATGCCACAGAAAGACAGGGTCCATTACAAAGGATCCCCATCACCCAGGACATGCTCTCTTTTCATTGCTACCATCAGGGAGGAGGTCCAGGAGCCTGAAGACACACACTCAACGATTCAGGAACAGCTTCTTGCCCTCTGCTATCTGATTTCTGAATGGACATTGAGCTCATGAACACTACCTCATTATGTTTTTATTTCTCTTCTTGCACTACTTAACATATATAATATCAATTTTAATATATTATCTATGCATCTTACTGTAATTTACATCTTTTATTATTATAATAAAGTAGTAAAAAGTATTGCTGCCGCGTAGTCACGAATTTCACAACATATGCCGGTGATGTTAAACGTGACCCTGATTCTGAAACACCAAGAAGACACGCCAGCGACTATATTTCACTAAGAGTTTTGAGATTTGCTGTGTCACCCAAGTAACAACATTTCTGCAGTTGCGCTAACCGCGACACTATTGTGCTGCCTACGGTTATTCAGTGGAACTTGAGATGGTCTTTGTGGGTTGGGTTAATGGGCATTAAATACACAAATCCAGACTTTTCATAAGGTACCCGCTCCTCCCCAGTTCACTGCCTCTTGTTCCACTTCAGAAATAGGGGTGAACGCTTGTTTAATCCAGTTCGGATTCAGTATCCTGTTTTATTATGCCGACCGGGTGCCCCGCCCTTCTCCATCAGACTCAGGGTTCGGGGGGGCGGAGCCCTGACGTCCCCTGATGGGCATGTGAAAGCACCAATCAGAGGGGGGTGGAGTGCAGCTGTCTTGTTACGGGCTGGCAGCCGGACCAATGACAGAACTGCCTAGAATAATAACAATTATGGAAAAGTCTGGACTTTACCGCAATTTTCTTTTACAAACGTATTTTGTTTACTACCCTGTTTCTGTCCATACTTCTACCCCTTTTCATCAATGTCACATCATTCCCTGAGTCCTTCCAGCAAGGCCTCAGATTCCAGTAACTGGAAAACAAGGATTAATATCACCTGCATATGTCGTGAAATTTCTGGTTATGCACCAGCAGTAAATTGCAATACTTAATAATAAAGACTAAATTACAGAAAGAAATATATATTTAAAAAGTTAAACTAAATAAGAATGCAAAAAGAGAAAAGTAGTGAGGTAGAGCTCATGGGTTCAGTGTTCATTCAGAAATCTGAAGGCAGAGGGGAAGAAGCTGTTCCTAAAACAAGCCACACACACAAAATGCTGGAGGAACTCAACAGGCCAGGCAGCATCTATGGAAGCAAGTGCAGTCGACGTTTCGGGCCGAGACCCTTCGGCAGGATTGGGGGTTTATTCCCCTTGAAGGTAGAAGATTGAGGGGAGATTTGATAGAGGTATACAATATTATGAGGGGTATAGAGAGGGTAAATGCAGGCTTTTCCCAATTAGGTTGGGTGGGACAACAACCAGAGGTCATGGGTTAAGGGTGGAAGGTGAAAAGTTTAAATAGCGCATGAAGGGAACCTTATTCACTTGGAGGGTCGTGAGAGTATGGAGTGAGCTGCCAGCACGAGTGGTCCATCGGAGCTCGATTTCAACATTTACGAGAAGTTTGAATAGGTACAGTAATGGTAGGAGTGTGGAGAGCCGTGGTCCAAGTGCATCTCAATGGGAGAAGGCAAGTTAAATTGTTTCTGCAAAGACTAGATGGGCCTCCGGGTCTGTTTATCTGCTGTATTTCTCTAAGATGTTCTGGATGTTGGACAGGCTAGCGCCCGTGACGGAGCTGATTGAGTTTACAAATTTCTGCAGCTTATTTCAATCCTGTGCAGTGGCCTCCTCCGTTCCCCCCATACCAGACGGAGATCATCTCTCCGGTACATCTGTAGGAATTTGCAAATGGGATTGCTCAGGCACAGACATAATTGGCCGAATAGCCTCGTTGGGAAAGCACGAAAATACGTAATGTTGCAGAACATTGCAATCAGAGCACTAACTTTAACACTACCCTGCTGAAGTAATTCTATCAATGCTCTTTGCATGTAGACCTGGAAATTATTCTCTCTCAGGTGCCTCACCAGAGCAAACCACTGAGGTTGTTGATCTGTGGTGGTAGCTGGCATGCTGAAGGATAGGAAGGCTCTTCGGCCCTTCGGATCCAGTCTGCTATTTAATAGAATGATAGCGGTTGAATTGAACTCGGTTCCACTCCCCACCCCGATCTTTGACTGCTTTGTGACCTTTCATCGGAAACTACAGATCTAAAGTGTTTGGAAGTCATCTCCAGGTGAACTGTGGCAACATTTCCTCCCCCCCACCCCATCAGACTCAGGGCTCAGAGGGCGGAGCCTATGCGTCACCAGATGGACAGATGAAAAGCACAATCAGAGAGGGGCGTGCAACTGCTTTGTTACGGGCGGCCAGTTGGACCAATGGCAGTACGCAGAAAACGGGGCGGTACCCTAATTTGATGGACAACAGGATAATCCAATCAGCAAAGGGATCAGGACAATGGGCTTGGAAGATAGACCAATGGAGACAGGAGGGAGGCGGCACCAGCGGGATTTTTTCCTGGCGTGAAAGCAGGTGGAATCTATGTAGCGAGGAGGGAAGGTGGCGGAGTGGAGTTGAGTTCGGAGTTAGGATCCTCCGGAGTCCGGTGCCAGGTAGCAGCGACCTCGGGTGAGAGTGGTGAGCTGTCCGCGGGTCAGTTTCGGTAAACTGGGCTGGGAGGTATTCAGGAGAGGAATCAGTGGTTTAAAGTTTTACTCATCGTTGCCATAAGTTCTTGACACTGTTGCGAGGTTCCATTATAACACTAACCAGACTTCTGCTCTCGTTCCACCGGGCTAGGCTTTCTCCGTGCGCCGAGGGCATGTCGCTGTTGGAGCAGAGTCAGCAGTGGTATCCCACCCACGTCAGGGTGGTGGTGATCCGAGCCCGCGGGCTGCGCAGCAAGGGCAAGGATGGTACCAACGACGCTTTTGTCATCATGCAACTGGGCAAGGAGAAGTACTCCAGCTCGGTGGCCGAGAAGAGCAGGGAGCCGCAGTGGAGGGAGGAGGCCGAGTTCGAGCTGCCGCTGCTGCAGCAGGGCGCCAAGGAGAGGAGCACCCTGTACCTGATCGTCACGCACCGAGCCCTGGTGGGGCTGGACAAATTCCTGGGCCAGGCGGTGATCGACCTGGGCGAGCTGTACCAACACAAGACCAGGAATAAAGTCGGGTAAGGTGCAAATTGCGAGCAAAATTAACCCCTCTCCCTTCCTCCGGCTCTCTCCTCCCCTGTAGAACTTTTCAGCCTGCCCAAGTCTCCGATTAACGCGCACAAAATGCTGGAGGAACTCAGCAGGCCAGGTAGCTGTTTGGAGGGGAATAAACAGGTGACATTTCGGGCCCTTCATCAGGACCCTTGGCCCGAAACGGCGGCTATCTTTTTAAACTCCCCACAAATGTTGCCTTCTCTGGATTTCCAGCACCTGCAGAATTCCATCTGTTCAGTTTTTTGATTTCTTGTTTCGGTATTTAACGCTGCTGGTGGAAAATGCTTTCGAAGCGAAGGGGGAAAACACGTGACAAAGGGCTTGTCGCTGATTGGCGGCTCTGGGGTAGAGTGCAGGGTTTCCGACTATGTTGGGAAGGCTTGAAGGATATTGGACCCCAGCAGCCTCCAACTTGCTGCAGAACACCTGCTGCCAGCTCTTCAGAGTTCATTTTCCTTTCTGTGTAACTCTTGCTTGACTCTGCTGTGTCAGGTTTAAAAGGTGCTCTCGTCAGTAACCTGGATTCGCAGATGCTGGAGGAATTCAGCCGGTCGGGTAGCATCTGTGGAGAGGAAGAACCGAGTTCATCCTTACTGATCTATATTTTTACGGAGTTGGAGAATAGTTTTTAGTTTTAATATTTGTTGAGATATGTAAAATAGGTGTCCAAGATGTTAATTGTTTCACCCTTTTGAATGCCACCTATAGCTGGTGATGAGACAGATCTGTTGAGGGGTCTTGGCCCAAAATGTCCACTTTGATTCCTGCCATGGATGCTGCCTGGCCTACTAAATTCCTCAGTATTTAGTGTGGGTGGCTCAACATTTCCAGCATTTCTTGGCTGTGAAGATCCCCTACCATTTAAGGAACCCCACCACCCAGGATAAGCCCTATTCTCATTACCACCAGGGAGGGGGTGCAGGGACCTGAAGAGAGCAACTCTGGGTTTTGGGCACAGTGTATACTGTCTTTGCTACTTCGCTCTCTCTTGGCAATATTTTTTATGTATTGTACTCGGCTGCTAGAGCAAAACAAATTTCGCAACAGATTTGTTGTCTTGAGGGCTTAGCTTCTGAATATAATGGTGTACTTTTAGATCAGAGATGTGGAATTTCTTGTAAGTCCAAGATAGTCTGAGAGCAGGTCAATGGGACTAGGTGAGAGTAAGTGCTCGGCACAGACTAGAAGGGCCGAGATGGCCTGTAGTGGTTATGTGTAGAGTATGTTTTCTACATGGGGGAGCCCAGGATCAGAGGGCACAGCCTCAGTTGAAGAATGTGCCTTTGGAACAGATGAGGAATGCAGGGGTTCCGAACCTTTGTGCCGTAGACTCCTACCGTTAGCCAAGGGGTCCGTGCATCCCAGGTTGGGAGCATCTGCTTGAGATAGAAGGTGGTGAATCTGGAACTCATTGCTGCAGACGGCTCAGGAGGTGGAGTCATTGGGTATCTAAAATGGAGGTTCATATGTTCTTGATTAGTCAAAGGTTATGGTGAGATGACAGGTGAATAGGGTAGAGGGGGAAAATAAATCAGCCACGATCAAATGGATGACTAGGCATGAGGGGCCAAATGGCCTAAGTCTGCTGCTGTGTGTTATGGGTGGTGGGGTGAAGATGTGTCTCTACCAAAGGAGGTGTGAGGTGCTCCTTCCCTCCACTAGCCTGCAGGTCACCCTTGGGCAAGGTGTAGCACCTGCTTAGCCCCCGATCAGAGTCACGTGAAGCCATGGGAGCAGGTGGTGGATGGTCGTATGAGCAGCCGGAGCAGATCACAAGTCCTGGTTATGTGACCACTGACGCCAGGCAGACAATTTCCGAACAGTATTGATAATGGCTGGGCTCACCCATCTTGTAAAGACACTGCCCAGAAGAAGGGAATGGGAAACTACTTCTGTAGGAAAAAATTGTCGAGAACAATCATGGGCATGAGACCATGATCACCCACGTCATACGACACGGCATACAATGATGATGCCTTGTGATAACAAACCTGATTCCGATTCTAGCAGCTGAGTAATTACTCCGGTATGAGTGTGTCAAACCAGCAGTAGGAAAGTTGCAGACAGGAGGAAATCTGCAGATGCTGGAAATTCAAACAACAACACACACAAAATGCTGGTGGAACACAGCAGGCCAGGCAGCATCTATAGGGAGAAGCACTGTCGACGTTTCGGGCCGAGACCCTTCGTCAGGACTGACCGAAAGGAAAGATAGTAAGAGATTTGAAAGTAGAGGGGGGAGGGGGAAATGGAGAAGACCGGAGGGGGTGGGATGAAGCTAAGGGCTGGAAAGGTGATTGGTGAAAGCGATACAGAGCTGGAGAAGGGAAAGGATCATGGGACGGGAGGCCTCAGGAGAAAGAAAGGAGTTGGGGGGGGGTGGGGTGGGAGTACCAGAGGGAGATGGAGAACAGGCAAACAGCTAAATATGTCAGGGATGGGGTAAGAAGGGGTATTAGCAGAAGTTAGAGAAGTCAATGTTCATGCCATCAGGTTGGAGGCTACCCAGCCGGTATATAAGGTGTTGTTCCTCCAACCTGAGTTTGGATTCATTTTGACAATAGAGGAGCCCATGGACAGACATATCAGAATGGGAATGGGATGTGGAATTAAAATGCGTGGCCACTGGGAGATCCTGCTTTTTCTGGCCGACCGAGCGTAGGTGTTCCACGAAACGGTCTCCCAGTCTGCGTCGGGTCTCACCAATATATAAAAGGCCACACCGGGAGCACCGGACACAGTATACCACACCAGCCGACTCACAGGTGAAGTGTCGCCTCACCTGGAAGGACTGTCTGGGGGCCCTGAATGGTGGTGAGGGAGGAAGTGTAAGGGCAGGTGTAGCACATGTTCCGTTTACAAGGATAAGTGCCAGGAGGGAGATCGATGGGGGGGGGGGGGGGGGGGAATGAGTGGACAAGGGAGTCGCGTAGGGAGCGATCCCTGCGGAAAGCAGAAAGGGGGGGAGGGAAAAACGTGTTTGGTAGTGGGATCCCGTTGGAGGTGGCGGAAGTTACGGAGAATTATATGTTGGACCTGGAGGCTGGTGGGGTGGTAGGTAAGGACAAGGGGAACCCTATCCCGAGTGGGGTGGCGGGTGGATGGGGTGAGGGCAGATGTGCGGGAAATGGGAGAGATGCGTTTGAGAGCAGAGTTGATGGTGGATGAAGGGAAGCCCCTTTGTTTAAAAAAGGAAGACATCTCCTTCGTCCTGGAATGAAAAGCCTCCTCCTGAGAGCAGATGCAGCGGAGACAGGAATTGTGATAAGGGGGATAGCCTTTTTGCAAGAGATTGGGTGGGAAGAGGAATAGTCCAGGTATTATATACCGGCTGGGTAGCCTCCAACCTGATGGCATGAACATTGACTTCTCTAACTTCGGTTAATGCCCCTCCTCCCCTTCTTGTCCCATCCCTGACATATTTAGTTGTTTGCCTGTTCTGCATCTCCCTCTGGTGCTTCCCCCCCCCCCCCCCCCCCCCCTTCTTTCTCCTGAGGCCTCCCGTCCCATGATCCTTTCCATTCTCCAGCTCTGTCACTTTCGCCAATCACCTTTCCAGCCCTTAGCTTCACCCCACCCCCTCTGGTCTTCTCCTATCATTTCGCATTTCCCCCTCCCTCCACTACTTTCAAATCTCTTACTATCTTCCCTTTCGGTTAGTCCTGACGAAGGGTCTCGGCCCGAAACGTCGACAGCACTTCTCCCTATAGATGCTGCCTGGCCTGCTGTGTTCCACCAGCATTTTGTGTGTGTTGTTAGTAGGAAAGTTGTCTAATTGCAGTGCATTCTCTTCAGTGATTTTTGTTCTTGGATTGAAGTGGGAGAGTGCAGCATTTCTTGACCTTAATTATACTTGAAGGTGGTGGCAACTACAATTGACTTGTGGTGAAATTGCTGTCCTGGAGGAGAGTTAAATGGTTTAGAGCCTGTAATGGTGAAACACTTGGGATGGTACATTGCTTGGAGGGAGGCCTGGAGATGGAGAGAAGCGTTTCATCTTTCCAATGCAGTGTCCCTTGTCCAAGCAGCTCCAGACTTTCACGGGCAGTTCAGCAGCCTTTTGGCCTCCTTGTAGGTTAGCATGCAAAAATCGGACCATGTTGGTACATCTTGAGACTTGTCTGCATTTTCATTTCCTGTGATTGCGATTGTCACACATGCGATGATTAATTGCATTGCATATAGGTACAGTGAGACTTTCATTTCTCGGTTGGTGTGCATTTATTTTTAGGAATAATTTAGTGAACTCTGCTTGCTGCAGTCTGAAGGACGTCAGCTGCAGGGTTTGGTGGTTTGTTGTCCTAATTAGTTTAAACTCTGTGAGGCCAGTGTGCTCGAGACGGAATGCGACTGAGATAACCCCGGTGACTGGAGAAACCAGCATATTGGGGCTGTGTGGGTGTGGTAGGGAAAACTGGAAACAAAACATAGTGACCACTTGCATTTGGGTAGTGAGTTTAAGAAAAACATTGCAAAATAACAACCAAATGTAATAGCATCACTGGACAAAATCTGACTAATACTGGAAGTTCTTGAAGATTAGGCTTCATGAGGGGAGTTCCAGAATTTGATGTCAGCTGTTATGGAATTATTGAACTTGATATTTGCAGTGGGTGGAGATGTATTTCTGTCAAAGGAGGTGTAAGACGCTCCTTCTCTCCACTGGTCTGCAGGTCACCCTCGGGCAAGGTGTAGCACCTGCTTAGCCCCCGATCAGGGTCTTGTGAAGCCTCGGGAGCAGGTGGTGGATGGTCGTATGAGCAGCCGGTGCAGATCACAAGTCCTGGTTATGTGACCACTGACACCAGGCAGACAATCTCTGAAGAGTATTGATAATGACTGGGGTCACCCGTCTTGTAAAGACACTGCCCAGAAGAAGGCAATGGCAAACCATTTCTGCAGAAAAATTTGCCAAAAACAATCATGGTAATAAAAAGATCATGATTGCCCACGTCCTATGACATGGCGCATAACAATATTTTCAGAATTGGGAATACTGTAGGGCTGGAGGAGTCTACAAATCGGGAGGGGTGAAGCTGTGGGAGAACTTGAAGGTTGAGTGAGAGGGCTTTTCTAGCTAGAGTGAAGTAGGATGAGAGGTGACTTGATAGAGGTGCATAAGATGTGAGTCATGCTTCAAGTGGCCAATCAGAGACTTTCCCCAGGTGGAAATTTGCTAGTACGAGGGGTCATAATCTTAGTGTGATTAAAGTATGGTGGGATGACAAGTAGGGTTTTTTAAAACGCGGAGTGGTGGTTGTGAGAAAAGTGCTGCCTTAAGTAGTCAAAAGTAAACTTATTATCACAATGTTTTTGTCACCACGTACTAATCCCTGAGATTCATTTTCTTGTGGGCATGTTCAATATATGCATGATAGAATAATAACCGTCACAGAAATAATGAAAAATCGCAGAAATTTGGTCATTCAGCTGGTGTGCAAAAGATGACAAACTGTGCAAATACAAGAAGATAATATCATGAGATGAAGAGTCTTTGAAAGTGAGTCCTTGTATTGTGGGAACAGATCAGTGGTGGGGCAAGTGAAGAGCTTGATGGTTGAGGGGTAGTAACCATTTGTGAATCCGATAGTGAGTCCTGAGGCTTCTGTATCTTCCCCCACAGAACTGCTACTCTGGAATTTTTTTTTTGCAGTTCGCACCATTCTCTGAACTCCAGGGACTGTTGTGCATGAAAACCCAGGAGATCAGCATTTTCTGAGATACTCAAACCACCCCATCTGGCACCAACAATCATTCCAGGGTCAGTCACTCGGTTCACATTTTCTTCCCTGTTCCGATTGGGCTGAACAACAACTGAACCTGTTGACCATGTCTCCATGCTTTTATGCATTGAGGTGCTTCCATGTGATTGGCTGATGAGATATTTGAATTAATGAGCAGGTGTACCAGTGAGTGTGTGTAAGAGTGCAGCAGAAGCCGTGTAGTAAGGTAGTGTTCATGAACTGTTCAGATATGGAGCAGATAGGAAAGGTATCGTGCTTGGTTATACAGTAACGGAAATGACAGCAATACAAAAAATAAGTCAGCAGACTGGGGTGTGGTGGTTCAGTGTGAACCGCTTGTGCAGGGTCAAACACTGAGCATAGAATGGTCCAGTGCAGTGCAGGCCCGTTGGGTCATGATGTTGTTCTGGCCTTTAACCTACTGTCAGATCATCTAACCCTTTCCTTCCCACCTGGCCCTTCTCTTTTCTTTCATCCACGTGCCTTGCATGTCTATAGTTCAATCTTGTGATGGTCCACACGATTCTGTCAGTTTTGTGTCCCCTGTTCCTGTACCCTGATCTGTTACTGGGATTGCTGTCGCGACCTACCACAAACTTGTGTCGTTCCACTCATTCCTCGGAGGCTGAGGGGAAGCTCGATAGAAACGCATAGACAGGGTAGACATAGTACTGGTACAGGCCATTCGGCCCACAACACTGGACTAACCCAGCTAAAAAGCAAATCAAAAATGCCCAAACACTAATCTCTCTTACCTACCCCCTGTCCATATGCCTTCATCTTCCTTGTATACAAACGTCTCTTAAAAGCCTGTAATGTATTTGTCTCTACCACCGTACCAGGCAGCACATTCCTGGCATTGACTATTCTGAGGTTTTTAAAGAAAAAAATTGCCCCTCATATCCCCCTCGCTTTCAGTGCATGCCCTCTGGGAATCTTTTCTCCAGGGTAGATATATCAAACACCAGAGGATGTTCTTCTGAGGTTAAGTGGGGGTGTATAAAAGTGATGTGAGTCATGTTTGTTTATGCAGATTGATAGGTGTGAGGAATGGGTTATCGGAGTTGGTTGTGGAAGCGGACAGTTTGGTAGAGTTTGTGACCTTCAGATAGATGTGAAAAAGTGGGGTGAGTGTGGAACAAATTGTTATCATAAAGTTGATCTTGGTAACTGTGGTTAGATCTCTAGTCCAGGGGTAGAAGTTGAACCATAAATGTGAGATTTCTGTAGATGCTGGAAATCCAGAGCAACATGCACAAAATGCCGGATGAACTCTGCAGGTCAGGCAGCGTCTAGGGAGAGGAATAAACAGTTGGAGTTTTTGAGCCTGGTGAAAGGTTTCTGTCCAAAACATCAACTGTTTATTTCCTTCCGTATACGCTGCTGAGTTCCTCCAGCATTTTACACAAGTTGCTCTGGAAGCTAGAACCCTGTTCTGAGCAAGGCTGCTGCCATCTGGTACTGTGTGCTGGTCTCTGTGGTTAGGGTGTGGTAAATCAGATGTGCTGGAGCAAGTTGGCAGTGAAACTTGATTCGGTTGGTGGTTCAAATACTGTCGAGCTGAAGCTCCATTGTTTGTACAGTGAGAGCCACAGTTGAAAACTCGTGTGGGTGGGCGACGGTCGTGTAGCTGTTGGCGTGACGCTATTACAGCTCTGTGTGTGAGTTCAGAGTTCAAATCCAATGCCACCTGTAAGGAGTTTGTATGTTCTCCCCGTGACCACATTGGTTTTCTCCGGGCTCTTCAATTTCCTCTGGCAGTCCAAAGGCCTACTGGTTAGTAGGTTATTTGGCCATTGTAAGTTGTCCTGTAATTAGGGTCGGTTAAATGGGTGGTGCAGCTCGTTGGACAGCAGGAGCCTGGTCCATGCTTTACCCCTAAACAAAATATTAAAATAACTCCCAGATGTGTGCTAATTCCAAGTTCAGGGGCACCATGGTAGTTGCACTCTTACAACTCGAGGTGTCAGAGTTCAGTTCCGATGTCCTCCGTAAGGAGTTTGTACGTCCTCCCCGTGATGTAGGTGGGTTTCCTTTCAAGTTCCCAAGATGTTTTGGTTAATTGGTCATCTCTAAGTAATTAAATAACAGTAAATAAATACCCAGCCAACGCTTGGGAGGAGCAAACTTGTGCAAGGAAGGTGGCGTTTTTGTGCCTTGATTGGAATTATTTATTTGTTTTGGAGACCCGCCCTGCCACAACTGAAAATGTGTCGTGTGTGCAGACGCCAGGTGAACGGCACGGAACTTGGGGGATCGTACAGAAATGCACTGTACACCTGGTGACTTGATCGGGCTGTGAATGAGGCCGTGACAGACAGCAGATTCCAGTGCGCGGACCTATATTGTGCAATCTGTTTAGTGGCAGCAGTTCAGTGCATTACAATAAGAAATGTGTACAGAAATGAGTTGTGCAAGAAGTGGAGTAATTGGGTCAAGTCAGAATCAAAATCTGGTTTATTAATGCTGTCTTAAGACATGAAATTTGTTTTGTGGCGGCAGTACAGATCCAAGACTTAAAATAACTATACAAATAAATACAGTGCAAAGAAAGGGAATAATGAGTTTGTGTTCTTCTTTTATTTGTCTTCAGATATCTGATGGTGGCAGGGTAGGAACTGTTCTTATAAACATTGTCCTCAGGCTCCTGTACCACCACCTTGATGAGAAGGCATGCCTTGGTTACCACCTCTTTATAGAACATGGTTTTCCTCACAATCTCCGTCCCTACACCAGGGGTCTGTCCCAGTAGAATGGAAGTTGACTAACTGGCCAATATATTGTGAAATGTGACCAAAACTCAATTTTACAAGCCTTTCAGAGCTAAACTGTTGACCTGCTGACTTGGTGTCATCTGCTTTATGGTGTTGTCCTTGGCATAAAAAAATGGGTTGGGAGCCCCCAGTCTATGGTTTATTTATCAAAATGGTGCCAGGTTGAGGTTGCAGTTCAGATTTTAGTTTGTTTTTGTTCGTTGGGATGGTTTTGGACACAGGAGAGTTAGGGGTGAGGTTGGAGTCTAGGGACAGGGATGTGTGGGGGATTTGAGGACAGGGTCTAAGCTTCCATTACATGTTTAAAGGGCAGTGACGTAGACTTGGATATCAGACCAGCAGCGATGTGGGCTTAAGCACCACCCCACAGTTGAGGAGTTTTCTGTGTACTCTGTGATTGGAGTTCAGGACCTTATCCAGGGTCCTCGTTCATTATGATTGAAGAGTCCTGGGTCAGTACCACAGATTGAAGTCTAAATACCTGAAGGTTCGATCAGAAGCTGAGGCCTAATAGCCAAAGACTCAAGTCTGTGAACCTGCAAGCTTGCTGGGGAAGTTGAAGGCCCATTGTCTGTCCCATGAGGCCACAGAAAACGGCCTGTCCTGGGTTCAGAGGATCGTGTATGTAAGATCAGAGAGGAGCGGTCGAGGGAATATGCACCGGTCCTTTATGAGTGATTGGCAGTGGAAAGTAAACAGTTTCTAGTTCCTGGGTGTCAACGACTCTGAGATCTATCCTGGGTTTAATTTTTTGATACAAGTATAAAGAGCACCTTTATTTATTTGGACTTTGAGGAGATTTGGTATGTCACCAAAGACGTTTGTAAATTTCTATAGATGTACCATGGAGAGCATTTTAACTGGCTGTATCTCCATCTGGTACGGAGGGACCACTGCACAGGATCAGGGAAAAAAAACACTGCGCGAAGTTGCAAACTCAGTCACTCCATCATGGGCACCAGTCTCCTCAGCATCCAGGATATCTTCAGAAAGTGATGCCTTAAAGAGATGAAATCCATCACTAATTGCACTTGGCACCAGGACATGCCCTCTTCTTATTGTTGCCATCAGGGAGGAGGTACAGGAGCCTGAAGGCACACACTCAGTCACTCAGGAACAGCTTCTTCCCCTCTGCCATCAGATTTCTGAATGGATAATGAACCCCAGAACACTACCTCATGCTCTGCTCTCTAGGCACTAATTTAATTTTTAAATATTTATTGGAATTTGTAATTTTTGTATTTCACTGTAGTGCCGCTAACAATGAAACTTCACAATATGTTGAGTAATTAACCTGATTCTGTAAGGTGGGAGATAAAATTGTTTTAGAGGCTTTGGCCAGTTGTCTTTAAGGTCAAATGATTTAATCAAACAAAGTTGTCGAATCCAATCTTGTGGCTACAATTTGTAAATTTCCACTGTAGCTTCTTGGTTTTCCTTACCGCAGTCCAGTCCATCACTGGTAAAGTCCTCCCCACCTTTGAGCACATCTACACGGAGCACTGCCAGAAGAAAGCAGCTTCCATCGTCAAAGACCCTCACCATCACTGCTCTCTTCTCACTGCTGCCATTAGGAAGCAGGTACAGGAGCCTCGGGTCCCACACCACCAGGTTCAGCAACAGCTGTAACCCTTCAACCATCAGGCTCCTGAACCAGGGTGGATAATTTTACTCACTTCAACACTGAACTGATCCCACAACCTACCAGACTCTCGTTCAAGGACTCAACAATTCATGTTCTCAGTATTGAAGAAATGACATGACCAACCTTTCAAAGTCTTTGTAGCTGATTTATTTATTTTAAAACTGTTTTCCATGTGGGACCTGGGGGTGGGGGTAAGCTTTTATTGTATCCGTATTGTCTACCTCTGATATACTGGCCTCATTGTCCCTCTGGAGAATATCTAAAGGAGTGGACAAACAGTGGATGGGGGCAGATCGAGTGATAGAAAAGAGACTCATTGCAATAGAAACTGGTGTTGAGCTATTTCTGTGCTTTATTCTGTGTTCTTAGAATTCACTGTTTTAACATCAGAGTTATGTGGGTGTATCACTTATATATAAAAAAATAAGGTCGTTATTTGAGCAGTAATTTGGTTTTGAGCCCTGCATTTGCTTGTTTCCCTTGTGGCTTTGTTGATGAGAGCTGTATGTTTTTAGAAAAAACAGAGTTCAACTCCAAATCACGTCAGGGACCAAAGGGTTTTGTCTGTTTCCTAGGGAAGAGGGAGGTGAGAAGAGGAGGCTGGCAATGATATGACTCGGTTCAAGCTAGCCCCAGGGCCAAATATTAAAACCATTATAAGTATTCTCAGTGGTAATGCATAATTAACCAGCTCTATTCTTGGCAGCATTCCCACCCTTCAGTCAAGTGCCATAAACAAGAGGTTATGCCGATGCCTCTTCCTGGATGGCAGTAATGAGAAGCGGTCTAGGATGCTGAGGGCCCTTCATGGTCGTGTAAGGGTCCCCAATCTGGGGTCCACAGACCCCTCGATTAATGGCATTTTTAAAAAAGTTTGGGAACCCGCGTGGTAGGGAATCAACATGGACGTGAGATTCTGCAGATGGAGGAACTTGCATCAGGCAGACCCGCAGCCACATGTCCTTCCTGGGAACTTGTCTCCCCACCATTTCTCCATCTCCCACTTTTTCCATTCTCCATTTTGGTTACTTTCTTTTTTTTTCCACCTGCACACCACTTCCTTCTGGATCTCCTCCTCCTTCCCCCTTATTAGATTTTCTACCTATCACCTGCCAGCTTCCTCAACCCACCTACTCTCCCACCTGGTCTTGCCTATCTCCTGCCAGTTTGTATTCTACCATTCCAGCTGCTTATTCTGGCTTCTTCATGTTTCCTTTTCAGTCCTGCCGATCCATCTCGGCCTGAAATGTTGCCTGTTTATCTGTTTTCCATAGATGCTGCCTGCCCTGCTGAGTTCCTCCGACATTGTGTGTATGTATCAGGTAGCTTCTGTTTGCACAGTGGAAAATTGAAGCAATGATGTGTAAACAATACAGTGCTACCCTCGGGCAAACAGGAGACCTGCATACCAACCGACACACGTAACATCAGGACAGTTTCATTTGCCAGATCCACTTGGATGAGTGCCTGGAGCAGAATTAGCATTGAAAGCAACTGCCTGCAGGCATGTGTACTGTTGAAAGGCTGTCGTCGGCCAGTTTTGATGGTTGGAAGGGGTGGGGGATAGGGGTAGTGACAATGTGGTTAGAACAGTTCATGAAGACATATCTCAACAAAAGTTTTCAAAGTAAAATTTATAATTCAATTACGTACATGTTACCAGATCAATTTTCTAGCAGGGAAATGGAAATTACAATAGAATTTATGAAAAAAACCCTTGCATAAAGTTGGGTGGCTGGTTGGTCGGCACAATGGGCGACCATGACTTCTGTGCCTGGTCATAGCCTTCGCTCACCACAGAGTGGTTCAGAGCCACACCCCTGGCTGTTGGATGTCACCTGTTGATCTCGTTCACCTTTCTGATAAGAAATTTGTTCAGCAGTAAATGCAAAAGACTTAAATTATTATGAGTTATAAAGTAAATATAGTAAATTTGGGTGGTGGGGTGGAGATGCATCTCCACCAAAGGAGGTGTAAGGCACCTCTTCCCATTGCTAGCCTGCAATCGCCCTTGGGCAAGGTGCAGCAGCTGCTTACCCCCCCCCCAGTCAGGGTCACATGAAGCCACGGGAGCAGGTGGTGGACGGTCGTACGAGCAGCAGATCACAAGTCCTGGTTATGTGACCGCTGACGCCAGGCAGACAATCTCTGAAGGGCATTGATAATGGCTGAGATCACCCATTTTGTAAACCACCATTAACTGAGAGGTCCTTGGAGCCTTGCATACACCAATGACTTTGGTATCCTGGCTGATCGCCTCCTTCATAAAACAATCTTTGTCAGAATCAGATTTATTCTGACAATGGGTTTGAGCAATGGGGAGGAGAGAATGGCATTGAGGTGGGGATTTGGTTGGCTATGATCTTATCAAATTTGATTCCCTGAGGCATCTCTTTTGCTGTGTTTGGCACATGCTAGAGGGCCAATTTCTAATATCAAGTCTTTCGGGCAATATTTTTTAGCCAGAGAAGAGGTAAGAGGTCCTGTCTTTTTCCATTCTGATTATCCTCTCTCCTTCTCTTCCCATCCTTCCCCTTTCCATTCTTCCATGGTTTGCTGTCTTTCCTGTCCGATTCCTCCTCCTGCCCTCGCTGCCTCCACAGGACCTCCCAGCTTCTCACTTCATTCCCCTCGATCAACCCACCTTATCCCTCACCCGGTCCTGCCTATCACCTCCCAGCTTCCCTTCAGTCCCCCCCCCCACCCCCACCCCCCAAACCCGGTCTCGCCCATCACTTCCCAGCCATCACCTTATTCTGGCTATTTCCCCTTGCCTTTCCAGTCCTGATGACAGGTCTCGGTCCAAAACATTGACTGTTTATTCCCTTTCACAGACGCGGCCTGTCCTTCTGAGTTCCTCCAGCACTTTGAGTGTGCCGCTCAAGATTTCCAGCATCTGCTGAATCTCTCAAGGCTAATGCCTGGAAGTAATTACATGTGTATCTTGGTGGTAGGGAAGTTGAATTGATTTGCATTGAGCTGGCCTTTTAATTAGAGTGACTTGATTACCTTGTAAACAAGGGTTGTTTGGTGCTAGTTTCCTGCTGCATTGTTGAAGTCACCATTCTGTGAGGAACAAGCTAAATAGAGCACTGCCCTGCTCTATAATGCCTGTGGAGCTTTGGCAGTCATCCAGGTGAGGTCCAGTATTGGGTTAACACTCCTGACTTCTCGGGCTGGTGTCCAAGGAGAGTTATTCTCGTTTTCACAAGCCGAAGTACATTTATTATTGAAGTACGTATACATTACACAGCCTTGAGGTTCACCTCCTCGTAGGCAGCCACAAAACAACCTCAAAAACCTTTTTTTTTTGTGGGGGGGGGGGGGAAGAGACTCAAGCACCCAATGAGTCGAGAAAGGAAAAATACTTGCAGCGTCACAGACACAGAGCATCAGGTGAGCGGCATTCACAAGGAAGAAATTGTTTGCAAGTTCAATTCGTCGATTGGTGGCGGAGAAGGTCTACTCCTAGCATTAAGTGATTGTCAGCAATGAAGGTCCATCTCTGGCAGAGTTCTTGTCTTCCTTCATCACGTCAGTAGCTTCCTCTCTGCTGTCAGCCATGCAAGTCCCAGGTGGAGAGTCTGGGCTACTATCAGGGTTCTTCGCCCTAAGTTGGACCAGTGAACTACTCTTGGCCTGGCCTCTGCCCTTTGACCTGTTTGGCATGGGTGACCCTACCAAGAGCCAAATCGTAAATACCATGTTGACTCCAGCCAACATGGCTCCCCAGGTCATAGAGACACGCGCATCTCCAAACCCAGTGGCAGGGCTGTGGTCCTCTTGGAGGGCAAAGAAAGCAGAATCAGTCAGCTTATTATCTATCACCGCCATATGTTGTGAAATTTGATTTGTGGCAGCAGTGCAGTTTGATTATATATTTTTAAAAAAACAACTAAAATACAATAAGTAATGAGCAGAATGGTGAGGTGGTGTTCATGGACTTTTCAGGAATTTGATGGCAGAGGGGAAGAAGCTATTCTTAAATTGAGTGTGTCTACAGGCTCCTGTGCCACCACCTCCCTGATGGTAGTAATGAGAAGAAGGCATGTCGTGGTGGGGAGTGTCCTTGGTGAATACTGTTCTTGAGGCATGGTGGTCACCGTGTTCCTAAACTGCAGTGATTAGGGTTGTGTCAGTGGCTAAAGGGAAGAAGTGATGTTGGACTTGGGATGTCCTCCACTGTTTCTGTACCCTGGTGGCCCTTGATATGAGGGCCACATCTGAGTGGGGTATCGGTAGGGTCCTTATCAGTAGGATGATGTAATGGTCCTTGGGTCCAAGGGGGAGATGAGCAGACAGAGTAAAGGGCATCTGTCCCTCAGCTTCAGTGGTCTGGGTTCAATCCCAATCTCTGCCGTCTTTGTGGCTTGTATACTCTCCCTGTGGCCGTGTTCCAAATAGTGCAAGTTGAGAGAGTCTAGAGAGAAATCAGCTTTATGCACATCTGGTGTTAAAACATAACTCACTAACCCAAACCTGTATGTTTTTGTAATGCGGGAAGAAACCCATGCTGTCACAGGGAGAACTTGCACACTCCTTACAGATAGCATAGGAATCTAACCTTGATCTTGCAGCTAACGCTTGTTATAGTTTGTAACTTAATGCATTAAACTAATTCAAAGGAAGACGTGGGAGTCCGAAATGCAGGCCTAACTTTGTGTTTACCTTAAGTGAAACAAGCATGTATCGCGTGGTAGCGTGATAACGTATGCAATTAGCACAAGGCTTTACAGGACCAGCGATTCAAGTTCAATTCCCACCGCTGCCTTTAAGGAGTTTGTATGTTTTCCCTGTGATTGCATGGGTTTTCTCTGGGTGCTCTGGTTACTTAGTCATTGCAAGCTGTCCAGTGATTTAGGCTGGGGACTGAAGGGGCTGGTTGGCTCTATTCTGCACTATGTTCAATAAATAAAATTCACAGTAATACATATAACATGTAATTATTTAAACAAGAATACTTAATCAAACAATATATTTACATTACTGGGATACCACTGAAATGCTACATACTCAGTGCTGTAATAGTGTTACACTAACAACTACATTACCTTAATGAGTTAATTGGCCACTAAGTTTCCCCTCGCGTGTGAGTGGTGGAACTTGGCTGGAATTGATGAAGAAAATGGGAATGGTGTAAATGGGTCAGGATTGACTGGGTGGGCTGAAGGGTCTGTTCCTGTGTGACTCTGACCAAGTGGTGTAGATCAGAAGTGTTCTGCTGCTGCTGTGCAGTGTCAAAAGGGATCGGGCTCGGTGCTCGAAGGAGACCTTACTGGCTTCGTGCCTGACTGCGTGGGCTTGTACGTGACTCCTCATTAGGGGCAGCGCCTCTTCAGTTACCAAACTGGCACCTGGGTTAAACTGACGGATCATTTGTGGTAACAGTCAACAAGCTGAAATGTGGTTAAACACCTTGATTCTGTCCATTACTGAAAGTAGGTTTACCTGGTGGAGCCATTTCTGATGTCAGTCTGTGGCCCTTCCACTGCAAGGATGAGGCCCTGCTGAGGTAGCAGCACCATCTCATTCTGTCTGGGGAACCTCCAAGGCCTGAAATTTAGACCTTGTTCCCTTCTGTAGATGCTGCCTGACCTGTTGAATTCCACCAGCATTTGATGTGTTGTTCCAAATGAGATCTGAGGCCTGCATTCAGAGAATGCAGTGTTAGATGATCGGGGTGTGTGTGTGATGTAATCTCCATGTGGTTAAAGGATACCTGAGCAGTGAGCCGCACTCTGCCGATAGGATGATGTAATGGTTTCTATTGGAGCCACACAACAATACAGATTGTGTTCCAGTGGTAGGATGATGAAGCAATATTGCCTGCGTTGACATTTACTTGGTAAAAATAAATCCCAAAGAGCAGCTGAAATACTGGAACCAGAGTTAATGCAACATGGAATCAGGCCATTCAGCCCAACTTGCCCATGTTGACCAAATCACCTAACTGAGCTAGACCCCTTTGCCTGCGTTTGACCCACGTCCCTCTAAACCCAGGGGTTCCCAGCCTGGGGTCCAAGGACCCTTTAATGATAGCAGTCCATGGCATAAAAAAAGGAATCCCTGGAGTCTAAACCTTTCCTAGTCATGTACCTGTCCAAGCTTCTTATTCTGGCCCCTTCCCTTCTCGTCCTCTGCCTGAAACATTGGCTCTTTATTAGAGATCACGTCTCATGAGGATGAGTTGAGTGGGCAGGCAATACATCAGTCTAGTTTCCTCTCTTATTTTCCCCACTAACCCATTAACTCCAACCTCTGCCTTTGGAGTTCACTGACAGTGGCTAATTAATCTACCAGCCTTTGGGATGCGGGATGAAACTTGTTGCAAGAGGAAACGTGAACCAAAGCTCGGGATTGGCCCAGGATCTCTGGAAGCCACAGCACTACCTGCTGATCCACGCGCGTGCCCTGTCTCATGACCTTGTGACCCTAGTACGTGAGCAGTGAGAAATTGGTTTATTTCACAATTGTTCCTGGAGATGGGGTTGTGGTTCGTGTAATGTTTTACAATGCCAGGAATCTGGGTTCAATTCCTGCTGCTGTCTGTCAGGAGTCTGTACGTTCTCCCTGTGTCTGCGTGGGTTTCCTCCAGGTGCTCTGGTTTCCTCCCACGTTCCAGAGGTACCGATTAATTGGTCATGTGGGTCTGGTCTGAGGGTTGGAAACACAAGCACGACATGGTAATGTAGTGATTAGTGAAGTGTTATTCACTAGTGGAGTATTCCTACTTTTTGTCGTCAACCTATGACCTCTAGTTCTAGTCTCACTAAATTCCATTGGGGAAAAGCCTGCTTGCATTCACCTTCTCTATACCCGTCAAGTTTGTATACTTCAATCAATACTCCACTCAATTCTCCTATGTCCACGGGTGCAGGTTCAATTCTCATCGTTGCCTGTAAGGCATTCCCTCTCCTGTGCCTTAGTGAGTTTCCTCCGGGTGCTCCAGTTTCCTGATATCCCAAACAGGTTTGGAGATTGGGGCTGGCGAGTTGTGGCCGTGCATGGTGACATTTGCAGGCTTTCAGACGCTGGCTGTTGGTGCAAACTAAACACTGGCTGTTTGAATCCATGTGGCAAATAAAGCTAATCTGCAAATGGGGAGGCTGGTGGGAGTGGTATATCACAGCCTGGTTATACAGGAACACGCCTGTTAACTCCAGAAGCGGAGAGGGGTTGACTACCTCACCAGGGTACAAAGCTAAAACCAGAACTATCTGACCTGGCCCGAGTTCACTTTTCCCTCTGCATACTCGACCCAATCCTAGCCGCTAATTAACTGAGAAGGGTGGGGCCATATTCTCGAAGTTCTGCGCGTTATTACTGTAGGCAAATCATCCTGACCTGATCCACCTTACTGAAATATTTTATCAGAAGGCACACATGGACTAGCAGCGAAGTCATGCTGATCTTGGACTGGCACTCTTGACTGGACAAGTGATGGAATTGTTACAAAGATGTTGCCGGGACTTGACGACCCGAGTTGTAGGGAAAAGTTGAATAGGTTAGACTTTATTCCTTGGCACGTAGGAGATCTGATAGTTATAGAAAGTTATGAGGGATGTAGATAGGGTAACTGTGAGGCTTTTTCCACTGAGATTTGGTGAGAATAAAATATAGGTTAAGGGTGAAAAGTACTTAAGGGGAATCTGAAGGGGGAATTCGTCTCTTGGAGATTGGTGTGAGTGTGCCAGCTGAGGTGGTGGATGCAGTTTAGTTTTCAAACTAAAGTTTGGATAGGTTCTTGGATGGGAGAGGTGTGGTGGGCTGTGGTTCGTGTGTTAGGCAGAATAACAGCTCTGCATGGACTAAGTGGGCCGAAGGGACTGTTTCTGTACTCTATGGAATGGAATTATTCTCAGCTGGCCTGTGGAGTGAATAAGCTGGCTTTATTTGATTTGGGAGCCTTGTTAGTTAAATTATTTTTGACATTATATACAGCTGTTGCAATTATAATCAAGTCCAGAGCTGGTAGAAACCAAATCCATTTTTTTCCCTTTTTTTCAATAGAGGTCAGATAGATAATTATTTTGATCTTGAACGTAGGTGCACAGCACAGGGACAGACCCACAATATCTGTGACAAATTAAACTAAACCTATCTACCCAAATGTGATCCTTATCCCTCGATGTTCATGTGCAAATCTAAATGTCTCTTTAAACACCTTGGTGAGGTATTCTTTTATTTATTTAGTTTTTTTAAATTTGAGATTCGTTGAGGAAAGAGCCCTTCTGGCCCTTTGAGCCGTGCTGCTCAGCAATCCCCCGACGGGACGTGAGCCTGATCAAAGCCCACCATGCCCCCTGCTGAGGGCGGCGATGTCCAGCTTTGAATGTGAGGAGGTTGCTTCCCAAAGAGGAGAGAGAGGATTTTGTGGGAATCTGGGAGAAGGAGCAGTCAGGTGGGATTGATCTATCAGAAGCCGGTGTGAACGCGGTGAGCTGAACGGCCTCCTCCTGAGCGGTAATAACTCGGAGTTCCTGTAAGCTCTCAGATGGGATCTTGTCCCTGTCCACATGCCATGGGGCTAACAGTCGATCTGGAGAGGTGTGACCGCATTCCCAACGTGCTCCTGTTAGGTGTGTCTTAGATGTGATGCATCTTAAAGTTTATTTTTACACCATGAAGTACTCCAACGTGCACTGAAAACTATCTCTTTGCACATTCTTTCTATTTATCATGCGGGTTGGTGGTAAATTCCTTCTATTGACCTGCCTGCATGTTGTACTGAATTTTAAATGCAATCATTCTTTCTGACGTATGTTTTAAGTGGAGATGGGGTGCAAAGGCAAGCAGGTTTTTTCCCGCTGAGGTTGGGTGGGACTAGAACTAGAGGTCATAGGTTAAGGGTGAAAGGTAAAATGTTTAAGGGGAACCTGTGGGGGTGGTACTTCACTCTTTTTAATCTGAGTGTGGCACAAGTGTTTCAAGACCATTTATTTATTGAATTTTGAGATACAGTGGGGAATAGGCCCATCCAGCCCTTTCGAGCCTTGCTGCCTAGCAACCCCCCGATTCAATTGTAGCCTAATCACAGGATCATTTACATTCACTACCAGCTGGTATGTCTTTGGACTGTGGTAGGAAACTAGAGCACCCGGAGGAAACACACACGGTCACGTGAGAAGGTACAAGCTCCGTTGGGAATTGAACCTGGTTGTACTCTCAAGTGGTGACCACTGTGCTGCACTAAAATGAAAGGATTTGAACTTGTGAAGGAATTGTAAATATTTTAGAGACCAACATTGAGGAAAGAAGTACTTAAAGCAGCCAGGTTTCTGTGGTTGAGGAATGTTCGGTACGCTGGGCCCCGCAGGGAGTTAGTGTGGAATTTTTCCGACTCGGCATTAAATGAAACCCAGCCCTTGTCTCATTGCTGAGGATTTCGAACTGCTTCTCTTATTTGCTTCATGCCTTCCAGTCCAATCAAACTGATGCATAATCTCCAGAGAAGTTGTCGCAGGAGCATCACAATAACGTAGCAGTTAACGTAATGAATTACGGTGCCAGTGACCCCCAGGTTCAATTCCCGTCATTGCCTGTAAAGGGTTTGTACGTCCTCTATGTGACTGCGTGTGTTTCCTTCAGGTGATCTGGTTTTCTCCCATGTTTCAATGACGTTAGTTGGCTAATTGGTCACCGGGGTGTAATTGAGCGCTGCGAATCATTGGGCTGAAAACAGCTGTTACTGTGTGCATGTCTAAATGAAATGATCTAAAGTTTTTGTTGTCGATTGGCCAAAACAGAATGAGCCAGGGGAAGATTTCATGTTTTTAAATCACGCCCAGAATGATGCAAGATGCACTCCTCCTTCCCCTCAGATTTATTGCCGGAGGACTTTAGTGTGGAGAACTCAGAACTTGCCAGCAACCTTAGTACTTAGCATTGTGCAAAGGTCTTGGGCAGCACATAGCTGGGGTGGTCACGACTTTTAACAGCACTACATTTGTCAGTGTGGAGCAGAGAGCGAAGGATTTTGGGAATGGTGGGGGTGGAGCGCCGCAGGTTTGTGGGACAGCTGGCAGAGGAGTGCCAGGGACAGGGTTTAGCACGGGTGCACACACACCCAGCCAAGGTCATTTGACTCCAAACAATTAGTTTATCGTGAATGAATTCTTCTTGGGCTTCCAGCCAAGTACGGTTATCAATTGTAACCAAAGTTTGGATGACAAACTCTGCCATCTTGAGGGATGATGGAGAGACAAAGTACGGGTGTAAAAATACTACAAGGCTAATATGCCCAGGCATCATCCCTGCGGAGGATGGTAGGGTTTGTCATCGATACGTTAGTTATAACCGATACCTGTACCTGGTAGAAGTCTGAGAAGAGTTAATTTGTTATATACACCGGGAAGGCACTTGATCCTTTTTTCATTTGGTTTATTGACTATTACAAGTCTCTGTGGTGCTTCCAGCTTCCTTTTCCCCTTTTCCCAACGATGATTCTCCTGTCTCCTCTCCTTCTCAGTCCACAATAGAGACTCGTATCAGAATCGGGTTTATCATCACTCACATATGTCATGGTTTTGTTTTGTGGCAGCAGTACAGTGCAATACATAAAATTGTACACTACTGTGCAGAAGTCTTGGACACGTTATCTAGCTAGGGTGCCCAATGTGCCTAGGCTTTTGCACAGAGCTGTATGTCAGTGATAATAAGTGTCACGACAGGTTTGAAGTGGTCTAACCTGTTCTGTTATCAGTTGTGCATTCATGTACCTGTAATAAACAAGTGCCTTGGAAAGTATTCGTCTACAATGTTGAGAATACACATTATGGAAGCTTTGTACTGTTTTCTGTGGCAGCAGTACAGTGCAATACATAAAATTACTGCATTTACCGTGCACAAGTCTTAAGCACCCTAGCTGTATATATGCCTAAAGCTTTTGTCAGACACACAAATTATTTTTGAAATCGAAAGGGGACAGGTTCTACCACAGTGGAGTTGGCTGTAGTTTAAAATTCGGGTTACACACTATTTTCCACCCACCCCAACTATACCAATAGTGTCAAAGTAGGCTCACCTATGCTTATTTCCATTGGATGGAGGTGGTTGTACTAGAGAAATGTCATGGTAGCAGAATGGTTAGCATGACTCTATTACAGCCTCGGAGCGTCTGAGTTCGGTTGTACGTTCTTCCCTTGGCCACATGGGTTTCCCCCCACTGTCCAAAGACCTATTGTTTGGTAGGTTAATTGATCATTGTAAACGGTCCTGTGACGGGGCTAATGTTAAGTGAAGCCAGAAGGGCCTGTTCCAAGCTCTGTCTGGTTCCTGGTCAGAGGATCATGTCCTGCATTAAAACTTTTGCTGGCTCGCTCTTCCAGTGAGCTGGCATTGGCTCCTTCTAGACATGGAACTCTGCCCTGTCCTCAAAATGGAAGGGAAGATCAGCTTAACATGGACAATCACTTGGTTTGAGCTCAGTTTTTTTTTTGGGGGGGGCGCAGGAAGAGGAAGATTCCTTCTCTAGGACTCTCCCTCGCTACTTTCTGGTACATTGATGACAGTATTAGTTTCTGTTCTCGTACAATGGTGCTACAAAGTTTGTGAACCCTGTAGGATTTTCTCTATTTCTGCATACGTATGACCTAAAATGTGATCAGATCTCCCAAATCCTAAAACTAGATCTTAACCCTAGTTTTAGGGCTTGTATGAAGATCTGATCACATCTTTAGGTCATATGTACACAGAAATAAATACACAAAAACATACTTGTTCAGTTGCTTATTGAGGAAACTGATCCGACATTACATGTATTTGTTGGAAAAAGTAGTGAACCTCTGGGGTAACACGTACAAAAGCTATTTGTAGTCAGATGTTTCAATCAAAAGATGGGATTAGAGGTGTGGGTGGTGGAGGTGCCCTGCCCTATTTATATAGAAAAAGACAGACAGGTTACTGACTGCTCTTCTCATGAAAGATCCATTTATGTGCACCACGCCTCAAACAAAACAACTTTCAGAGGATTTTGGAAGAATTGTAGAGATGCATGAAGCTGGAAAGGGCTACAAGAACATTTCTCAAGACCTGCGTGTTCAGTCCACGGGAAGAGAAATTGTCTACAAATGGAGGAAACTCAGTATTGTGCTACTCTCCTGAAGAGTGGGTTTCCTGCAAAGATCACACCAAGGCAACAATGTGCGATGCTGAACGAGGTGAAAAAGAACCCAAGGGTAACAGCAAAAGACCTGCAGAATCCTCTAGATCTTGCTAAATCCTCTATTTGTGTCCGCTAAGAAAAACATCGGCAAACAAGAATGGTGTTCATGAAAGGACACTGTGGAGGAAAACCACAACTATCCAAAAAAAAAAATTGCGGCATGTCTCAAGTTTGCAAAAGACCAGCTGGACGTTTCACAATGTTTCTGTGACAATGTTCTATTCTATGGACAGATGAGACAAAAGTTGAACATTCCTGGAAATGCACATTCCTTTGTCCGGAGGAGAAAGGACACTGCACACCAAAACTTCAAACCAACTGTGAAGCAAGGTGGAGGGAGCATCACGGCTTGGAGCTGCTTTGCTGCCTCAGGGCCCGGACAGCTTGCAACCATTGAGGGAACAATTAATTCAAAACTGTATCACGTTTTACAAGGGAACGTCAGGATGGCAGTCCCTCACCTGAACCTTATTAGGAGTTGGATGATCCAAAAAGCAAGAGTAAGTCAACAGCAGAATGGTTTAAAAAGAAGAAAAACAACACACAAAATGCTGGTGGAACACAGCAGGCCAGGCAGCATCTACAGGGAGAAGCGCTGTCGACGTTTCGGGCCGAGACCCTTCGTCAGGACTGACCGAAAGAAAAGATACTAAGAGATTTGAAAGTAGTGGGGGGAGGGGGAAATGCGAAATGGTAGGAGAAGACCGGAGGGGGTGGGATGAAGCTGAGAGCTGGAAAGGTGATTGGCGAAAGCGATACAGAGCTGGAGAAGGGAAAGGATCATGGAATGGGAGGTCTCAGGAGAAAGAAAGGGGGAGGGGGGGAGCACCAGAGGGAGGTGGAGAACAGGCAGGGTGATGGGCAGAGAGAGAAAAAAAAACAAACAACTAAATATGTCAGGGATGGGGTAAGAAGGGGAGGAGGGGCATTAACGGAAGTTAGAGAAGTCAATGTTCATGCCATCAGGTTGGAGGCTACCCAGCCGGTACATAAGGTGTTGTTCCTCCAACCTGAGTTTGGATTCATTTTGACAGTAGAGGAGGCCGTGGTTAGACATATCAGAATGGGAATGGGACGTGGAATTAAAATGTGTGGCCACTGGGAGATCCTGCTTTCTCTGGCGGACTGAGCGTAGGTGTTCAGCGAAACGGTCTCCCAGTCTGCGTTTCAGCGAAACTGAAATTTGTGTTTTGGAATGACTGAGTCAAAGTCCTGACCTCCCCCCCCCCCCCCCCGTAGAAATGTTGTGGAAGGACCTGAAGCCAGCAGTTCATGCAAGGAAGCCCACCAGCATCCCAGAGTTGAAGCAGTTTTGTAAGGAATAATGGCCAAGGGGGTCACACCAGTTACTGAAGGCAAACTTTCTAGCACCACTGTAGAACTTGCTGAGAACAGTTTTTTTTCTGCTTCTCCTTTCTGACTTCTCCATTTCAGGAGGTGTCAATGGCCAACATTTACTACAATTAGCGCCTGCCCCCCACTCTGCTGTCAACCCTTTCAAAATGAAACCTTGGCGGTTCGCTCTATTTGTCACGAACACCAAAGCGCAGTGAAATCTGCTGTTAAATCGTATGAGTGGGGATTGTGCATGGGACGGTCTGCAGGCGTTGCCACGAGTCTGGGGCCACATGGCACGCCCACAGCTTACTAGACCTGACCCCGTGGTTCGTCCGCCATGGTTGGCGGTTCATCTCGGAGAAGGAAGACTCTGATCTCAATCCTCTGCTGCTTTGCAGCTACACCCTCTCATGGGGACGTCTCGGGGAGTAAACCCGGGGGAGGGGAGAAGTCCAGGGCTGGAGTCACTAAGACAGTCCTACACTGACAGGCAACTCTTGGGATGCAGCCGGTGCCAAACTGTGTATCTCTGTTCATACTACCCTGGCTTGTGCATGTATAGACAGCTAGGGCGCCAAATCTATGGTCAACCCTGACTGACGAAGGCCTTAGATCTGTGTTGTTCAGGCTGGTGCAGGTAGACAATGGGGTGCAAGGCTGTAATGAGGCATGCTGAGGTCACGGGTCCATGCTTTTCATGGTAGGGGACTGGTCAATATTCTTGTGACATGAAGATAGAAGCTGTCCTTGGGTCTAGTGGTGCATGCTTTTGAGTCATTCTCCCGATGGGAAGGGGAGAGGAGCAAATGTCCAGGCTGGGTGGGGCATCTTATTTGGCAGCTTTATAGTGAAGTGAAGTAGTGTTGGATTATTCATAGGAATAACATTCAATTATCTTGAGATTTGTCAAACTGCCCCAGAGTGCTGGATTATCATAGTTTAACTCATACCTTAGTCAGATTCTAATGTAAAGACCTCATTACTCAGCTGTCCTTTAACCTTTGTAGAACTCTATTTTTATTGATGTCCATTTTGGTCCCTTTTATTAACTTCCCCTTTCCCTTTGTAATTTAATCGACTGTCTGTAGCAGTTACTTAAAAACAAAGCAAAATTGCTTGGAGATCGAGCACAGTTGGGGGGGCGGGGGGTTGACATTCTACGACACACTCCAGTGACTAAGTTCTAAGTAAAAAAAAATTACATTTGTTCCTTTAAGAAACCAGCAAGGACGAGCAGTCTTGCAACTATAAAACTAATGAAACTAAATCCAGTGACATAACGAAATAAACTGTCGAAGCATATTCAAACTTGAGTATTAGTGATCTTAGCATATTTAAATGTTCGCAACTAAACGTAACTAAGCCAAGCGGTGAATGAAAAATATAATTCCCTTGACTTACCCCTAACTTATTCAGACTGAAACAGAACTAAAGACAAAGAATGACTCGGCAACTGAATTTACACCAGCCCCAACTCGTGTGACAAATTGCCATGACCCATAATAGATAGACGACAGGGAATACAATCCAGACAGACAAACAATAGATATCTGGCTCCTACAGACTACAGCTTTTCCGGGTCCTCTTCCACCCCTCCCCTCCCCCACTAGGATATGGGTTCAGGCTCTACCAGGGAGCGTAAAGCCTTCCAGCCACTGCTCTATCCTATTTCTATGCTTTTCACAATCGGGTTCATTACTGCTGATTTGGTTGGTTTCTATCATCATCCTTGGATGCGACAAGCCACCAACGCGGAAGAGTTTTTCAAGCGGAAAAGCTATTACACTAGGGTAGTTCCGCTCTCTGATTCCCGGAAATCCGGGTGCGGTGGTTCGAGTAGTCGGCACGATGGATGACGATGACTTCTGTGTCTGGTTTTACCCATCGCTTTGCACGGAGTGGTTCAGAGCCACGTTCCTGGCTGTTGGATGTCACTGTTGATCTTGTCCACCTAGTTCACTCTATGAAATGTCGTTCAGAGCAGTACAGTGCAAACAAAGTTACTATAAATAAAGTAATAACATAGTAAGTTAGGGTGGAGGGGTGAAGATGTCTCTAGCAAAGGAGACGTAAGGCACTCCTTTCCTCTGCTAGCCTGCAGGTCACCCTTGGGCAAGGTGTAGCACCTACTTAGCCCCCGATCAGGGTCACATGAAGCCACGGGAGCAGGTGGTGGATGGTCGTACGAGCAGCCGGTGCAGATCACAAGTCCTGGTTATGTGACCACTGACACCAGGCAGACAATCTCTGAAGAGTATTGATAATGGCTGGGGTCACCCGTCTTGTAAAGACACTGCCCAGAAGAAGGCAATGGCAAACCACTTCTGCAGAAAATTTGCCAAGAACAATCATGGTCATGGAAAGGCCATGATGGCCCACATCATATGGCACCTGATGTCATACAGCATGTCACATGATAGCGCCAAAGGGGAATAATGAGGCGTAATGTTGACTGTTAATTCAGAAATCTGATGGCGGAGGGGAAGAAGCTGTTTCTGAATCACTGAGTGTGGGTCTTCAGGCTCCTGTATCTCCTCCCTGATGGTAGTAATGAGAAGAGGGCATGTCCTGGGTGGTGAGGGTCCTTAATGATGTCGCCTGAGTCTTCGCCTCTTGAAGATGTTGTTGGCGACGAGGGTTTGCTGTATTTGTGGGTACTTGGCTAGTCTTTATTTATGCTGACAACTCTCCTCCTCCCTACTAGGTGGCATAAGCTTCACTCAAAGCGTGGGAAGAAGGAGAAAGAGAGGGGAGAGATTGAAGTGGACATCAGGTTTGTGCGGAACAACATGACGGCCAGCATGTTTGACCTCTCAATGAAGGACAAGTCCCGGTCGACTCTTGGGAAGCTGAAGGACAGATTCAAGGGAAAGAAGAAAGATGGGTTCTCCGATTCCATGTCGGCAGTCGTCCCCAGCACCGGCGCCTCTGCTGACAGCCACGACGAGGATGTGGCTCCAAAGAAGTCCAAGCTGAAGATGCTGTTCCCCAAGTCAAACCTGCAGCGAAACACTCTGTCACAGTCCATGTCTGTCCTACCCACTGGCCCAACTTCCCCAGCTGATGTCTCCAAGAAAGCCTTTGACGAAGACTTGACTGAAATTGGACTGCAGAACTCTCCTGAAGGTACGTTTTACGCTCCTTAATCTGCTCCTTTCTCCATCCCTCAACAGGCAGGATTTCACAGAAGCCAGCTATTTTAATTCCAATTCTGCCATGTCTGTCCGCGGCCAACTCTACTACCACAATAAGGCTGCCCTCAGGGTGGAGGAGCCAACCCTCAAGTTGCGTAATGTATAGAAGCAGAATTGGGCCTCTGCTCCTCCATTTCATCATGGCTGATCCATCTTCCCTCTCAGCCCCAATCTCCTGCCTTTTCCCCTGATTCCTCCATGCCCTGACCAATCAAGAGTCTATCAATCTCTGCCTTGAATATGCATGAAGAATTGGCCTCCACAGCTGTCTGTGGCGACGAATTACATGGATTCACCGCTCTCTGGCTAAAGAAAATCTTCATTGAAAGGAAGCCCATCTATTCTGAGACTGTATCCTCTGGTCAGACTTTCCCACTGTAGGGAATATTCTCTCCACATCCACTCCATTGAGGCCTTTCAACATTCGATAGGTTTCAATGAGGTCACCCCCTCATTCTTCTGAATTCCAGTGAATACAGGCCCAGAGCCATCAGACATTTTTCATCTGACAAGCTGTTTAATCCTGGAATCATTTTTGTGAGCCTCCTTTGACCCCTCTCCAGTGTCAGCAATTCCTTTCCAAGATGAGGGGGGCAAAACTGCTCAAATACTCTGAGGCCTCAGCGCTTTTACTTCTGACTCCGTCTGGGTAACCTCCAACTGGATGGCATGAACATTAATTTCTCCTACATCTGATAATTTCTTCCTCCTCCCCTTTCCTTTTTTTTCATTCCCCATTGTGGCTTCCCTCTTACACCTGCCGATCACCTCTCTCTGGTGTTTCCCTTTCTCCCAAGGTCCACTCCCCTGTCCTGTCAGATTTCTTCAGCTCTTTACCTTTCCCACCTATCACTCCTCGCTTCATACTTCACCCCCACCCCCCACCCATTTACCTCTTCCCTCACGTGGTCTCAACCTATCATCTGCCAGGTTTTTCTACTTCCCCTCACCTTATCCTGGCTTTCTTCCCCTTCCTTTCCAGTCCTGATGAAGGGTCTCAGCCCAAAACATTGTTTATTGCTCTCCGTAGATGCTGCCTGACCTACTGAGTTCCTCTAGATTTTTTTTTTGTGTTACGGTTTACAACCCACCTTGCATTAACATATCTCTTTTGCGCTAAAGTGACTCGGTTGTCTTCATGGGATCTTTCTTCCACAGTGTTTGCATTCCTCCAAAAGTTGGTGAATCTGTGGGGGAGGGGAGCTTGTGGACTTGAGATCTTGAAAGCCAGGTACTTTGTTCCCAGGGCAGCTCAAGGTGACAGGGACCTGAAAGAGTGGTTGGAGAAACACATACAAAATGCTGGAGGGACTCAGCAGGTTGGGCAGCATCTGTGGAAAGAAATAGTCAATGTTTCAGGCTGAGACCCTTCTTCAGGACTGAAAAGGAAGGAAATGAAACCAGAAGAGAGTGGTTAGTTTTACTTGTCACAGGTATATCAAGACATAGTGTAATGTGTTGTTTGCGTCAACAGCCAACACAGTATGCGGATGTGCAGGGGGCAGCCTACGCATGTCACCATGCCCACAGCTTACTAACCCTAACCTGCATGTCTTTGGACCGTGGGAGGAAACTGGAGCACCTGGAGAAAGTGTGTGCAGTCATGGAGCAAACATACAAACGCCTTACGGGCTGTGGTGGTAATTGAACCCAGCCTTGCAGCTCACTAAAGAGTCGCATTGCAGTGGGCCAAGGGCTAATGTTGGTAACATGATGCTGAAGGACATCCAACTGTCTCCACAAATAATTGAACATCAAGTACAGAATTTAAAAATGTGCTTCCCCATAAAGGGCTCAGAATTTGCATCTGAGGGGGAAAGAAAATCAGAATTTTGCAAGTCTGAGTACCCGCTGTTCTTTTTTCAAAGTTAACTTGTAGGTTGAGTCCGTGGTAAGGAAGGAGAATGCAATGTTAGCATTTACTTTGAGAGGACAAGAAGATAAAGGAAGAATACAATGCTAAGGCTTTGAGGCATTGGTCAGACCTCAATTGAGCTGTTTTGGGCCCCTTATTTAAGAAAGGATGTACCAGCATTGGAGAGAGTCAAGATGAAAATGATCCTAGGTATGAAAGGAGTGTTTGGCTCTGGGCCTCGGGACTTTCAAAGACTTGGTGGCGGGGGTGGGGGGGTGATCTCATTGAAAGGTGGATGTGGAGAGGATGTTTCTTACAATGGAGCAGTCTAGGACCAGAGAACAGATGAGGAGTTTCTTTAGCCAGAAGGTGATAAATTTATGGAATTCATTACCACAGACGGCTGTGGAGGCCAAGTCATTGGTTATATTTAAAGCAGAGGTTGATAGGTTCTCGATTAGTCAGGGCATCAAAAGTTATGAGGAGAAGGCAGGAGAATGAGGTTGAGGGGAAAATAAATCAGCTATGATGGAATGGCAGAGGAGACTGAATGGGTCAAGTGGCCCAATTTGCTTCTATGCCCTTGCGTTTTTGTACTGTCCTGACTCCCATCACAACCAACATTTATTGTCTATCCAGGAAAGCTCCCCTGTACTGATGGGGATGTCAGCTGTGAATTAGCCAGTGCTCTGGGTCACAGTTCCAGTGATCACCAGTTGGGGTTCATTTCCCTCCTGAGTTTGGTCATTCTCTCTATGGCCTCGTGGATCTCCTCCAGGTGCTCTAGTCCCCTCTTATTCCAGAGACACTGGGTAGGGCCGGTGAAATTGGGGGCATGATGTGTTGGGGTTGGAAGTGTGGCGACATCTGCTGGCCACCACCAGTACAGTCTTTGTTGATTTGACTTGACACATGAATGACACATTTCACTAGGGTTCGACAAAGCTAGTCTTTAATCTTTAGAGCTTGTGGTGAGAAGCCACCTAACCAAACGACCCAACACACACTTCTCTCTGGTGACTGAGCTGGCGGGGATGGACTGGTGAACAGATTTCACAGCTTCGCAAGTTTGTGTACCTTGTGACAAATGACTGTAATCTGTACTGGGCAGACCGGTGTGATCAGGACTTTTGGCTTTCCACTCTAACCCCCCCTCTAGTATGGGGGAGCTACTGCGCAGGATGGAAGGAAGCTGCAGAGAGTTGTGAACTCAGTCAGCTCCATGGTGGGCACGAGCCTCCATAGCATCCAGGACATCAAGGAGTGATAACTCAAAGGTGGCATCCATCATAAAGGATCCCCATCACCCAGGACATGTCCTTTGCTCATTGCTACCATCAGGGAGGAGGTACAGGAGCCTGGGGGCACGCACACAGCGATTTAGATCAACTTCCCCCCTCTGACATCAGATTTCTGAATGGACATTGAACCCGTGAACACTACCTCCATATTTATTTTTTGCATGACTTATTTAAATATTTAATAGAAAAAAACAAATAGTGTGTGTATATAAATATATGTACACATATATAAAATGTGCTGCTGCACATGACATATGCCAGTGATATTAAAACTGGTTCTGATCAGTTTCGAAATTAACCACTCCCCCCCCCCCCCCCCCCCACCCCCAGCTGTCTTGTTTAAGCCTTGTTTAACTTTGGACTGGTGTCTTAGAACCCTTAAGGTGGGTTTTATGGTTTTCAGATGAAGTGTGTAACTGCTCCCCAGAACACTCCATCAATTCCACTTGGTGTAGCTCAATTGCATCACTCTCTACCGTTCCAGGGAAAACAGACCCGGCTTTTCCAAATAACTAATTGCTCAGTTGGGAAGGAATGGTAAGATTGTAATGAAGGTGGAGCATCATTATGTGCTGTGTTGTATGACACGGGTGATTATGGTCTTTGACCGTGATTTTTCGTGGCAAATTCTTCTATGAAGAATTCTTCTTAAAGGCAATATCTTTACCAGACCAGTGACTCTGGTCATCATCCATACTCTTCAGAGATCGTCTGCCTGGTGTCAGTGGTCACATAACCAGGGCTTGTGATCTATGCCAGCTGCTCGTACGACCATCCACCACCTGCTCCCATGGCTTCACGTGACCCTGATTGGGGGCGATACCCAGATGATGACTCAGCCGTCCTCTTAAGAGCTGAATAGGCTCCTTAGCTTGGCTCTTTCAAGTAGAGTTTGAGTGCTGGTCATTTAATCAGAGTGCATCTTTCAGAACCTGAATCAGGTTTAGTGTATTTTGAGAAATGTGTTGTTTTGCAGCTGCAGTACAATGCAATACATTAAAATCACTAAAGTTAGACCGTGAAATATTTTTAAAATAGTGCAGAAAAAATTGAGGTGTGTTGATGGATCATTTAGAAGTCTGATGGTGTAGAGGGAGAAGCTGTTCCTAAAATGTTGTGTACATTGTCTTTGGGCTTCTGTACCTCGTCTCTGGTGGTAATGAGGGGAGGGCATGCCCTGGTTGGTGGGGTTTCTTAATGGTGGATGCCGCCGTTCTGAGACGTCACCTTTTGAAGATGTCATCAGTGGTGGCCTGTTGCCCCGATGGAACTCAACAACCCTCTGCAGCCTCTAGTGATCCTCCATACCAGACAGTCTGACGGCTCTGTAGAAACTCGAGTCTCTGGTGACGCATTTGATGCAATACATCAGTCTCCTATTGTAACTCCGTCACTTTTAAAGGAAAATGACAAAGAAAAGCAAAGTAATGTGGTGTTATTGGGTTCACGGTCAGAAATCTGACGGCTTTTCGATGCTTGGGTAAAAGCATTGATCCAACTTTACCAGTGGTAATTTTAACTTGCTCTCTTCTCCCTGTATGCCCTGACCTCAGTCTGCACTGCCTCAGTTACATCAACACAGAACATGGGAAATTGCAGTAGACTGCAGACCCTTCAGCCCATGATGCTGTACCGAAGCTTTAACCTCCTCTCAGATTAATCTAATCCTTCCCTCCTACATTGCCCTCCCTTTTCAGATCATCTGTGTGCCTATCTAAGAATTTCAGTCGAGGCTTGATGGCTTCCAACCTGATGGCATGCAGATCAATTTCTCAAACTTCCGGTAATTGCCCCCTCTGTCCCTCATTAACTACTTGCTGTTCCCTTCTCTCATCTTACCTGCCCATCACCTCCCTCTGGTGGTCCCCCCCTTTCTCCCATGATCTTCAACCCTCTCCTATCAGATTCCTCTTTCTCCAGCCCTTTATCTCTTTCACCAGCTCTTTACCTCACCCCCCCCTCTCCTGGTTTCACCTGCCACCTTGTACTACTTCCTCGCCTCCCCTCACCTTCGTCCTCTGACTTCTCCCTTTGCTTTCCAGTCCTGATGAAGGGTCTCGGCTCTTGTCCATAGACACTGCCTGGCGTGCTGAGCTCCTCCGGCATTTTGTGTGTTGCTTTGGATTTCAAGAATCTGCAGATCATCTTCTGTTTAAGAGTTTCTTAAATATTCTGGGGAGGGTGGGGGGGGGGGAGGACATAGTGAGGTGGGTGCATTGGCCACACAGCCTGTACCTCTGTCCCTTGCAGCATGTTCCATACACCCCCCCCTGCATTTAAAAAAAATCAACTACCTGTGACATCCCCTCCCTTGTATGGTTCCTCCAATCACCTTTAAATTATGGCTCCTCTTATTAGAGGATGTAAATTTGTGGTGCGGGATCCGAGGGGTAACCCTTTACATGTTCCCGGGACTTGTATTTGCAATTTGTCTTTTGCCCAATGGCTGTCAGTCTTTGTTCATGTATAGTTCCTACTGCATTTCCTTTTCCTGTAACTGCCTGCAAGAAAATGAATCTTCATGTATATGATGACATGAATGACATTGTCGGAGAGGCAGAAACAGAACTACTGATGACGTTTAGCACGAGTCACCTGGGAGTTGAGGGCTGTGGATCAAGTTGGGATCAGACAGATGGGTACTGGCTGGTTGGTGTGGACGTTGTAGACCGAAATGCCTGCTTCCATACTGTATTAATCAGGCTTTCCTGACCAAGACTCAATTTTGGGCTTCTGTAAGAAGCAAGACCTCTATAGCCCTGGGGAAACAGTGACATTTCAATGGGTCCATGTTGTAAGGGATTATTGTGCAAAGGGCATTAATTGTCACTCCTTAAATTTCCAGAGGAAAGCTCAAGCAAGACTTTTCATGTACCGAAAATTATGACCCACAAGAGGACTTCGAGTGCAGACACCAAGCAGGTGAATTTAACGCCATCAGCCATGGGGAAGAAAGAAGCTCCTTCGTTTTTCGGTGGCCTGAGACCAAAGAGTGACCCGATGTCACAGTCCAATCTCTGCATTAATGGCAGCCATGTTTACAATGAGGAGCCGAATCCCATCGCTCACTCGAAACCAAGGGGTGATCCCAAGCTGACGTCAAACAGTCAGTTCTACGCCTCCCTGGAGGACCTGTCGTCCAAGTCGACCACCCCCTCAGCTGAGACGAGCGGCGGACTCTTGTTCGGTGTCCAAGTGCCGAAATCTACGACCCCGTCAGCCTCCCAGAGCTTCGGGAGCACGGATGACCTGACCACCCAAAGGTCTGACCAGCTGAAGGAGAGAGATGTTAGTCTGCCCCGGAGCCCCGAGAGGGAGCAGTCCCCAGGTAAAATCACTGATACAGTGAATGTCGTCGGGGGCAGTACCAAGTCACTCAACCCTTTCGAGGACATGGCTGAAGAGGAGGAGGAGAAGAAAGTTCAGCCCACTCCAGAGGTTGAAGCAGTGACCAAAAAGGAGGAGCCCAAACGAGGTGGCATCTTACCTCTGTTCTCCAGGAAGACTGAAGCTGTCAAGGCTTCTGGAACCAAGGACTCGCAGAACCCCTTTGACACGGCAGAGGTGAAGAAACCACCCATCTCCTTGTGGGGAAACAGGACTGCTGCTGTCAAACCCAAGTAAGTCTGGCAAATGTGATCACAAAGTGAAAACAAATCTCTACAAAGTGATCTAAATTACAAATACAAAACACAATTGATTGTATAAGTGTTCTCCCCCTTTGAGTCAGTATTTAGTAGATGCACCTTTGGCAGCAATTACAGCCTTGAGTCTGTGTGGACGGGTCTCTATCAGCTTTGCACATCTGGACACTGCTGGCTTTCCCTAATTTTCTTTACAAAACTGCTCAAGCTCTGTCAGATTGCATGGGGATCGTGAGTGAACAGCCCTTTATAAGTCCAGCAACAAATTCTCAATTGGATTGAGGTCGGGACTCTGACTTGGCCACTCCAGGACATTATCTTTAAGCCATTCCTGTTGGTAGAAAAAAAGAAGATGTCCTGGGAGATGGGGGTCCTTAATGAAGATTAATTATGAATTTTAAATAGTTGTCCATATTGACTGAATTGCTTCTCTTTCCTACTATTGCCCAACTTTGTTCCCCGTCATTGATCAGGCATTGCTGTCGCTGGTAAAATCTGCATTTATTGATCTTATCTTGACCTGCCTGGTAAGGTAATGGAAGGCTTTTATTTGGACATTGCATGCAATGTAAGTCTGGCACAGTGTAGTGCTCAGCGTAATGCTATTACAATGCAATAGAATAGACCTGGATTCAATTCTGTAAGGAGTTTGTACGTTCGCCCCTTGACCGTGTGGGGCTCCTCCCAAATTCCGCAGAAGCAAGTTGTGGACGTGCTGTGGTGGGGCTTGCGGGCTGCCCTCGGCATATCCTCGGACTGTGTTGGTCGTGGACGCAGTTGATGTTTTTCAATGTACACGTGACAGTGATAATCTAATCATAAGTGCAGTCCCTGCCACTGTTAAACCACATCAGAATCAAGTTCAGGTGAAAATGTTTACAGCATATTAAAATATTGCCTCCACAACTGTGAAAATATACAGAATATTAAATAGTCTCAGTAAAAATAGAAGCACAATCAGGTTTTTTATCACTGACACTTAGTGACCACTTTAGTACGTCTTGTTAATGTAAGTATCTAATCAGCCAATCACGTGGCAGCAACTCATTGCATAAAAGCATGCAGACGTAGTCAAGAGGTTCGGTTGTTGTTTGGACCAAGGGGGAAGGAATGTGATCTTAGTAGCTTTGACTGATGGTGCCAGATGGGAAGGTGTATGTCAGAACCTGCTGATCTGTTGGGATTTTCAGGCACAGAGTTTACAGAGAATGGTGTGGAAAAGCAAAATCCTTGTTAATGAGAGAGGTCAGAGGAGAATGACCAGACTGGTTCAAGCTGACAGTAACTCAAATAACTATGCACTACAATAATGTGTGCCGAAGAACATCCCTGAATGCACAACTCATTGAAGACCACTGAGTTCCACTCCTACACCTGATAGTGGTCACAGGGAGTATGTAGTGATTTTATTTTTGTTTTGCAGCAATTGTACAGTGCAAAATATAAACTATAAATAACAGTAAGAAATGTATTTAATAAAAATGTAAACATGCATGCAAAAAGGTTCATTGTCTCATCAGAAATCTGGCAGAGGGGAAGCTGTTCCTAAAATGTTGAGTGTTTTCCTTCAGGCTACTGTCCCTCCTTCCTGATGGTAGTAATGAGAAGAGGGCATGTTCTGGGTGGTGTGTGTCGGTGGTGGTGGTGGGGGGGGGTCCTTTAATGAGGGATGGTAGAGTTGTACAAAATGCTGGAGGAACTCAGCAGGTCAGGCAGCACCTCTGGAGAGGAATAAAAGAGACTGTTTTGGCCCAAGGCATTTCATCAGCAGAATCTCTTGTGTTAATAATGGATGATGCTTTTTTAAGCCATTGCCTTTTGAGGAGTTGTCCCTAATGTGACAACATTAACTCCTAATTGACTTTAACTGTGGAGTGAATGGTGGGTGAGTGGAATTTGACAAGTTTTAATTTCACTCACTTGATGTGCATTTATCAAATACAGTTTCTGTGTTTTTTCTTGCATCCTGTCGAAACCTTTAGCGGCACTGGTTTGGTTATTTTCTCCCAGTTTGTTTGTTTTCCTGCTTGTGGAGTGACATTGCTTTGAGTGGATTGCCTTTTGAAGGTCAGTATTTGAATCACTGAATATTCGATCTGAGAGGGAGGAATAAATGAGATGGTGAGCTGGGCAAAATAAACCCATCACCAGCACATCCACAGATCCACAGGCATTAAATTTTCAAGCAGAGATGAGGAATTTCTTTAGCTGCTGGGCAGTAAATCTGGAATTCAGTGCCACAGGTGACTGTGGAGGCCAAGTCACTCACTGGGTGTATTGAAAGCGGAGTTTGTTAGGTTCTCATTAATCAGGGTGTCATTGTTTATGGGGAGAAGGCAGGAGAATGGGGGTAATAAATCTGCCATGATGGGATGGCAGAGCAAACTCGATGGACTAATTCTGCTGTGTCTTGGCTTTTAGTTCTTATAAATGGTACCTCTAACTTTACATGCTTTACCTTGTACTTTAAAATATTTTAAAATATAATTCTTTATTCTTGTTGAATGTTTTGTTGCATGTCACACATTGGCTCATATACCACAACAATTTCCTATTGCACATAAGTGTATGGTGAATGAAGCTGATCGATCCTTTCTCTACGTTTTTCTACTGGGGACTCTGCATACCCTTGACAGTACTGTTAATAAAGATGATTTTGTTTAATTGACTGGGGGAAGTCTTGACGCTCTCCCTAAACTTGCCTCAGGGACGGTGATGCTTCACCCAGCTGACTGGTGTTTTGTCCTCTTTGCAGACTGGACGTGTCTCCAGAGGCCGAAACCAAAGCCAGCTCCTTGTCATCTCCTTTGCTTACAGAGCCCTGCTCTCCTTCCTTTCCTGCTGTGAGCGATCCCTTTAGCTTGGCTCCTGCTATAGGTTTGAAAGGCTCTGCCTCTTCCAGCCTCCATTTGACCTATAGCCCAGCTGCGCAACCTCTACACTCTTCGTTGAATGCCAAGTTGGACTCGGTGGGATCGTCATCTTGCGCAGATGAGTTCCAACTCTCACCTTCGCCTCTGCCTTCTGCTTGTGGCTCCTCTCCCCCTTCCACCTCCTTAGACACCCAAACCAGCCAGTTCCCCACTGAGTTTGTTGTGGGACGATCTGAGGAAGCTGAGGTGCCATACATACAGAGCAGCAAGACGTCGGCTCAGTGCATGTTCCAGGAGCTGACTGGAAGGAGTGTTGGCGAAGATTGGCCCAACAGCGCAGTTGAGCAATGTGACCTGTCTCAAAGTTCTCCAATTGAAATAATTCCAGAAGGCAGGTTAGAAAACACTGAAGAAGTTGGGGGTGGAGGTAGTGAAGAGGAGATGGAGATGCCTGGGAGTATGGCTTCACAAGGAGAGGTGTCTGTGGATCCTTTGCCCTTGATCAACTTCGACTCTATGTCAGTGTCAGAAGCCAGCCAGCCTTTGGAACCACCTAACATCTCGCCCTGCAGCAGCTTGTCCAGTTCAGATGTACAGTTGGTCCAGGGGGAGAAGGTTCTGCCAACTCCTGCACCAAGGAAATTAATGGCAATGAACCAAGTCAGTGATGGCTTATTGCAACCTTCAGAGGAACAACTGTTAGAGGACTTGATCTCCTTTCAGTGGAAAGACGAACACGAGGAGATGGCGGTAGGGTCTGCTGAGGGTGGAGAGACTGACCCCACTTTGGCAGTGGGGAATTCTGTTTACGACTTGTTGACTGGCCAAGGGGAAGGTAGCTGTGGTGGAACACTGGTAGCTGAGCTTGAGCCTTCCACCATTTTGAGGGCTGGTTCTTCAGAGGCGATCACCGACCCTCTGGTCCCCATGGTGGAGGAGATGGACGTAAACATGGGCAGTCCTTCCAGTCTGGGGACTGGCGGGCAGCTGGTCTTTCCTGGGAAGCTGGAAGTTTCTACAGAAGAGGCTTTTACAAAGGAGGAGGCAGAGGCTGGTAGTCAGTCGCCATCTCTGGGGCCTCCAACCCCACCTGCTGTGACCCTGGCTTGGGAGGTAGAAGAACAGAGTCCTTTTGCCCTGAAATCAGATCAAAACCAGATCATCACTGATTCCAGTGACCTGGGCAGCTCGCAGTTTGTGATGATGGAGACTAATGACAGCGAAGCCCACTTGCAGGAGTTGGTTAATGAAAGTCAAAGTGACAATGAAGTGACCTTGAGTGAATTTGAGGGGGAGCCTTTTGATCAGAGCACAGATAAAGGTAAAGGAACAGCTCTTCCTGATAAAAACGACAGTGAAAAACTATCTGTGAAAGCTAATTTTGGGAATCCAGAGCTAACGGCTGATGTTATCGAGCCACATACTTTGGATGTTGGCCATGGTTTGCACTTGAATGAAGGGCCTTTCACTGATCAAGAATTGCAGAGTTCTGCGAGTTTGGCAGTGGCTTCCTCTAGTTCTGCCCAGCTGGTTGAGTCCGTTGACTTTGTCTATGGAGAGGCTGGGGCTTCTCCTACACCTTTGGATTCTGTTGGGCTCTTGGTTCCTCCTCTGTCTCCGCCCGCTTTGTTGCAGTCCGCTTGCCCTGTGCCCGATGATCCTCCTCCAGCTGGGAGTTCTCACGAAGCAGAGAGCTCTGGCCAGAAGAAGCTGCTTCAGGCAAAGGTTTTGCCTACAGAGATGCAACCAATTCCCTCGCAAAGCAATGGGTCAACAGTGCCTTCTAAACACAGGTGAGGGTTTGAACTACCCTAAGCTCAAATTTCTTAAATGTTTTGTCTCAATATGGAATATGGTGGTTGTTTGTGTTGAGTTGGAAAGAAGTATTAATTTTTATAATTTAAATTCTCAGCTGAGGTGGAATTGGGAGAAGCTTTTGTTTTCTTTCATAGGGTATGCATTTGATGGGGGCAAAGCCTGAAGGAATGGTAGTGCAATGTAGCAGGTTAGCGTAATCTCTTTATAGTGCCAGGGTTTGATTCCTGCCACTGGCTGAAAGGAGTTTGTACATTCTCCTCATGACCATGTGGCTTTTCCTGTGGGTGTTCCGGTTTCCTCCAGTGTTCCAAAGATGAAAGTTTGTGTTGTTCTCCTGCCACAATGAGAAGAGGGAATGTACTGGGTGATGGGGTCCCTAATAATTGTTGCCTTTCGGAGACACCGCTCCTTGAAGATGCCCTGGGTTCTACAAAGGCTAATGCCCATGATGGAGCTGACTAATTTTACCAACTTTCTGTAGCTTTTCCAGTCCCGTGCAGTAGACCCCCATACCAGACAGTGGTGAAGCCTGTCAGAATGGTACATCTAATGGTTGACAGACCAAATCTCTTCAAATTCCAAATGAAATATAGCTGCTGCCTTGTTTTTATAGCTGCATTGATATCTTGGAACCAGGCTAGATACCCAGGAACTTGAAATTGCTCACTCTCTTCACTTCTGAACCCCCCTGAGGATTGGTTTAGATTTCTTTGTCTTCCGGAAGTTCACAATTAGCTTTTTTGTCCTACTGACATTGAATGCGAAGTTGTTGCCCCGACACCACTCAACTACTGCTATATCTTGCTCCTGTATACCCTCATTTCTATCTGAGATTCTACCAACAATGGTTGTATCATCAGCAAATTTGTAGATGGTATTTGAGCGATGCTTAGCCACACAGTCATGGGTATAAAGAGTAGAGCAGTGGGCTAAGCATTCACCCCTGAGGTACGCCAGTGTTGATCATCAGTGAGGAGGAGATATTATCACCAATCTGCACAGATTGTGGTCTTCTGGTTAGGAAGTCAAGGATCCAATTGCGGAGGGAGGTACAGAGGCCCAGGTTCTGTAACTTATTGGACAGGGTCGTGGGAATGATGGTGTTAAAGACTGAGCTATAGTCAGTGAACAGCATCATGATGGGCTGAATAGCCTAATTCTGCTCCAATGTTCTGGGGTCTTGTGATGAAACTGTAGTGCTGTGTTGCCGTACCACCCCTCTGAGAAGAGAAATTACTGATATTTCAGATCGGTAAATGGGGAAGAGATGACTAGGTTAAAATACTCTCTACTATGGATCTATACAAGTTTGTCAAGGTTTTAGATAGCATGCCATTACAAGACTTCTAAGAAAGCAGAGGTACCTTGTAATGGCACTTGTGTGCTGGTCCCAGGTCAGGTCCTCTGACATGATAACACCAAGGAATTTAAAGTTACTGACGCCCTCCAACTCCGATCCTCTAATGAGGGCTGGCTCATGGACCTCCAGCAGCCAGAGCTTGTGGGTAGTGTGTTCATGCACATCATTTTGAAGAAGCCATTCTTTGGCTATCCTTGGAGAGAGTATTGAATGTGCTCTGACCTGCTCTTCCTGCCCAGATGATTTTTATTTTAATTACTTATCCTGTTCTGTGTGGGTTGACACCCTTCCAAAATCTCAGTCCCATTTGATGCATGAGTGCTTGAGTTGCCTCTTGGTTGTTTTTTTTTGCTTTAATTCTGACCCAGAGGCAGTTGGGGAGATGTCTAGACCTGTGGTTCGTAGCACTAAGCTGCAGTAGTTCAACATGCAAATTCAGGCTTCGGGCCCTGCAGGATGTTCTGCTGCTTTGTAACTCCAGCTATCCTGGTTAGAATCAGGTTTGTTATCACGGATGTATGTCATGAAATTTGTTGCTTTGTGGCAGCAATACAGTGCTATAAATTTCAATTTGAAATGTTTTAAAGTGCAAAAAAAAGCGGTGTTTATGGGTTCAATGTCTGTTCAGAAATCTGACGGTGGAGAAGAAGCTGTTCCTGAATCATTGAGTGTCTCTCTTCAGGCTCCACCTTGATGGTAGTAATGTGAAGAGGGCACGTTCCGTGTGGTGGGGCGTTTGTGTTTCATTGTTTACTTTCACACACAGGTGCAATAAAAACTTGCAACAGCATCATTTAAACAAGAACAGGAAGACAGATTACTATCTGAATGGTGTCAAGTTAGGAAAAGGGGAAGTACAACAAGATCTAGGTGTCCTTGTTCATCAGTCACTGAAAGTAAGCATGCAGGTACAGCAGGCAGTGAAGGAAGCTAATGGCATGTTGGCCTTCATAACAAGGGGAATTGAGTATAGGAACAAAGAGGTTGTACAGGGCCCTGGTGGTACCCCACCTGGAGTACTGTGTTCAGATTTGGTCTCCAAATTTAAGGAAGGACATTCTTGCTATTGAGGGAGTGCAGTGTAGGTTCACGAGGTTGATTCCTGGGATGGCAGGACTGTCATATGTTGAAAGATTGGAGCGACTGGGCTTGTATACACTGGAATTTAGAAGAAGGATGAGAGGGGATCTGATTGAAACATATAAGATTATTGGACACGCTAGAGGCAGGAAACATGTTCCCGATGTTGGGGGAGTCCAGAACCAGAGGCCACAGTTTAAGAATAAGGAGTATGCCATTTAGAACGGAGTTGGGGGAAAAATTTTTTCACCCAGAGAGTTGTGGATCTATGGAATGCTCTGCCTCAGAAGGCAGTGGAGGCCAATTCTCTGGATGCTTTAGAGAAAAAATTGGATAGAGCTCTTAAAGATAGCAGAGTCGGGGGATATGGGGAGAGGGCAGGAACAGGGTACTGATTGCGGATGATCAGCCATGATCACAGTGAAGGGCCGAATGGCCTACTCCACCTATTGTCTAAACAGCATTCACAATAAAAACATAAATTTTAGTATTATACAATAATTTTGTAATAAATATAATTGGAGCAAAAACACTCAGTGTTAGGACACACGGGATTCTGCACATGTTGGAAATCCCAGCAGCATGCACAATGCTGGAGAAACTCAGCAGATCAGGCATTGTCTGGCTGATGAAAGGTCTCGGCTCAAAACTTTGACTATTTATTCCCCTCCACGGATGTTTCCTGAGCTGTTCTTTCATTTTAGTTTGGTGTTTAAATTGAGTTTTGTCAGTTGGTTCAGAAGCTGAACGGTTGAAGGGAAGTATCTGTCCTTGAACCTGGCGGTGTAGGACTTCAGGCTTCTGTACCTCCTGCCTGATGGTGGCTGTGGGAAGATGGTGTGTCTTGGCTGGAGGGGATCTTTTGGATTTGTGTTTCCTGAGGCAGTGCCCCCTGTGGATACAACAGATGGTGAGGAGCCTGTGATGTATTGGGGTGAATCCGCCACCTTCTACAGCTTCTTGCGTTGCTGTGCATTCGAATTGCCATCCTAGACCACGGGACAGTCAGCTGAGTGTAGACTTGACTCAAAGAGCTTAAAGCTGGACAAATCTGAGGCATCTGAATCTACACAAATGAAAAGGGGCCCCTACGGGGACCTAATGCCTCCAACAGTTGTGTGCCTTGGTGACTAGAGAGAGATCCACATATTGAAGTTTGCTGATCATAACCACAAGCAGGTCAGAAAGAGCATCGATGGAAACAGTACTGAGTATCAATGTTTGGGGAAGTCCATAAAAATGACAACATTACTTCCAGCTATTGACTTTAAGGATTGGATTTATTTGTTGCATGTACAGTACGTCTATCAAAGCTGTGAAACGTGTCATTTTGTGTCAACGGCTGACACAGTCCGAGGATTATAGTGGTGCCAAGTTTCCGATGACAATATCGCAGGACTGCAACTTGCTACCCCTAACCTGTACTGTACATCAGAATCAAATTTACTACCCCTAAGCTGTACTGTACATCAGAATCAAATTTACTACCCCTAACCTGTACTGTACATCAGAATCAAATTTACTACCCCTAACCTGTACTGTACATCAGAATCAAATTTACTACCCCTAACCTGTACTGTACATCAGAATCAAATTTACTACCCGTAACATGTACTGTACATCAGAGCCAAATTTACTACCCCTAACCTGTACTGTACATCAGAATCAAATTTACTACCCCTAACCTGTACTGTACATCAGAATCAAATTTACTACCCGTAACCTGTACTGTACATCAGAATCAAATTTATTACCCCTAACCTGTACTGTACATCAGAACCAAATTTACTACCCCTAACCTGTACTGTACATCAGAATCAAATTTATTACCCCTAACCTGTACTGTACATCAGAACCAAGCTTGCTAACTTGCTACCCCTAACCCAGGCATGGACAAACTACGGCCCAGGGGCCATATGCGGCCTGTTAAGCTTTTTAATCCGGCCCACAGAACTTGATGAAATTATATTAATAAACCTTGTTAACGTTTTTTCCCCGCAATTCTGGCGTTTTCCCAATAGATGACGCACTCTATATACATTGACCTTTGTTGAGGTGCAGCGTATTACTCCACATTTGCGCTTTACTCTTTGTTCGGCTTGACCTATTTGTGTGAACAGGCGTTCAACGTCATGAACATCAACAAAGCCAGCCACAGATCCAAGTTAACTGACCAACACCTCAGATCCATCCTGAGAATCGCCACAACAAAACTAAATCCAGACTTTGATGCGCTGGCTAAAAAGGGAGACCAACAACACTGTTCCCACTGAAATTAAAAATAAGTTTCTTTGTTGTGTTATGTAAAAAAAAATGCATTTGAAAATATTTTTTTCAATAAGCCTTACATGTTGCATGTCATTTCTGTTAAGTGATGGACATGAGTAGTGCGCAGGTGCACGTACGTTCTCAAAATAAAAAATGCGCTCCAGATCAAATAACGCGCTCCGCATACTGGCGCGCTGTCACTGTTCTGTCCTTGTGCTGGTCGTTGTTGAGTTTTGGCACAGGGGACAATTGAATAAGAAGGAGCAGGACAAGTAGACCTGCATCTCCTACCGTTTTTGAAATAAAGACAGTCAGGAGGAGAGTGATGATGATAATATCTTGAAGGATAACAGAATTTTCAGTGCTTTAAAATAATAACTGTTACTATTAAAAAAAGCTGTATTTTATTCATTTAATTTTCAGTGTTTTAAAAGTCATTTCAATAAATAGCTAAATACCATGGGACTTCAAAGACAGATATTTTGTTGTAATGCATTTGTTCATTTTCAATTGAAATTAAAGCACATGTTTTCTACATATCCCATGATATTTTATTTTCTCTTATGAGGTGTATTACCAAAACACTCCGTCTATCTGCTCCTGTTCCGGCCCCCCTGTCAAATTTTAGAACCCTTTGTGGCCCACAACTCAAAAAATTTGCCCACCCCTGCTCTAACCTGTACTGTACATCAGAATCAAATTTACTACCCCTAAGCTGTACTGTACATCAGAATCAAATTTACTACCCCTAACCTGTACTGTACATCAGAATCAAATTTACTACCCCTAACCTATACTGTACATCAGAATCAAACTTACTACCCCTAACCTATACTGTACATCAGAATCAAATTTACTACCCCTAAGCTGTACTGTACATCAGAATCAAATTTACTACCCCTAACCTGTACTGTACATCAGAATCAAACTTACTACCCCTAACCTATACTGTACATCAGAATCAAATTTACTACCCCTAAGCTGTACTGTACATCAGAATCAAATTTACTACCCCTAACCTGTACTGTACATCAGAATCAAGCTTACTAACTTGCTACCCCTAGCCTGTACTGTAAATTAGAATTGGGCTTAATATCACCGGCATGTGTCATGAAATTTGTTGACTCTGCAGTAGCAATACATAATAAGAAAAAACTGGATTACAGTAAGTGTGTATGTGTTAAACTAGTGTAAAATAGAAATTAAAAGTAGTGAGATAGTGTTCATGGCCATTCAGAAATCAGATGGCAGAGAGGAAGAAGCTGTTCCTGATTCGTTAAGTGTGTCTTCAGGCTTCTGTACCTCCCTGATATTAGCAATGAGAACAAGGCATGATCTGGGTGATGGATGCTGCTTATTGAGGCACCACTCCCTGACGATGTTCTGGATACTACAGAGGCTAGTGCTTATGACTGAGCTGACTGAGTTTAGAACTCTCTACAGCTTGCTTTAATCCTGTGTCGTCAACCCCCCCCCCCCCCCCACCCAAAAGACAGTTGGAACGCTCTCCACAGTGCATCTGTAGAAATTTAAGCGGTTTTGGTGACATGCCAGATCTTCTCAAACTCGGAGGAAAATGGATGATCCGGAGGAAGCCCAGATAGTCGGGGAGAACGTACAAACTCCTTGCAGGCACTGGCAGGAATTGACCTCATTGTGATTGTTGGCATTGTTGTAGTGAGTTATGCTGACTAATCCTCTTTTAATGCTGTGCCACTTTAAATAGTGGTCTAAAGCAGGGGTTCCCAACCACTTCTGCCACGGACCAATAACATTAAGCAAGGGAGCCATGGAGCCCAGGTTGGGAAGTCCTGGTCTAAAGGCGTACATGCACAGTGTGAGTAGATTTGGAAAAGTTGTTTTTTAATCTAGAGGAGTAAGTGAACTACAACAGCTGGGATGTGGAGCAAAAGGTAAGTTGATGGAGGGGCTTTGTGGGTTAGGCAGCATCTTGTGGGGGCAAAGAGTTGAGTCAAGATGCAAGATGAAATGTTGACCATCTCTTTGCTCCCAGGAGTTGCCTGATGGGCTGAGTTCCTCCAGTATGTTATTATGTGGGAGGTCATGGGTGTAGCACAGCCGTGGAACACCTGGAGATCTGAGCACATCCAAGTATTGAGAGGAGGAGATGATGGCCAAGGGAGTGTGGCTTTGTTATATCAGTTTGTAGCTTGCTACCAACGACTTGGAGTTTAAACTATGAGAAGATCAGTTGTAATGTAAGGCAGGTGTTCAGCCAATAGGGGATTTTGTGTGCCCTCTTTTTCTGTGTCCAAGAAGATTGAGGTCTAAACATTGCATGTTTTGTGCTGAGATTTCATTGACTTTTTTCCCCTGATAACATGAGCATCAATTTCTCTAACTTTCTTTCCTCCCCATCCCCATTTCCCCATCCCAATTCTGACTCCCCTCTCGCCTCTTCTCACCTGTCCCCCACCTCCCTCTGGGGGCTCCCATTTCCCTTTCTCCCACGGTCCACTCTCCTCTCCTATCAATTCCTCCTCCCTCAGTCCATTGCATCTTCCACCTATCACCTCCCTGCTTCTTTCTTCATCCTCTGCTCACCCACCCAACCACCTCCTCAGCTCTTGTAGGTTAATGTAACTGGGAGCAATGTACATAATTCCCAGCCACCACCATTGAGTTGGGGCCTTCGTTTTGAGGCTGGTCTGACACGATAACATTATTATCAAAAGGTTTTCAGCGTGCTTTTATTGTGTAGGTTTAGAGTGCAATAAAATGTGTTTCTGCTTTTCTTAAACATAAAATGCTTATCCATTTTACTTGTGGAAGCCTGCAGTCTCACTTTGTATTCTTTCCCCCTCACTCACCTTCGTATTCTGGCTTTAGCCCCCTTCCTTCCTTCCTAGTCCTGGTGAGGGGTGTCAGCCCGAAATGTTGACTCTTTATTCCTCTCCCTAGATGCTGTCTGACCTGAATTCCAACAGAATTGTGGGTTTTTTTTTTAAACCACCATGTTCAGTTGATGGTTAAAGAGAGCCTGTCCTTATTCCATTTGGTCTCTCACCAACGACAAATCCCCTCGCCGCTTTGTACAATGTCAGTGTTGTGTAACACGGCTAGGACAGCACTGAGGTGCAGCAGGAAGTACTGTGGTCTCATGACTCCAGCAGCCTGGGTTCGATCCTCACTCTGCTGCTGTCTGTGTGGAGTTTGCATGGTCTCAGCGTATGCATTTTCTGTAAGTGGTTTTCCCCTGGTGAAACATGGGTTGGTAAGGTTAATTGGTTTGTATGTGTGGCACAGTTGTGTGAGCATTGAACATAGACATCTACAGTACATTACAGGCCCTTCGGCCCACAATGTTGTGTTGACCAAGGAACCTACTCTGGAAACTGCCTAGAATTTCCCTACCCCTTAGGCCTCTAAGCTCCATGTACCTATCTAAGTCTTTGAAAAGGCCCTATTGTATCCGTCTCTCTACCTTCACTGGCAGTGCATTCCACACAACCCACCACTCTGTGTGGGGGAAGAAAACTTGCCTCTGATATCCCCCTTGTCCCTGCTTCCAAGCACCTTAAAACTATGCCCCCTCATGTTAGCCATTTTAGCCCTGGGGAAAAAGCCTCTGACTAGCCACATGATCAATGCCTTTCATCACCTTGTAAACCTCTATCAGGTCACTTCTCATCCTCCATCACTCCAAAGAGAAAGGAAAAGGCCCAGTTCACTCAACCTATTCTCATAAGATACGCACTCCAATCCAGGCAACATCCTTGTAAATCTCCTCTGCACTCTCTGTAGTATCTACATCCTTCCTGTAGTGAGGTGACCAGGACTGAGCATAGTACTTCAAGTGGGTTCCGACCAAGGTCTTGTATAGCTGTAACATTACCTCAGAGCTCTTGAACTCATTCCCATGGTTGATGAACACCATACGCCGCCTTAATAGCACCATCAACCTGCATAGCAGCTTTGTGTCCTATCGACACGGACCCCAAGTTCTCTCAGATCCTCCACATTGCCAAGAGTCTTACCATTAATATGCTGTCTTCAAATTTGACATACCAAATGAGCCACTTCACACTTATCTGGGTTGAACTCAGCCCAGTGTGGCTGTTAGGAAAACGTTTTGCAGCATCAGCGATTAGGGTTCAATTCCTGTCGCTGTCCGTAAGGAGTTTCTACAACCTCCCTGTGACTGCGTGGGTTTCCTTCTGAAGTCCAAAGTCATACAAGTTGGGGGTTAGTGAGTTGTGGGCATGCTGTGTTTGCACTGGAAGCATGGCGACACTTGTGGGCTGCCCCCAGCACATCCTTGGGCTGAGCTGGTTGTTGGAAACAATGCACTTCACTATACATCAGTGTATTTGTGACAAATAAAAGCCAATTTGTAAATCATTGCAGGTTCAGGAGTGGATAGTCAGAGGATCAGTGCAGAGGGATGGTAGGCTTAATGGGCAACTGAGTGAGAATGGGTTACTTTGGAAATCGGTGGATGGTTTTGTTCTGAGGGTCTGTGTGTCATGATGGGTGAATGGCCTCATTCTGTGCTGTAATGGTAAATTCCCTGGTTAAACTGTTTTTCCAGACCCCACCCAGTGAAGCCCATGAGTGCAGTGGAGACGCGATTTAACGCAAGGTCTCCGGAGGAGAATTTGAAGAGCAAGATCAAGAATATGAATGTATTGGTGACGAAGTCTGCTGGGCACTCATTGGTGGTAAATGAAAATCAAACCCTCAAGGTAAGTGAAGATGGATTAATTTTTAATGACCAATGTGTGAAGGTCATGGTTGCTTTTAGATTCAGATTTGTTTAGATCGAAACATATGTACTTTGATAAATTTACTTTGAACTTGTGTCACCATATTCAACCCTGAGATTCATTTTCTTGCAGGCATCCTCAATAAATCCATGATAGAATAATGACCTTAGTAGAGCCAATGAAAGACCATAATAGGAATTCAAGCAGTCTGCAGAAGACAGCCAACTGCAAATGCATAAAAGAAAGAATAATAAACAAGCAATAACTATCGAGAACATGAGATGAGTCCTTGAAAGTAGGAACATTTCAATAATGGGGCAAGTGAAGTTATTGCCACTGTTCAAGAGCCTGATGGTTGGGGTAGTAACCACACATGAACCTGGAGGTGAGAGTTGGGTCTCTGTGGGTTCAGCCAAGTCCATCATGGGTAAAGCCCACTCCTCCATACAGACTGCTGTCGCAGCAAAGTAGCATCCATCATCGGGGATCCCCACCACCCAGGGCATGCTCCCTCTTCACTTTTGCCATCAGAAAGAAGATGCAGGGACTTCAGGACCCGCACCGCTAGGTTCAGGAACAGTTATTAACCCTCAGCCATCAGGCTCTTGAACCAGTGGGATAACTTCACTTGCCCCATCGTCGAAATGTTCCCACAACTATGGACTCACTTTCAAGGACTCTTTTCCCCTCAGATTCTCAGTATTTATTGCTTATTTATTATTAATTTTTGTATTTGCACTTTGTCATTTGCACACTGTACTCAATGATTCTTTTATGGTTCTTGGTGTTGCTAATAATCCCCTCATGAAACAAATCTTAGGGTTGTATATGGTGACATGAATGTACTCTGATAATAAGTTTAGTTTGTGTGGTGACCCTTGGGTGTGCTGGTTGTTAATGTTCCTATTTGTAACGTTCTGTTTGCCGCCTCTGCTGAGTTTGACGTTAATGTTCTTGTGCTCCACTTCGCAGGATTATGATCCTTCTGATGCGGCAGCCGCCTACTCCCAGCTCACCCACGACGAGTTGATCCAGCTGGTGCTGAAGCAGAACGAGGTGATTGCGAAGAAGGACGGTCACCTGCGGGACCTGGAGAGCTACATTGACAACCTTTTGGTCCGCGTCATGGAGGAGACTCCCAACATCCTCAAGGTGGCATAGTAACCCAGCGGGAGGGCACAAAGAGTGTGCGATGGCGAGAAATGCTGCTCTGTGCTCCAAGATAATGTCTTGCACCAACTGCCGACCGACTCGCGACCCACAGACTAAACCCAGTGACTCAGTGGAGCCTGTGCTCCATCTTGCATTCCCTTCGAATCCCCTCCATTCGGGTGTTGATCAGGGTGCCTCCTAGAGTCGCACAGCAGTCACTCAACTCTAGTTGCACTCTGGGATCCCATCACATAGTGGCTTAACTGTCTGGGGTCAAAGAGGCAGGAGAAGGGACTCGGGCTGCAGTGGGTAGTCTTGCTCCACCTGTGACCAACCTGGCCACTTACCTCAACATCAGTGTGTTAATGTGATTCCAATTGAGCCCTGAACACTCTTTTGGGTTTGTTTTGCCATATTGAGTGTAACGGTCAGTACATGCCGCCTTCAACCTGAAAATGTGTACAACAATTTGTACGTCACCGTGTTACAAGACATCCCATATTGGTATAGATTTACAGACCCGCTTCTGTCACTGGACAGCAGAGAATGAATTTTGACATGTTGTAGACAGCCTGACTTTGTGAAGGTAAGCTGCCCGTCAGCTGTGTTGCTGGGCTTTTTAAGTCCTACCTCCCATGTCAAGGCTGCGTGCAAACCCTGATCTGAAAAGTCACCTACTCTGTGGACTTGGAGGAATGGCCAGCACTGACTTTGGGTTCAGTTGTTCTCTGATCTTGTCAATCCATATGCAAACATTTCATCGTCATATGAGGAGACGTCATCAGAGTGCTGTTAATTGTGTTGTGTCCTCTGGATGCTTGGCATTTATTATCAATCAGCTGATTGGCCATTGTTACAGAAACTCAAGTGTGACGTAGTGATGGGGCCTTGTTGCTGATTGGTTGCATGGTGAGCTCTGTGCTTTGCCTGGAATTTTGCCCGCACTGGCTTATAAAAGGAAACGAGGTCTTCATGTTTGTTTATAGAACTGTTTGCGGAAAACCACGCTTCTAGGAATGGTGACAAAATGTTTGCAAATGGATTGCCAAGATTGAAGAGGAATTCAACCAGACCGTCAACATCCTGAGCTGCACTTCGACTTATTTCCAGTACTGACTTTGCTAACAATCAGGAAAGGAGAAGTTGCACCCCACTGTCACGTTATTCGTCTGAGGAATCTTTGCAGTGGGGGTGAGAGGAGGGGAAAAAATACCTTTTTGGCCTGGTGAGGTGTGTGGTGAGGAAGCAATAACCTGCAGGGTGTTAGGTGGGAATGGATCTTAGCTGCTTCTTGTGACCTCCTGTCTCTTTACCTCGGTGTGGAGATTCTTCCTGTCTTTCTTGAATTCTCTTGAATGCTCTTCCCAGCTGCAAACCTCCTCTAGAATTGGAGTTAAAACCCAATTTCTAAGTTCCAGGGTCCCTAATTCACCTATTGGGGTCTTTAAATTTACTAGCTAACGAGATCTGTTTTTCTAAAATCCTACCTTATTGAGTTTGAAAAGCCGCAAAACTGCAGCTGCTGAAAATCTGAGATAAAACCATACGTGATGGACTATTGTGTTTTGACAGTTTCTGTAGAGAGAAAGGGGAAACTTTCTGGGTCAACTGTCTTCCATTGGAGATATTTTCACTTGATAGCACAAGGGGAACATTCATCTTTGGAGATATTTTTGTGATGGAACAGGGTTTTGAGCCAGTGTTTTCATGTTATTCATCATTATATATGCCTTATCTTATGACATGGGCAATCGTGGTCTAGCCATGACAATGATTGTTCTTGGCAAATTTTTCAGTAGAAGTGGTTTGCCATTGCCTTCTGAGCAGTGTCTTTACAAGACTGGTGACCCCAGCCATTATCAATACTCTTCAGAGATTGTCTGCCTGGCGTCAGTGGTCACATAACCAGGACTTGTGATCTGCACCGGCTGCTCATATGACCATCCACCACCTGCTCCCATGGCTTCATGTGACCCTGATTGGGAGCTAAGCAGGTGCTACACCTCCAAGGATGACCCACAGCTAGAAGAGGGATGGAGCGCCTTACACCTCCTTTGGTAGAGATGTATCTCCAGTCCGCCACCCTAATGGCATTATAACCCACCCCAAATTGTCCGTGAAGGTGGGGGTGACTTGTTTTCTTCAACAATTGCAGTTAGTTGAGATGCTTCCAACAGGTCCTGTGGAGGGAGTTCTGGGGTCAAAAACAGTAACGATGTAGAAATAAAGATGAGATTCTGCAGATGCTGGAAATCCAGAGCAACACACACATAAACTGTTGGAGGAACTCAGCAGGTCAGGCAGCATCTATGGAAATGAATAAATGGTCAATATTTCAGGCTGGGGCCCTTCATCAGGACTGAAAGGGAAGGGGGAAGAAACCAGAACAAGGAGGTGGGGAGAAGGATAGCTGGAGGCTGATAAGTGAAGCCAGGTGGGTGGGGGAGGTTAGGATAAGGTAAGAAGCTGGCCGGTGATGGGTGGATAAGGCAAACGGCTGAAGGAGGAAATTGATAGGAGAGGAGAAATATGAAGAAATGTTGAGGTGCTTGAAGTGGCAGATCTAGTAGTGCACACTGGCTGCTATCTTCAATTACTGACTTTCACCACTTAAATGTAAAGTAAGACTTTTAAAACATTGCCAATGGAAAAGTTAACTCACAACAGGAAAAACTCGGCATCATTAATTTCATTCTCTTTTTGGTTTTGAATTGGGAAGGTAAATGTTCTGCAGATGCTGTAAATCTGAAGTAAAAAGCAGAAATGCTGGAGATACTCAGCAGGTCACGCAGCATCTGTAGAGGAAATATTGAAAAGAGGATTTTTCTCTCCACAGATGCTTTCTATCTCGATATACATGTTCAACACTTTTAAAAATATAATTTCAAATTGTGTGCTTGTGGAACTGAAGAATCCCAGATGTTAGTCTGAAATACAGTTGAATATAGATTGCCTGCTATTTTGAAAGATTAACTAGACCATTTCTAAGTTAAGGGACATTTTTAATGTTGCAGTGTTCCAAGTGAATGGTTACATGTAGCAGAGAGTGGTGAAGAGGAGAGGCTGTACCTCAACCTCAATGCAACCTCAATGCGTTATTCACCCCACCCGTCCAAAGCAATTTCCTTTCAGTCCACCACCTGCGAGGTCGGGGCAACCTGTCAAAGGCTGAACAAAGCTACTCAATTGCTTCAATTCCTGAACATAAATTTGAAGACTTGTGCTTGATGGGAGGGGACACATTCCAATTTGTAGAAATGAATAATTATTTCTGAGACAAATCTTTTTTAAAAAGTGTACTTTTTAAATCTGTTGTATTTTGTACTGACTGTTTCCTTTTATTTGCCTCCTAAGCAATTTGATCCTTCCGTGACCTTGCCTTGGCCATTCCACATAGGTAGATGTTGAACGTGGTACTGATCTTGGCCACCTGTACAGGTTGATTGATCATTGATCTTCACCTGTCTGCTGCAGTGGACATTTGTTGGGGAGATCACAGCAAGCAGGCACTCAGACCACTCTGAACAAGTACGGCAAACCCCAGTTGGGGGCAATAAATGGGGATGTAAGAATTCAGTGTTCTCAAACTTGATGACCAGAGGAGAACATCCCACATTGGGTGGGATTTGGAACTCTACAACTTGAGGTCAAGGGTATGATGTGAACCTTTGACAATAATATGCATATTTTAAAAAAAAAATTTGCCCAAGTAGGGTGATATACTTTAACTAGGTCAGATTTTTACCTCGGTCTGTTTTGGTGATTTACGGCATATGAGATTGACTTGTACAGTAACAGATTATTTGGTAGTTTACCATGGAGATTTAAATGTGAGCAGGTACGATTGGGGTGCTCATAAATCATCATCTTAATATTTCAGGCTTCAGGGAAGTGTGTGGATTAGTGAAGCTCCTGTGTGGGAGAGTACTCTGAATGAATCCATACATGCCAGTTTTCATTTGACACAAAAGTATGTTATTTTCAATCAATTGCATCACAATTGAATTGTAGATGTAAATAGATCTTTGGTATTTGGGTGCAAATATTAAACGATTGGCTGAGCAAGCAAGCCAGGACCAGGCTTCGGAGCAATTTTGTGACTTGACAGATAGGAAGGAGGCTGTTTGGCTCAAGGCCACCTTGGTAAGATCGTGGTTGATTTGTGACCTGACTACAGTCCATCTGATGTTGAATTTTGGGTTTTAAAAAATCATTTTTCAATTAAGGAAGTATTTCTTTTCCTTGAATTTAAGATTTTTTTCTTGCTATTTTATCTTGGATTTATACTGTCTACTGTACTGAGAAAAGGAATAATTCTGTAAGCAAGACATTTTGAAAACCAAGTTTTGTGGTACTTGGGGTGGAGGAATGAGTTTGAATTCCCTTGGAAATCCTCAGTGCTGTTCAATTCGAATTGAGGTCAAGGGTATGAGGTGTTCATTTTGAGATCAAGAATAAAACAGATTTTGTTTCAATAGTTTACACAAGTGGGGTGATAAACCTTTAACTAGATCTAACTTCTAACTAGTTTGGTCATTTACTGCACTTGGAGCCAACTTTTACAGTGACAGATTATTTATTGCTGGGATTGAATATAAATAATATTTATCGTCAGTTGCTTGGAAGCTATCCCAGACTTCTTCTTAAAGCCTGTTGTCAATCCACACCCTGTCAGCTCCTCTCGGACTTCAAACAAATTGTCCCTAACATCAACGGTCCAAATTCCTGGTTTGGCCAATCTCTTGTGTTGAACCAAAAGCTCTTTTTTTTTTTCTCTCTCCATTGATTTGCCCTTGTTACATTCCTCATTACCCCGATATTCTACCACTTGCTTATCCACTAGGGGCAATCTGTAGTGGCCAATGAATCTTGCAGTGCCTTAGGGATGTGGGAGGAAACCCACATGGTCATAGGGAGAATGTGCAAACTCCAGCCGGACTGTCCCAGAGTTTGGGATTGGACATGCTTCCCCAGAGCTGTGAAACTCTGCCCCATTGTTCCACCTGATCTCTGTGTCCATTCCCTCCATGTTGGACCCCTTACTGTGAGGTCTCCGTTGTATTTTGTGCATATGATGACATCATTGCATGTACTGGAAGTAATTGCATCAAAAGTATTGACCTTTGTTTATCTCGTTAGGCAAGAGGCAGAATGCCGGGCAGACAGTTGTCTCCATGTCCTCCACTGGTATTCATGACATTGTCTGACTTGCATAATCCATTCCCTGATTCTTCAGTAATGAGGTGTCTTCTTGCCCCAGTGCATCCTCTGGGGCTCCTGGTCACACTTGGCAAGTTGATAATCTGCCCATCATCCCATTCTCCTGCACATTTGCCAAACTGCTCTACAACTTCCTAATTTTGTAAATTTCAAATTTAATTTGTCTTACTGACCAACATAATACCCGAGAACCCTGTTGTAGTAAACTCCGCTGATGCTATAGCATTTTAATAAATCTTCAATGTGGCACAGATAAACATGTTTTGGCGCCTAGGTGGATGTGTAAATAGAGCAAAATTTTGATCGACATAGAAATGCTGAGTAAAGATGGATGTTTTATTTTGGGGGGATTTATTGCTAGACTTTAGGTCTTAAATTCCATCTGATGCCAAATTATCTTGGATTAAATAAATCTGGATTAAGGAAATCTTTTTCTTAGATTTCCCTGCTTTATCTTGGATTCATATTTCCTATTCATCTGAGGAAGATGCTCTCTTCAGCAGAAACCCAGTAATTAATTTGGGAAACTAACTTTTTGTGGTACTTGGGGGTGGAGGGAATAAATTTGAGTTCCCAGGGAAACCCTTACTAATAACTTACTTCTTTGTTGGTGATCCAGTGTGTTCAATTAATATTCTGAGTTATATTTTAATATTAATGTTTGAAGAAATTTATTGGAGAACTACAGTATATATTTGTAGAAGATGACTAGCACAATTTATTGATTAATTTGGGCTGGGGGGGAGAGAGAGAGACTTTGATACTTTAGCATTGCACCCCAGCTTTGTACCTCTGCATTGACTTGAGGACGACTTCTGCAGAGCAGAGGCGGTGGGTATAAATCGAGCTGCTTTCTGCCTGTGACTCACAGGCAATGGGTTTGTGTACAGTTACCGATGCCAAACTGCATGTTGAACAGTATTGGGGATGGGTTGTTTGATAATGGGCTGGAGCAGCTCCTTCAGATGTCAATCTCTGTGAAAGAGCCAGATTGTACTTGGCATCTGAGCTTGTCACCAAGGCTTTCTGATCATCTGTATTGATTTTGTTTGCTGTGATGTAGAGTACTATAATCTTGCTGCTGAGTACCTCATTATACTGGATAGGACACTACTGTATAGGATTCTAGGCAAGCTGAAATCTAGTGGCTGGCAATGAGTACAAGCCACTGATTGGAGGGGGGGGGTGGGGGGAAGAGAGACGCATGTTTCCGCCAGTGTGCAATGATCAAACTAAATCTCAGATCTGTCTTAATAAAAGTTCTCTTCTATTTTGGGCTTCAGAGCCCAAGACTTAAATGGGCTTGGAGCCCAAGACTTAAATGGGCTTGGAGCCCAAGACTTAAATGGGCTTGGAGCCCAAGACTTAAATGGGCTTGGAGCCCAAGACTTAAATGGGCTTGAAGCCACCATCAAAAACACGAGATTCTGCAGATGCTGGAAATCCAGGGCAACTCACACAAAATGCTGGAGGAACTCGGCAGGTCAGGCAGCGTCTATGGAGGGAAATTCAGCCCATATTCCAAGCCAAGACCTATCATCAGGACTTAACCCAAGAGCAGGTCGCTTCTAGACTTCTGCCCCAGACTCTTGTACTCTGGAGCATCAGGCCTCCAAGCTTCACTTCCCGATGAATGTTGAGTCTTTATTCCTCTCCATAGATGCCACCTAACCTCCGGAGTTCATCCGGTATTTTGTGTGTGTTGCTCAATAAGGAGAACTGAATGGTAATTACAAGCAAGCAGAAGCCCTCTCTAAAGCTATTTGAAGAGGAGTAAACTTGCTGGCACTGGTGGTGTGGGGGGGGGGGTGGGGTTTGAGGAAAATGTTGCAGGATATTCAATAGTTTTTAATCACCTACTGAATATTCAGCTTGTGCACATAAAATTTTATGAAAACAGCAATATTTATTCCACAGCTTCCTGCATTCTGACCAGCAAGTGAATGTAATAACACTTTCTACCACTTGGGTGTGTTTTATTACTTAATCTGAATTAAAATACTTCTTATGACAGACGCCTCCTTGTGTCTTTTTGAGCTGCAGTGGTCTGATTGGGTTACAGCTGGGGTCAAAGCGCACGTGGGTGGAGAAGCTTTGGCAATATCTGCAGAAAGTGTGATTTGAGGTATCAGCATCCCTTCCTCTCTAATTCCGATTCACTTATCGAGTGCTCTGAGCCATATCACAAAGCTGAACCACTTCTCTTCCATTGGTAAGGGTAGAAAGACTGCTTGACCATCACCATGTTAGACCTCAAGTGCCATCACTAAATTCGTAGCCTTCTAATCAGATTTGATAATTGCATGTACACTGAAACATATAGTGACATGTTTTGTTGGTGTTAACAGCCAGGGTGTGCTGGAGCCAGCCCACAAATGCTGCAACACATTCCAGTGCCAACCTAGCAGGTCCACCATGTTCAGTCGAGCAGCCCCAACAACAGCAAAACGTAGTCCTTTCTGCACACGCTTTGATATACTCTCATGCACACCCACGCATTTGTGCCTACATGGCCACCTGCATATGTACACACACTCACTTCTGCCTGCAGGTGCACGCACACAGACACACACCCCTCATATCTCTGGCTGGACTTGCAGACATCATGGCTCTAATTTCTGTATGTGCTGACCTATGGGCTTTGGCCATGGAGCCTCAGATTCTGTACTCAGACATTGGTCTTCAGCCTTTGCAGTTTGACTTTTTGGTCATTGGCCTCGGCACTTGCAAATCCAGGGCTTTGACCTCTGAACTTCAAACTCCAAACTCTCTCAGGCCTCCAGCTGCTGGTGTTGCCGATTTAACGGTAATGAGTGAAGAGATTCTACTGGCTGGGCTACTTCTGCCAGTTTGTGGGTCCTAACTGTGGTGTCACTTCACTGTCAGCAAACTTTTTGCTCAGCTGCAGAAAGCTGAGCAGTGTATGACGTAGCCAGTGACCTGCATCCACTCCGACCTGTGTAAGGAGTTTGTATATTCTCCTCTCACTTACTAAAGATGTACAGTTTAGGGTTGGTAAACTTGGAGGGAAGAAGCTGTTCATAAAATGTGTGGGCCTTTGGGCTACTGTAACTTCGCTCTGAGGGCAAATTGACAAACATCTCCTGTAAGGGCCATGCCCCAGATCAGGGCATCCTTCATAGTCAGGGTGGCAAGAGCCTGATGTTGGTGGTTAGTGAGGTAATCGCTGTCCCATGGAGGAGTTGAACTGCTCTGGTGAAATTGATGCTGAGGCTTTCTAAAGCACTGGTCAGACAACACGGAGTATTGTGAGCAGTTTTCAGCCCCTTAAAGGATGTGCTATTGTTGGAAGGGGTCCAAAGCAGCTTCAGGAATAAAAAGGTTAATGTCTGAGAAGCATCTGGTGCCTTTTGGCTGGGATCGAAACCTATCAAACAGGTCTAGATACAGTGGATGTGGAGGATGTTTCCAATAGCGGGGGAGTCTAGGACCAGAGGACACAGAGTGGATGTGGAGAGGATGTTTCCAATAGCGGGGGGAGTCTAGGACCAGAGGACACAGATAGAGTGGATGTGGAGAGGATGTTTCCAATAGCGGGGGAGTCTAGGACCAGAGGACACAGAGTGGATGTGGAGAGGATGTTTCCAATAGCGGGGGAGTCTAGGACCAGAGGACACAGCCTCAGAATCGAAGGATGTCCCTTTAGACCAGTTGCGAACAGACACTTCTTTAGCTAGAAGGTGGTGAAATTGTGGAATTCAGTGCTGCAGATGGCTATGAGGTCAAGTTATGAGTATATTTAAAGCAGAGGTTGGTAGGGTCTTGATTCATAAGGATGTCAAAGGTTAAGAGGAGAATGGGGTTGAGAGAGATAATAAATTAATTCATGGAATGGCCTGATTGTGCTGCTATGTATAGTGGTCTTATGGTAATGACCAAGTTGAAGGGGAGTAGCCATCTCTAACAATGGTCCACATGATCCTCTGCTGACACCCAGTGACCAGAAGTGATAACTGCAACTGAAGGAATTGGGTTGGTTTGTTGTGCTTATATAGACAATAGGTGCAGAAGTAGACCATTCGGCCCCTCGAGTCTGCACTGCCATTCTGAGATCATGGCTGATCATTCACTATCAATACCCAGTCCCTGCCTTGTCCCTATATCCCTTGATTCCCCTATCCATCAGAAATAGACAATAGGTGCAGAAGTAGACCATTCGGCCCCTCGAGTCTGCACCGCCATTCTGAGATCATGACTGATCATTCACTATCTGTAACAAGATACAGTGAAATGCTTGTTTTGCATACTGTTCCTACAGGTTAGTTCGCTAGAGTGCGTTGAGGTAGTGCAAGGTCTTTTTAAAAAAGAACAGGATTCATAATAAAGTGTAACACTCCACAGAAGCTCTCACAAAATGCTGGAGGAATTCAGCAGGTCAGGTAGCATCTCTGGAGGAGATTAAACAGCTGGTGTTTTGGGCTGAGACCCCTCTTCAAGACTGGAAAGAAAGGGTGAAGAAGACAGAATAAGAAAGAAGGTGTGGGGAGTGGAAGGAGTACAAAGTAGAAGGTGATAGGTGCGGGGGGAAGGTGCACGGTCCACAGCAAGCATGTGGCCAATAGTTTTAATGCTACTGCCCATTCCTGTTCCATATGTCGGGTCTACTGCCGTGATGAGGCCGCTCAGGTTGGAGAAGCAACATCTTATTGTCACCCTGCGTAGCCTCCATCGTGATGGCATAAATATTGATTTGCTGAGTGTCTTGTGTTTACAATTCCACAGAAAGTGCAATGTAAGTAGACAAGACTTGGGAAGCTGAGTTATAGGGAAATGTTAACTAGGTTAGGACTTTATTCCCTGAAGCCTAGGAGAATGAGGGGAGTTTTGATTAAGGTATACAAGATTATGAGGGGTATAGATAGGGTAAATTGCAAACAGGCTTTGTCCACTAAGGTTGGGTGAGACTAGAACTAGAGGTCCCAGGTTGAGGGCAAAAGGTGAAATGTTTAAGGGAAAGTCCTTTAATCTGAGTGTGGAATGAGCTGCCAGCAGAACTGTCATTGCAAGTTTGATTGAAACATTAGAGAGAAGTTTGGATAAGTACATGGGTGGGAGGGGTAGGGTCCACTGGCAGGTCAATTGGCCTGAGCAGAATAATAGTTTGGCATGTACTAGATGGGCCAAACGGCCGGTTTTTCTGCTGCTTGTGCTCTATGACCATGTAAGATCATATTGAGGTAGATTGTGAGGTCAAGGGTCTATCTCATTGAGCTAAGGAACTGTTCATTAGGAAGAAACAGGGTTCGGGAAAGGACCAATATCTCATGGTCTTCTGTGTTTCCTCCGCACCCTTGTCTCACGGGAACTGCAGTCACTGCACAAGACGATAAGAAGCTTACATAGATAGAGTGAAGAGCTAGAGAGTTTTGGCTATTATGAGGGGGCATTGTGATCAGATCTGAAGGATTATTCTAAAGTGGACTCTTCCTTTAACAAGAGAGAGGGAGCAAACAGCTTGTGTGCTCTTTCTGGGAGAGAGAGCAACAGAAAGTCTGTGAGTTGCCTTGGAAACTGAAAGGCGGCCCTATAGGATGGACAGCTCATACTCAGCACTTGGAGATATATGGAAGGTCAGTTGACTTCTTAATCAGACACAGAAGAGACATGACTCCAGAGGCAAGAGGGACACTAGTGAGGTTTGTGTGCCCACAACAAACTGTGTGCTCACAGTGTGGACAAAGGAGTGAACGGTGGAATGCTATTGGTGTGTTTAACCACGACCTGGGTTGATAGCACCACTGTGGAAATGGTCCCTTGTCTGTGGTCACAAGTTGGCGACTGTAAGTTTCAGGAGCTGGAGGACGACATGGAGGATCAGCATTGGAAGACAAATCAACTCTCTATCTCTCTCTCTCCAACTCTACTCAAATCAAATTCCAGAACTGAACTGATTACTTACCATACCACTGTAAGACTGTATCACCTGATCACCTGAGCTGGGGGAGCTTGGGAACCTTATTTACTCATTAATACATATACTCTGCTAACCTGTTTGCCTTGTTTTATATTACTTTATTCACGTAGTTACTAATAGAATAGAGTTTATAACAGAAGACACAGACTCCAGGTGCTTCCAATTCTGCTGGTTCTTTTTAACCCGTTACGGGGTATGTAACAAATTGGGGCTTGTCTGGGATATCAACAAAAATTAGTAGGAGCCATTCTAAAATTTGTTGGGGGCTTGATTGACTAGTTGATTTGATTGGGGAAATTCCATTTCGATTTGTGTGAGTGTATTATCAGCAGAAATGGAGCTTGAAGTTAATAAGTCTGTGGCAGAACCAACCCTGGAGGCATTGGATGATGCTAAGAGGGATGTACTCTTGGGAATTGCTTGTAAGTTAAAAGTTAAAGTGCCCACTTGCATGAAGAAGGCTCAGATACAGCTGTTAATAGCACAGCATTACGTAGCTGAGGGGAAATTTGAAGAGGAAGTGTTGGAAATGTTTGCTGAAGGTAAAGTACTTACTGAGGCTGAGGTTCAGCTTTAGGTAGCAAAACCGAAATACAAGTATGAGTTGAAATTAAAGCAGCTGGAGGCTGAAGAAGCAGGAAAGCGGAGGATACATGAGGCTAGAGAGGCAGAAAAATGGAGACAGTTCGAGAGGGAGATGTGGCAGCGACAAGATCAAATGTCAGGTAGGGGTAAGGAGCTGGTGGTACTATTTATTATCAGCCAAGAAATTAAGGTAGTACCGCCCTTTGATGAAGCTGAGGTCAACCAATATTTCCTACACTTTTAAAAGGTGGCCCAGACTCGGAAATGGCCGAGGGATGAGTGGGCTGTCGTGTTGCAATGTGTGTTGAAGGGGAAGGCTCAGCAGGCGTTTTCTGCCCTGACCCTTGAACAGTCAAAGAATTATGATACAGTGAAAGTTGCAGTGCTTAATTTCTTGAGTTAAATTCTTAAATTATGCTCTTGAGGAAATACGGTCTGCCTCAGGAATTGCTGCTGCAGTTCTACACTGCAGTCATTGAGTCTGTCCTGTGCACCTCCATCACTGTGTGGTTTGGAGCTGCCACCAAGCAGGATAGAACCAGACTACAGCGCCCAGTGAGGACTGCCGAGCGCATCATTGGAGCCTCCCTGCCCTCTATTGTGGACCTGTACTCTTCCAGGTTGAAGAAGAAGGCGGGGAACATCATAAAGGACTCCTTCCATCCTGCATACGGACTGTTTGAACTGCTTCCGTCTGGTAGGCGCTTCAGATCCCTCCAGACTAAGACTAATAGGCACTGGAGAAGTTTTTCCCCTACTGCGGTCACTTTGCTGAACAGTTAACTGCCGGTTAACTGTCGGCTAACTATTACTTGGATTGCACTACTTGTATGTATAATCTATATTTTCATTTATATTTATCATTATTATTGTTATGAGCAGAGAGACAACATCTGCCGGAAGTAAATTCCTTGTATGTGCCCAGGTACTTGGCGATTAAAGTCTGATTCTGATTCTGATTCTAAATTCCATGAGTTGGTTGCAGAGGCACACAGACAAAAGTTCAGAGATTTAAGAAAGACCGGGAGCCAGACTTACGTGGAGTTTGCCCATGAAAAACAAGTGTACTTCAATCGCTGAAGGGGTAACTGAGGCTTTGGACAGCTTGAAAGAGCTGGTTGTGATTGAAGACTTTAAGAAGTGTGTTCCCACTGATGTAAGGGCGTACCAAGATGAAAAGGATGCCACTGCCTTGCGGGAGTCTGCTGGGTTAGCAGACGAGGTTGTTTCAACCCACAAGGTTGAGTTCACTCTGGATGGGATTTTCCCAGAGAGTAGCTGGGAGGATCAGGGGAATCTGGAATTTGAAACTGGGTCTGGTATTGAAAGCCTAGAGGAGGCAGCTGTCCCGATTGCCTGTGTTCAGGTTGTTGAAGCACCTGTGAATTCCCAGGGTGTCGAACCTTGTGTTGAAACTCATTTAAGGTCTGAGGTGTCTGACTCAGTTGAAAAGGAATGCAATCTTTTTGAGTCAGATGGAAATAAAGGGTTAACCTTGGTGCCAGTGGAAATTGAGGATTCTCAGTCACTTGTGTCAGAAGGTGTTTTATAAAAGTTGGTGATGTTGAAAACTGGTGAGGTAAATTTTACTGAAAGTATTGAGAAAGGTGCTGTTTCTGGATTTTTAAATAAAGAACTTGTGAAGTTTGGACTGGTTTTGTGACCTTTGACCCTGCTTTCAGGAAAATGGCCTGCAGAAGTATGTGAAACTCTGTTGAATTCTGTTTTTGCAGTAGGAAGTAAACAGCTGCTAGGTCATGGAGCTGCTTTTCATGATTGCAACGTGGGGAGGAAGGATAGTTTTGGTTTTGACAGACCACCTGACTGGGTTACTATAGAGACGAGTCAAGTTAAAAGTCATAAGAACAGAATAGATGGATTGTTTGGGAATTTTCATAATGTAAACATGGTCTTCGTAAGCTTAGTGATGGTAGTGAGTTTGGTAAACATTAGGCTGGCACCTATCCAGGGCGCAGTTTATTCAGCAGTACAGCCAACAAGCCAGCTGACACACACAGAGACACTGATGTGAACCCCACATGTCTAGAAGCATGTCTAGAAAGGCTGCCGACGCAGATAGCAAAGACAGGGGTTCAACATATGAGAATTTGTCAGAGACTTTTCTACCTTCCATGTTACATCAGGATCTGGGTAGTAAGGAGGATGAGAAAGGTTTGTCCTGGTCCAGGGATGAATTTATAGCGGAACAAAGCTGAGATTCTGAAATTTCTGCGTTAAAGGAGACAGCTGTCACAGAAGAGGAGGTTCAGAGAGAGTCAGTAGGATATTACCTTAAAGATGGGGTGTTACTGAGGAAGTGGAGACCACCTACAGTGCCTGCAAGTGAGGATTGGGCCATTGAACATCAAGTTGTGGTTCCCGAAAGTTTACAGGGCTGAGATTTTAAACATGGCTCGTAGTGTGCCTTTAGGTGGACTCTTTGGAGTGAGGAAGACAGTAAACAGGATTATGAAGGAATTCTACTGGCCTAATTTAAGAAAGGATATTATGAACTTTTGCAAGTCTGTGGTAAAGGCACTTATAAAATTTTTCACACTAGTAGGTCTACCTAAAGAAATCCAATCTGATCACGGTAGTAACTTTACTTCAAAAACATGTTAGGGGATAGTTAAAGAGTTGGGAGTTAAGCACATTGTGTCATCTGCATATCACCCAGAGTTCCAGGGGGGTTTGGAGCAGTTTCACTCCACTCTTAAGACGATGATCAAAACATACGGTGTGGAAAATGGATGAAACTGGGATGAAGGGGTTCCCCTACTCCTATTTGCTGTTAGAGATTCAATTCAAGAGTCTTTGGCGTTCAGCCCGTTTGAACTTGTTTTTTGGTCACAAAGCTAGGGGACCTTTGACCCTACTCAGAGAGCAATGGTCAGATCAGAATGTGTGTATGTTCGTGCTTAGTTATGCTTTGGAATTCAGAGACAGACTTAACAAGGCTTGTGACCTTGCAAAGCAGAATTTACAGCACTCTCAGGTAAACATGAAACGTTGGAGAAAGGGCCCTGGAGCTGGTCCCTCTCCTTACCAACCCCCTTCAAGCGAGATTTAGTGGACTATATGAAATAATTAAGAAAATTGATTCTTTGAATTATGTTATTAGAACTCCTGATCGATGGCGGAAGGCTGCACAGCTCGTCCACATAAGTATGATCAAGCGTTATCGTGACCCCGACCCTGCACCTGTGAGTACTGTTATGACAACAGAGGAGATTGTGGTGTCTGGTACTGGGATACCAGATCATTTTAATGAACTCCATGTAGTTTCCACAAGACTCAGAAATTATGATGTTTTGAAAAATCTTGGTGGAAAGACTCAACATTCGTAGTCAAGGCAGCAAAAACAACTGAAGAGTTTAATTAACAAGTATAAAGGTTTATTCCCTGACATTTCAAGACTGTGCACGGCTGCGGTGCATGACGTAATTGTAGATGAAGTTGATCCCATTAAGCAACACCCTTACAGAATAAACCAAGACAAAAATAAAATGGTTGTACAAGAAATTGAATACATGCTAACAGCCGGCATAATTAAGCCATCAGATTCTGTACCGATGACAGGAAAGTTAATGCCGTCACTAAGACAGATGCTTATCCCATCCTGAGAGTGGATGACTGTACTGGCAGAGTGGAGAAGGCTAAATACCTTGCAAAGATTAACCTGTTGAAAGGTTACTGGTGTGTTCCTTTGACAGAAAGGGCTAATGAAATACCTGCATTTGTTAGACCATCTGGATTGTATGAGTACAATGTTTTACCCTTTGGCATGAAAAATGCTCCAGGGACGTTGCAAAGGATGATGAATTCAGTGATTCAGGGTTTAGAAAATACAGGGGCTTATATTGATGATTTGTTTGTATGGAATGACACCTGGGAGGAGCATATCTCAGCAGTAGAGAAACTGTTTGAAAGGCCGTCCAAGGCAAATCTCACTGTAAACCTTGCTAAAAGTGAATTTGGCCACGCCACTGTCACGTAACTTGGCTATGTAGTAGGCCAGCACCAACTGGCACCTGTGCAGGCCAAGGTTTGGGCTATTGCTGAGGTTCCCATTCCGACGGGCTAGAAAGCATTAAGAAGGTTTTTGGGAATGGTTGGGTATTACCATAAGTTTTGTAAGAACTTCACAGACATTGTTCTCCCCCTAACGAAACTCCTAGGGAAGAGTGAAAGATTTGTGTGGAATGACCTCTGCCAAGAAGCACTTGACCGCCTGAAAACCATCCTGTGTTATCACCCTGATTTCAATAAACCATTTCCAATCGCGATAGACACTAGTGATGAAGCTGCTGGAGCAGTATTGTTGCAAAAGTCCTTGTGCAAGACTCCCAGAAGGTTAATTTACAGGTTGAGTCTGGTAAAGAAGGCAAATGCAATGTTGTTATTTATTTCAAAGGGAAAAGCATATAAAAGCAGGGAGATAATGCTGAGCCTTTATGAGACACTGGTCATGCTGCACTTTGAGTGTTAACAGTTTTGGACCCCAGATCTCAGAAAGGATGTGTTGCCATTTGAGAGAGTCCAGAGGAGGGTGGCACGGATGATTCCAGGAATGAAGGGGTTAACATATGAGCAGCGTTTGGCAGCTTTGGGCCTGTACTGACTGGAATTTAGAAGAATGTGGGGGGATCTCATTGAAATCTACCAAATGTTGACAGGACTAGATAGGGTGGATGTGGAGAGGATGTTTCCTATGGGGGGTGGGGTATCCAGAACTAGAGGGTACAGCCTCAACATTGAGGGGTGACCCTTTAGAACAGGGGTAAGGAGGAATATTTTTAGCCTGAGAGTAGTAAGTCTGTGGAATGCTCTGCCGCAGTCTGCGGTGGAGGCCGAGTCTGTGGGTATATTTAAGAACGTTGATCATTTCCTGATCAGTCAGGGCATTGAAGGATATAGTGAGAAGGGAGGTGTTTGGGGTTGAGTGGGATCTGGGATCAGCCATGATGGAATGGCAGAACAGACTCAATGGACTGAGTGGCCTATGTCTTATGGTCTTATGCCCACTGATAATTTGTCTTGTGAATTTTAAAATGGAACCTGCATAAAACACAGAACAGTACAGCACAGGAGCCAGTCCTCCAGCTCACAAATGTTGTGCTGAACCCACTAAAAATAAAATCAAAAGCCTTCAAACACTAATCCCTCCGACCTACACAATGTCCATATCCCTCCATCCCCCTTACATCCATGTGCCTATCCAAACGTCTCTTAAAAGCCCCCAATGTTCTTGCCTCTACCACCACATCAGGCAGCCATCACTCTGAGTGAGAAACCTCACTGCCACTTTGAAATGGTGGTGGTGTTCCCATATTCTTTCCGCCCTTGACCTGCTTGGTGGGAGAGCCTGTGGGTTGGAGAGGTGCCTGGGTCAGGAGGGACACACTGCATTCACTTTGGGCCGGTGGTTACATTGATGGATGGGGTTTATTTAATGGGCTGGATAATGGGGTGTCAGTGTAATGAGCTGCTCTGTCTGGAATGCTGTTGAGCCTGCTGTGTAGAGTTTGAGCTGCATTCATCCAGTCCAGTGGAGGAATATTTCATGAGGGTCTAACTAATCTTACAGAGTCTTTGCAGCGGTTACCAGAAAAATCAATGAAAGAAAGTTGTCTATATGGTCTTTAGCAAGGCCCTTGACAAAGTCTCCCATGGGAGGCTGGCCAAGAAAGTTCAGTCACTTGCAAGGTTTACACGCTCGCACGCTCGCACCTCCTTTTTGCTACTAGGGATTTAAACTGCACACAAAAGCTTGTCACCCCCTCCCTCATTGGCATGCCAGGTACATTTCACCATTGTACACAATCACACTTCCTTTTCTGGTTTCTGATGTGGATGGTTTTGACAACATGGAGTTTGCAATGACTTGTCGGCAGATTTTAGAACTGGCTTACTTATACTGTTCTTATTGAAGAAATTATTCAGTGCACACTTCTTGTTGTCACTGGGCAAAAATATTGCGCAGCTCAAAGTTTTTGTGCAGACTGGTCATTACAAATCGGAGGGAACATTGGTCACTTGGCATCCAGGATGAGGTAGTAAATTGGAGTAGACTGGCTCTGTAGGTGAAGCCCCTCTGACCGAGTGGCGTGCTACAGGGAGCAGTACTGGGTCTGTTGTTATTTGTCATCCATATCTATCTGGATGATGATCTGATAAACTGAATCAGCAAATTTGAAAATGACACCGGGATAGGGAGCGATGCGGCCAGTGAGGAAGGCTGTCATGGCTTGTAGAGGGATCTGCATCAGGTGGAAAAATGGGCTGAAAAATGGCAGATGGAACTTAGTGCAGGCAAGTGTGAGGTGTTGCACTTTGGAAGGACAAACCAGGGTAGGACCTACACAGTGAGTGAGGAGTGCATTAGAACAGAGGGATCTGGGACTACAGATCCATAATTCATTGAGAGTGGTATCACAGTAAGGTTGTATAGAGAGCTTCTGGCACATTGGCCTTCATAAATCAGACTACTGAGTATAGGAGTTGGGATGTTATGATGAAGTTGTCTAACATTGTTCTGGCCAAATTATATGTACTGTGTGCAGATCTGTTCACCTATGTAGAGGAAAGCTATCAATAGGTTCTAAATGTACAGAGAAAATTTACAAGCATGTTGCTGGAATTTGAGGACCTGAGTTATAGGGAAAGGTTGAATATGTTAAGGCTTTATTCCCTGGAGTGTAGGAGAATAAGGGGCAATTTGATCGAGGTATACCAAATTATAAAGGGTATATAGATGGGTTTAATGCAAGCAGGCTTTTTCCACTAAGGTTGGGTGAGATAGAACTAAAGGTCAAAGGTAAAGGGTGAAAGGTGAAGTATTTAAAGGGAACTTCTCTCAGAGGGTGGTGGGAGTGTGGAATGAGCTGCTAGTGTAAGTGGAGTATAGAGGTTTGACTGCAACATTTGAGAGAAGTTTGGAAAGGTACATGGATGGGAGGGATTTGGAGGTCCAGATGTGGGTTGATGGGCCTAAGCAGAATAATAGTTTTGCATGGAGTAGATGGGCTGAAGAGCCTGTTTCTGTGCTGTAATTCTCTATGACCTGTGCCTTTGCTGATGGTGGAAAGGGCTTGGGGAGTCAAGGAGGTGAGTCACGCTGCGGAGTATCCAGCCTCTGACCTGCTCGTGTTGCACCATATCCATGTGGCTGCTCTGCTTGAGTTTCAGGTTGGAGCTGACAGTGAGGAATTGGCAGTGGTAGTACCATTGCTGGGCTGGCTCTCTACTGGTTGGTGATGGTTGGTATTACCACTTATGCCCATTGCTTGATTGTTGACCGAGTCTTTTGAATTGAAAATGGTTAACATTCACGCTTGTGGTGGAAAAGACAAGTAACGATGTTGGTCCAGGATCCTGTCCTGCTGTGATGTCCTGGGGCTGGGATGCTTGACCTCAGCTGCTGCCTTCTGTGCTGTGACAAATCAAGTGGTTCTCCACCGAACATCAATAAAAAGAGATGGATGGCACAAGAGAAGGGCATTCATCATCAAGGACCCCCACCATCAAGGCCATGCAATTTTCTCACTATTAACATTGGACAGGAGATGCAGGAGCCTTAGGTCCCACACCACCAGATTCAGGAACAGTTATTACCCCTCAACCATCAGGTCCCACACCACCAGATTCAGGGACAGTTATTACCCCTCATCCATCAGGTCCCACACCACCACGTTCAGGGACAGTTATTACCCCTCAGCCATCAGGTCCCACACCACCAGGTTCAAGGACAGTTATTACCCCTCAACCATCAGGTCCCTCACCACCAGGTTCAGGAACAGTTATTACCCCTCAACCATCAGGTCCCACAACACCAGGTTCAGGAACAGTTATTACCCCTCAACCATCAGGTCCCACACCACCAGGTTCAGGGACAGTTATTACCCCTCAACCATCAGGTCCCACACCACCAGGTTCAGGAACAGTTATTACCCCTCAGCCATCAGGTCCCACACCACCAGGTTCAGGAACAGTTATTACCCCTCAACCATCAGGTCCCACACCACCAGGTTCAGGAACAGTTATTACCCCTCAACCATCAGGTCCCACACCACCAGGTTCAGGAACAGTTATTACCCCTCAACCATCAGGTCCCACACCACCAGGTTCAGGAACAGTTATTACCCCTCAACCATCAGGTCCCACACCACCAGGTTCAGGAACAGTTATTACCCCTCAACCATCAGGTCCCACACCACCAGGTTCAGGAACAGTTATTACCCCTCAACCATCAGGTCCCACACCACCAGGTTCAGGAACAGTTATTACCCTTCAACCATCAGGTCCCACACCACCAGGTTCAGGGACAGTTATTACCCCTCAACCATCAGGTCCCACACCACCAGGTTCAGGAACAGTTATTACCCCTCAACCATCAGGTCCCACACCACCAGGTTCAGGAACAGTTATTACCCCTCAACCATCAGGTCCCACACCACCAGGTTCAGGAACAGTTATTACCCCTCAACCATCAGGTCCCACAGCACCAGGTTCAGGAACAGTTATTACCCCTCAACCATCAGGTCCCACACCACCAGGTTCAGGAACAGTTATTATTCTACAACTATCAGGCTCCTGAACCAGCGTGGATAACTTCACTCACTCAACACTGAACTCAATCTGTGGACTCACTTTCAAGGACTCTACAACTCACTTTCTCTATGTTATTCATTGTATATTATTAGTATTACTTATTTATTTTTTTTAGTAGTTTTGTGTTTTTTTCTATTTGCACAGTTTATCTTCTTTTGCACTTTGATTGTTTGTCAGTCTTTGTGTGTATTTTCATTGATTCCATTATATTTCTGTGCTCTACAGTGAATGCCTGCAAGAAAATGAATCTCAGGGTAGTATATGGTGATGTATACGTCACCAAAGAAAAATAAAAAAGCGCAGGGTACGATGTTAATATCCCTCATCCCAATGGGTTGTGAACACTTGCTTGAGACTGCCCTCATGTTGGGAGTGGCACAGAGCGGCATGCGGGGGTTTCCAAATGGGCATCCTCCTTCCTCGATGTTTCATCAATTACCCCATTACATCTCTGGAGGGCTAGTTGTAGACTTCTGCATTCTAAAGTCACCAATGAAGTGGAAGAGTAGGTAAGTAAGTTTGCTGATGACACAAGAGTTGGGGGTGTTGTGGATAGTCTGGAGGGTTGTCAGAGGTTACAGTGCAATAGATGCAGAACTGGGCTGAGAAGTGACAGATGGAGTTTAACATGAATAAGTGGGAAGTGATTCAGTTTGGAAGGTCAAATTGGAAGACAGAATGTAATATTAATGGTAAGACTCTTGGCAGTGTGGAAGATCGGTGAGATCTTGGAGTCCATGTCCATAGGACACTCAAAGCTGCTGCGCAGGTTGTCAGTGTGGTTAAGAAGATGTGTGTTGTGTTAGACTTCATCATCCGTGGGATTGAGTTCAAGACCCCGAGGTAATCCTACAGCTATACAAGACCTTAGTTAGACCCCACTTGCAGTACTGTGCTCAGTTCTGATCGCCTCATTACAGGGAGGATGTGGATACTATAGAGAGAGTGCAGAGGAGATTTACAAGGATGTTGCCTGGTTTGGAGTGCATGTCTTATGAGAATAGGTTCAGTGAACTTGGCCTTTTCCTCTTGGAGTGACGGAGGATGAGAGGTGTATAAGAAGATTAGAGGTATTGATCTATTAGAGGCTATTGATAGCCAGAGGCTTTTTTCCCAAGGCTGAAATGGCTAACATGAGGGGACATAGTTTTAAGGTGCTTGAAAGTAGGTACAAGGAGGATGTTAGAGGCAAGTTTTTCACAGAGAGTAGTGTAGGGTGTGTGGAATGCACTGCCAGTGACGGTGGTAGAGGCAGATACAATAGGGTTGTTTAAGAAACTCTCAGATAGGCACATGGAGCTTAGAAAAATAGAGGGCTATACAGTAGGGAAATTCTAGGCAGTTTCTAGAGTAAGTTACATGGTTGGCACAACAATGTGGGCCGAAGGGCCTGTGATGTGTTGTAGATGTCCTATGTTCTAACACTTGAATTCCTCTGTAAGGCCTGTGAAAGGTAGTTCAAGGTCTCCTTTACCATAGAGACGAAGTTACTGATACACTTTGGGCCACTGAGTCTCCTCTTTACAGATGATGCAATGGTTCACTCGAGCTTCTTCACACTTGTTAGTGGGACCTCGTAGACAGTGAGTGGCCACATCTCCCGGGGTAGGAGTCCAAGCTGTAAGTACCAGAGCTTCAGTTTTCTGGGCAGCATGGTCTTGTCGATGTTATCCAGGCTGTTGGCGATGCGTTGCTTTAGTTGCTGCCGCTGCTGTTTGTCCGTGAGGCTGGCATTGTAGCATCTACCCAGGCTTTTGACAGGCTGTTCAGAGACTGTTGGAATTGGGTCATCACCGATGAAGAATTTTGTGTCTTTCAGCCTTCCCTTGACTACAGAGATGCTTCCTGATTTGCTGGGTTTGATTTTCATTCTGATTTGCTCGATGTTTTCCTGCATCTTTCCAAGTAGACACTTGGTGCATGCTGCAGTAGTGGCCAGTGTTGTTATATTGTCCACGTGCGTCCTAATAGGGGGAGGGTGAAGACCAGCACTTGTTCTTTCACTGCCTTCCACCCATCTTGGAGCCTTGATAATGACCTCCATGGCCATTGTGAAGGCCAGGCCAACATTAAGGCCAGCACAACCTGCCTGATGCACCATCAATAACTCTCCGAGACGTGAGGCAAGATATAGGCTTTTAATGGCTGGAAGAAGGAACAAGCAGCAATTGACCACCACACTGCATCCTGGAGACTGAGGGCAGGGCCCAGGCTCCAATCGCCTTTATACCGGGGTCCGTGGGAGGTGCCACAGGAGCAGTCAGCGGAGGGGGGGCGTGGCCAGACAGGTATATGTAGTTCACCACACTGCCATAATGCTTACTTCCAGTCTCTGCCACCTGCTATTGTGAAGCAAATTTGGTAATAAATTTACTTTGAACCTTGAACTTTGAGTTCAACTCAGCAATTCCAACTGCCCAGCATGCCTGTTTTCTGCTAAATTCTCTCTCAGATTTAACCTGCAGGGTTGAGTCAGTGGTGAAGAAAGCAAATATGATGTTAACATTCATTTCAAGAGGACTGGAATATAAGAACAAGGATGTAATGCTGAGACTTTATAAGACACTGGTGAGGCCTCACTTGGAGTATTGTGAGCAGTTTTGGGCCCCTTATCCAAGAAAAGGTGTGCTGGCATTGAAGAGGGTTCAAATGAGGTTTACAAGAATGATTTTGGGAGTAAAAGACGTCATATGAGGAGAGTTTGGTAACTCGGGCCCTGTACACACTAGAATTTAGAGGATGAAAGGGTATTTCATTGAAACCTATTGTTTTAAGGAATGTTGAAAGGCTGAGATAGAGTGGATGTGGAAAGGATGTTTCCTACGGGAGGGAGTCTAGGGCCAGAGGATACAGATGAATGTTGACGAGGGTAAGGCAGTGGATGTAGTCTATATGGACTACAGCAAAGCCTTTGACAAAGTTCCACATGGAAGGTTAGTTAAGAAGGTTCAGTCGTTAGGTATTAATGCTGGAGTAATAAAATGGATTCAACAGTGGCTAGATGGGAGATGCCAGAGAGTAGTGGTGGATAATTGTTTATCGGGATGGAGGCCGGTGACTAGCGGGGTACCTCAGGGATCTGTTTTGGGCCCAATGTTGTTTGTAATATACATAAATGATCTGGATGATGGGGTGGTAAATTGGATTAGTAAGTATGCCGATGATACTAAGGTAGGAGGTGTTGTGGATAATGAGGTGGGTTTTCAAAGCTTGCAGGGAGATTTATGCCGGTTAGAAGAATGGGCTGAACGTTGGCAGATAAAGTTTAATGCTGAGAAGTGTGAGGTTCTACATTTTGGCAGGAATCATCCAAATAGAACATACAGGGTAAATGGTAGGGCATTGAGGAATGCAGAGGAACAGAGAGATCTAGGAATAACAGTGCATAGTTCCCTGAAGGTGGAGTCTCATGTAGATAGGGTGGTGAAGAAGGCTTTTGGATTGCTGGCCCTTATAAATCAAAGCATTGAGTACAGAAGTTGGGATGTAATGTTAAAATTGTACAAGGCATTGATAAGGCCAAATTTGGAATATTGTGTACAGTTCTGGTCACCGAATTATAGGAAAGATATCAATAAATTAGAGAGAGAGTGCAGAGACGATTTACTAGGATGTTACCTGGGTTTCAGCACTTCAGTTACAGAGAAAGGTTGAACAAGTTAGGTCTCTATTCATTGGAGCGTAGAAGGTTGAGGGGGGATTTGATCGAGGTATTTAAAATTTTGAGAGGGATAGATAGAGTTGACGTGAACAGGCTGTTTCCATTGAGAGTAGGGGAGATTCAAACGAGAGGATGTGATTTGAGAGTTAGGGGGCAGAAGTTTAAGGGAAACACAAAGGGGTATTTCTTTGTGTGATAGCTGTGTGGAATGAGCTTCCTGTAGAAGTAGTAGAGGCCAGTTCAATTGTGTCATTTAAGGTAAAATTGGATAGGTATATGGACAGGAAAGGAGTGGAGGGTTATGGGCTGAGTGCGGGTAGGTGGGACTAGGTGAGATTAAGAGTTCGGCATGGACTAGGAGGGCCGAGATGGCCTGTTTCTGTGCTGTGATTGTTATATGGTTATATGGTTATAAAGTGAATGTGGAGAGGATGTTTCCTATGGGAGAGAGTCTAGGGCCAGAGGATACAGATAAAGTGGATGTGGAGAGGATGTTGCCTATGGGAGGGAGTCTAGGGCCAGAGGGCACAGATAAAGTGGACGTGGAGAGGATGTTTCCTATAGTGGGCGAGTCTAGGACCAGAGGACACAGATAGAGTGGATGTGGAGAGGATGTTTCCTGTAGTGGGGGAGTCTAGGACCAGAGGACACAGATAGAGTGGATGTGGAGAGGATGTTTCCTATAGTGGGGGAGTCTAGGACCAGAGGACACAGATAGAGTGGATGTGGAGAGGTGGGGGAGTCTAGGACCAGAGGACACAGATAGAGTGGATGTGGAGAGGATGTTTCCTATAGAGGGGGAGTCTAGGGCCAGAGGGCACAGATAGAGTGGATGTGGAGAGGATGTTTCCTATAGAGGGGGAGTCTAGGGCCAGAGGGCACAGCTACAGAATAAAGGGGCACCCATTTAGAATGGAGATAATCAAGAATTTCTTTAGCCAGAGGATGGTGAATCTGTGGAATTCATTGCTTCAAGCAGCTGTGGAGTCTTTGGGTGTATTTAAGGTGGAGGTTGATAGATTCTTGATTAGTCATGGCATGAAAGGTTAGGAGAGGTGGCAGGAGAGCAAGGAAATGGATCAGCCATGATGAAATGGCGAAGCAGACTCGATGGGCCAAATGGCCTAATTCTACTCCTAAGTCTTATGGGTTTAGATGCTACTCAGTTTATTGGTGGAATCTGAGTTTTGTGTTACCTGGAAATGTGTCAGACTAAAGGAAATGCGGTTTCCAAGACAGTGCCACTGACACACGATGATGTTTTATTTATTTAGATTTAGAGATACAACACAGAACAGCCCCTTCTGTCTGGCAACCCGCCTATGAAACCCTAACCAAATCACAGGACAAATTCCAGCGACCAATTAACCTATGAACTGGTACATGGGAGGAAACCAGAGCACTAGGTGGAAACCCACGCACTCACAGGAAGGACATACAAGTTTCTTACAGGCAGCGTCAGAATTGAATTCTGAACTCTGATGGCCCAAGCTATAACAGCGTCACGGTAACCGCTGTGCTACCATGGCGCCCGAAAGGCACAGCACATTAATAGGCCCTTCCAGCCCAATGAGCCCGCGCTGCCCAATTCAAACTCCTTGGCAGAGCTGAACCCAGGTTACTGGTGCTGTAGTAGCATTACACAAACCACTACACAACCATACCACCCTTTTGTGAGCAGCTCACAGAACAACTCCTCCAAGAGGACCAGAACCTTGCCGTTGGGTTCGGAGGCTTGATTGCCTCAATGACTCAAAGAGCTATGTTGGCTGGAGTCAGGCCTTTACGCTTTGACTCTTGGTAGGGTCACCCATGCTGAACAGGTCGAAGGGTAAGGGCAGACCAGTCCTCCAGGTTCGGGGCTAACAACCCTGACTGGTAAAACAAAATGGTTATGCAAACGGCAATGATGAATCTTTCTATACAGACAGAGATGGAGGACCTTCATTCCTGCCCTAACTGCCAGAGACGTAACGGGCAGTAAGGCTCAGAACCACTAGATAAACGTTGAGATCAAGAGTAAAGCAGGAGGTGGCAATCAGGCTGAAAGTGAAACATTGTCCGTGCCTGACTAACTGATAGGGACAAGAACAGATTGCTTTTGGATATTGGCCTACTAATCTAATTCCACTGTTAGCATTCCTCAAAAGCAACCAATCAGATTGTAGCAATGCTCAAGTCACTACTACACAGTGGAGTGATATTAAACAGTCATAACACACTTGAGATTCCAGTGTATTATTTGCAATGTGTTCTGCTTTGAAAGTAAAGCATTGATCCCATATAAACTTCCCCTCAAAGACCAGCAATGCACCTCACCCTTCTGGTGCATTTCCTCTGCTCTGATTTGCCAGTTGCAGGGTCGTATGGCCCAGAAACAGCCCTCAGGTTCTTCACAACAGCCAACCACTCGATTACACCAATCCCCTTTTTATTCTCCCCTTAACTCATCTTCATTGGGAGCTTGAGGAGATTCAGTCCGTTCAATCTCCAGTGAGGGGAGAGCGGGACGGGAGATCTGGGGGGGGTTGGGGGGAGTAGAGGTGAGGAGAAAAGGGATCAGGGAGGGAAGGTGTGGGGAGATGAAAGGAGGTCGGAGATGGAGGAGAGGTCCGGAAAGAAGAGGAAAGGTGAAAGGAGAAGAAGAGTGGTTAGTGGAGGGGAGGTCGGGGAGGGCTGGGAATGGGGAGGAAAGGAGTTTAGCTCACAGTCTGGAATCAGCTTGGATTTTTTAGCTGGAATGGGTGTGTTTTGCAGTAAGCCTTGTGAAATTACCATTAGCATTGATTTTATTGCATGTCAAGATAATGATTCATGATTTGTTTGATATGAAACATTGCTCATATCTGCTGACTGATAATAATTGCTGTGGTTTGAAGCATGTAAGCTATGACCTTGATACTAGCTGACTACTGTACATTGTCATCTGCAGAACCATAACCACTCGCCTGATAGTGTCTTCAAATGACTGTGATCTGCAGCTGGCAAGAGATGTCCGAGAGAGGTGGAGTGAGAGAAAGAGAGGTGGAGTGAGAAAGAGGGGGAGATGGAGTGAGAAATAGAGAGTGAGAGAGAAAGATGGAGTAAATCAGAGAGAGATGGAGTGATGAAGCGACCGAGATGGAGAAGAGAAGGAGCGAGAGAGAGAATGAGTGAGAGAGAGAGTTGCATGGTGGTATAATATGGACACAGGCCCTCTGTCCCATCATGTTGATGCCAAACTTTAAGCCCATCTACACTAATCCCTCCTGCACTAGGAGAGAGTGAGGGTGAAAGGGAAAGACATGAGTAAGTGGGGGAGAGGAAGAGGGAAGATAAGACAGCCGTAACTGGCAATTATGTCTGCAGCTTTATAAACTGAGAGTATACAAAACGTTTGGCGGCCAGCCATTACTTCCTGAAGTTACTGTACTGTGATCCTTGCAGTGAGGAACTGGGATCATGGCTGTCTATTTTCTGGGTGTTATGAGCTGCACCTGGAACATAACATGTAGAACAGAATATAGAACTCTACAGCACAGTACAGGCACCCAGCCCACGGTATCTTGATGACCTTTTAACTCACTCTAAGATCAATCTAACCCTTCCCTCCTACATAGCTCCCATTTTTCTATCATCCATGTGTCTATCTCAGAGTCTCATATATTAGGGACACTTATTTGTCTCTACCACCACCCCTGTCAGGGATTCCACACTCGAGTGGAGAGCAGTGTGTCAGCCTGCACACAGAGAGTGGGTCATGTGCCAACGCAGGCTTAACGCCAGCCTCCCTTCAGGAGATCCACAACCTTGTCATAGAGTTTGGAGGCTTACCCAATGGGTCAATGACCCAGAGAGCTGTGTTGGCTAGAGTCAAGGCCTCGTGCTTTGGCTGTTAGTGGGGTTACTTGTGCCAAACAGGTCAAAGGGTAGAGGCCAGACTAAGAGTGATCTATCGGTCCTCCAGGTTCAGGGGTAACAACCCTGACTGGTAAAACAAAATTGTTACAGAAATTGCAATGAAGAATCTTTCTACACCTGAGTGTGACGGTATTCCTGAGTCTCCAACCCGGACTTGCATGACTGACAGTAGTGAAAACCAAGAGGCTATTTCTGGCACAATAAAGGAAGCCCTGAATCCACCAGAGATGGAGGACCTTTAATGCCGCATCAAACGCCAGTCGGGTAATAGGTAACAAAGTAATGCCAACCTCTCCATTTTGCTTCTGCAAGTGGCTTCTCTCAATCTTGTACCATAAAACTATAAGGCACAAGAGCATAATTAGGCCATTCAGTCCTCAAAATCTGCTACACTATTCTATTATGTCTGATATATCTCAGCTTCATTCTTCTGCCTTCTCCCCATAATCATTGACGTCCTGACTAATCAAGAACCACTTTAAGTACACCCAATGACTTGGCCTCCACAGTTTATAAAATTCCACAGCACATTATACTTACTCTGCATACAGGTCACCCACACTTATGATCATTGACTTACCGCCACTGTGTAACTACAATCGAGCTTGCATAAATAGTATTTACTCAAATGAGAAACAGTGTTTTAAAAAAACTTTACTTGTGACCTTCATGCGGTAATCAGATACCACACCTCTTATGAACACTGTTTCAGTGTGGGAGGCCAGTTAAGAGATTTGCTTTGGAAACTGAGGGATAATTGCACCATTTGTGCAATGACGCCCTGTTAAACAATGTGAAACCCACAGTTGTTGTTAAGCCCCTCACCCCGACTGGGGAATAGGGCACTGACACCAGCTCTCCGGAGTCCCCTGTCCTGGGCCTGTCCGCAGGTGTGGCCCGCCGGAAATGCTTCCTTTCCCAGGGGTGAGATCACTCGGAGCTTCTATTGGCGTTTCTGTAACTCTGGGTTTTTACAGGAATGTGTTGCTGGCCCCGCGCCCAATCCTCCTCCTTTCGCAGCCGGGTTTGCGACTGTGAGTGGCAGGGTTGACTCCCACTGATGACACCTCAGGCCCATTGAGTGAGAGGCTTGTGGACACAGCACCATTGTACTGAAGCAGGGAGGACCGATACATAAAAATTCGTGTGAACTGGCCACCATTGGCAAAAGTCATTACGATTCTGTGCAGCTCACTTTATTGAGAGATATTGTTTTTTTTCTGACTTATAGACAAAGTTGACTTAAGGATGAGTTTAGAATTGGAACTTGGGTATGATCAGTAATGTGTTAATTGTGAGATGGTGCATAAAATAAACAGAATCAAAAGCAACTTGATAGGGGTATTTAAAAAGCATTTTTCATTCATTTTTCAATCTTTTTTAATGATTTCCAGTAAAAAATATACAAATCAGAGGAGAAGTTTAGCAAACAGGTAATACAAAAGACATATAAACAGCAATAAAGAAAAGTATATATTGTCAAAATCAAATAGGTATAATGTTACGTGGGTGGGTTGGAACTGCTGCGGTGGGGCTTTAGTGTGCCGCTGCACCGTGGCTGTTTGGCACTGCGCGCACGTTCTGGCCCATTCACTTACCTGCTTGCGAAGTCCGTGCCACGCGAACTTGCTGGAGACCAGCCAGACGGTTGTCCTGATAGATGGGTATGCCAAACCGTGAATGGAGTCGAAAACTCACCGCCTCCAGGCTGCCAGGTTGATGGGGTGAGGTTGGCCGGTAGCCACGTCGCACAGGAGGGTCCTATCACCTGGGCCTACGAGGAAGTCTTGCAGCTGCAAACCCGAGACTGCGGTTCTGTAGCTGGGCATCTCGTCGTCTGCCTGTTGCGCCTCTGCCAGTGCTGCATAGTCCACCCCCAGGGACAGGGCCTGGACAGCTGGTCTGGAGAGTGCGTCCACCACGACGTTGTCCTTTCCCGAGACATGCTGGATGTCTGTTGTGTACTCGGAGATGTAGGACAGATGTGTCGCTGCTGGCGAGCCGACCAGGGATCAGGCCCCTTTGTGAACGTGAAGATCAATGGTTTGTGGTCTGTGAACGTGGTGAACGGCCTGCCTTCTAAGAAGTACCTGAAATGCCGGATTGCCAGATACAGTGCCAACAGCTCCCAGTTGAAAGCACTGTACTTGAGTTTGGGTGGTCGTAGGTGCTTGCTGAGAACGCCAAGGGTTGCTAGCGCCTCTCAATGAGCTGCTCCAGCACCCCACTGACTGCTGTGTCGGATGCGTCCACCGTGAGGGCGGTCAGAACGTCCGTTCTGGGGTGCACCAGCATCGCGGCATCTGCTGAGGCTTCCTTGGCTTTAATGAAAGTGGCCGCGGCCTCCTCGTCCCAAGTAACGTCCTTGCCTTTACCCGACATCAGGGTGTACAAAGGATGCATGACACGGGCTGCAGAGGGGAGGAAATGGTGGTAGAAGTTCACCATACCAACAAACTCCTGTAGGCCTTTGACCGTGTTGGGCCGGGCAAAGTGGCGGATTGTGTCTACCTTGGCAGGCAGAAGTGTTGCCCCATCTTTGGTAATCCTGTGGCCCAGGAAGTCAATGGTATCGAGACCGAATTGGCATTTGGCCAGGTTGATCGTGAGGTCGAAATCACTCAGGCGGGAGTAGAGCTGGCGGAGGTGGGACAGATGCTCCTGACGACAACTGCTGGTGATAAGGATGTCATCCAAATAGATGAACACAAAGTCCAGGTCAAGTCCCACTGCTTCCATTAGCCGCTAGAACGTATGTGCGGCATTCTTCAGGCCGAACAGCATTCGGAGGAACTTGAACAGGCTGAACAGGGTGATGAGTGCTGTTTTGGGGATGTCTTCAGGGTGCACCAGGATTTGATGGTATCCCCGGACAAGGTCTACTTTGGAAAAGATTCTTGCCCCGTGCAGGTTTGCTGCAAAGTCCTGAATGTGCGGCACGGGGTAGCGGTCTGAAGTGGTAGCCTCATTCAGACTGTGGTAGTTGCTGCATGGTCTCCAACCCCCGGCTGCTTTGGGCACCATGTGTAGGCGGGAGGCACATGGGCTGTCAGACCACCGTACGATCCCCAATTCCTCCATCTTCTTGAACTCCTCCTTCGCCAGGCGGAGCTTTTCCGGGGGGAGCCTTCGTGCACGGGCGTGGAGGGGTGGTCCCTAGGTCGGAATGTGGTGCTGTACTCCGTGTCTGGGCATGGCTGCCGTGAACTGCGGTGCCAGAATCGATGGAAAGTCCACCAGGATTCTGGTGAATTCGTTGTCCGACAGCGTGATGGAGTCCAGGTGTGGGGCCGGCGACTTGGCTTCGCCCAGGGAGAACGTCTGGAAAGTCTCGGCATGTACCAGTCTTTTCCCTTGCAAGTCGACCAGCAGGCTGTGAGCTCGCAAGATGTCCGCCCCCAGGAGTGGTTGGGTCACCGCGGCCAGTGTGAACACCCACGTGAACCGGCTGGCGCTGAACTGCAGCTGCACTGTGCGGGTGCCGTAGGTCCGTATCGTGTTGCCGTTTGCGGCCCTCAGGGTGGGTCCTGGCTTCCTGTTGCGGGTGTCATACCCCATCGGGGGCAAGACGCTGATTTCCGCTCCGGTGTCGACCAAGAAGCGGCGTCCCGACTGTTTGTCCCAGATGTACAATAGGCTGTCCTGGTGGGCTGCCACCACAGTCATTAGCGGCTGCTGGCCCTGGCCCTGGCCTTGGCCTTTGCAGGGCGGGCGACAACAGCGGGCTTTTGTGCCCCACCGCTGGTGGGAGAAACACCACTGTTCACTGGCCTCCTCACTCCTGCCTCCGTGTTGTGTGCGCCCCCCTGCCGGGCCTGGTCTGGTCTGCTGTTGGGCGCGTGGGCCTGGTAATCTGGATGGACGGACGCCACGCTCTCCCTCTTGGCTTTCCACAGCACGTCTGCCTGGGCCGCCACCTTCTGGGGGTTGCTGATATCTGCGTCGGCCAGCAGCAGATGTATGTCCTCGGGCAGTTGCTCGAACATGAGGCAGGGCTTGTGTCCGTCAGCCAGGGCCAGCATCTCGTTCATCAATGCTGACGGCAGTCTGTCTCCCAAACCGTCCAGGTGAAGCAGGCGGGCACCCAGCTCACGCCATGAGAGGCCAAAGGTCCCAATGAGCAGCACCTTGAATGCTTCATATTTGCCTTCTTCTGGGGGCGACTGTATGAAATCCGCAACCTGGGCGGCCATCTCCTGGTCAAGGGCGCTCACCACGTGGTAGTAACGCGTGGAATCAGAGGTTATCTGCAGAATCTGGAACTGGGCTTCTGCTTGGCTAAACCACACGCGTGGTCACAGCGTCCAGAAAGTCGGCAGTTTTAGCAAAACTGCATGAACAGATGAAGAGTCGGTCATCTTTGGTCCAAATCCCGTTTGGACCGTCGGGGTCACCATTGTAGCGATGTGCTACACACAGCGCTGAAATAACGACGCGCAGTCGGTAAGTCGTTTCGAGACTAGTTTATTCAAACTTTGCGGCGCTGGCATTTAATCCCTAGCGCCCGCCCTCTCCGGGCGGAAATGACGTCAGAGGTGCATTACCAAAGCCTCCCCCTGCACGCTGGCTATTTGTGAGCCAGTTCGCCTGCGCAGAAAGTGGGTTGCCACATGCTGTTATATATAAAGTATAATCAAAAAACCAGAACTCCTCCTAACAAATTGTAAAAAAAAAATTGGAAAATTTTATTTATATAAAGAAAAAACCCCCCACTAAACTAAACTGGAACAAAAAAAAAGAAAAGAAAGATTGGACAGTCCATTTGAGGATAAAATTAGAAGAAAAAAGAAAGAGAGAAAACATCCTTCCAGTCACCTCCGAACCTTCACGGATAAGGATTTCCCCTAAAGAGAATTTAAAAAAAAGTAAATAAATAAAAAATAAATTAAATCATATGAAAATATTGAATAAAGAGTCACCAGACTTGCTCAAAATTAAAAGGTGTATCAAACGTTCAGCTTCCAATTTTCTCCAAGTTTAGACATGACATAATGGAAGAGAGCCAATAGAAAACAGTAGGCAGATTAGAATCTTTCCAGTATAACAAGATAGCTCTCCTAGCCAGTAATGTTGAAAAGGCTATCACATGTGATAGCCTTAAAAAGCAAACACAAGGAAATCTGCAGACGCTGGAAATTCAAGCAAAATACACAAAATGCTGGTGGAACACAGCAAGCCAGGCAGCATCTATAGGAAGAAGTACAGTCGACGTTTTGGGCCGAGACCCTTCATCAGGACTAACTGAAAGAAAAGATAGTAAGAGCTTTTTAAAAGTAGGAGGGGGAGGGGAAAATTTGAAATGATAGGAGAAGACCGGAGAGGTTGGGGTGAAGCTGAGAGCCGAAAAGGTGATTGGCAAAAGGGATACAGAGCTGGAGAAGGGAAAGGATCATGGGACGGGAGGCCTAGGGAGAAATAAAGGGGGAGGGGAGCACCAGAGGGAGATGGAGAATAGGCAGAGTGATGGGCAGAGAGAGAGAAAAAAAGAGGAGGGGGGAGAAAAACTAAATATATCAGAGATGGGGTAAGAAGGGGAGGAGGGACATTAACGGAAGTTAGAGAAGTCAATGTTCATGCCATCAGGTTGGAGGCTACCCAGACTCCCCCTTTCTTTCTCCCGAGGCCTCCCGTCCCGTGATCCTTTCCCTTCTCCAGCTCTGTATCCCTTTTGCCAATCACCTTTCCGGCTCTCAGCTTTATCCCACCCCCTCCGGTCTTCTCCTATCATTTCGCATTTTCCCCTCTCCCTCCTACTTTCAAATCTCTTACTATCTTTCCTTTCAGTACGTCCTGACAAAGGGTCTCGGCCCAAAACGTCGACAGTGCTTCTCCCTATAGATGCTGCCTGGCCTGCTGTGTTCCACCAGCATTTTGTGTGTGTTGCTTGATAGGGGTATACAAGATGATAAGAGGCATAGATCGTGTGGATAGCCAGGGAGGAAATGGCTAATATGAAGAGGCATAATTTTCAGGTGGGTCTAAGAGGGATATTAGAGACAGGATTTTTTCACAGGAAGTTGCATGTGCATGAAACTCCCTTCCAGGGTGGTGGTAGATGCAGAAATATAAGGGGCATTTAAAACTGTTAGATAGGCACATGGATGATAGAAAAATGGAGGGTTATGTGGGAGGAAAGGGTTAGATTGATCTTGGAGTAGGTTAAAGGGTTGCCACAACATTGTGGGCCAAAGGGCCTGTAACATTCTGTAGGGTTCTATGTTCTATATTCTCAAACAATGGAGAGGCAGAGCCAACTCTCCTTCAGACAGAAGGAAAGAGTGAGTTAGTTAAAGTTGGAGAATTCCATACTGAGTTCAGAAGTCAAGTTGTTGATCTCTAAACTCTCACTGAGCCTCTGTGTAACAGTTTACCTTTCAGTAAAAGAATGCTTCTCCACTTTCTGAAACTTGATTTAATCTCTCATTAAGTTTTAAGTCCAGATGAAGGGTCTTAGCCTGAAACATCAACTGCTTAATCCCCTCCCTAGATGCTGCCTGACCTGCTGAGTTCCTCCGGGAACGTGTGTGTGTTGCTCTGGGTTTCCAGCATTTGCAGAATCTCTTGTGTTTATGATATGCTAAACTAACCGTTCCGTTTCCCAGACTTTGCTTCAGCTGGTTTGGTAATTTATTGTGGCGGGGGCGGTGGACAGCAAGGGCCAAGGTAGAAGTAGATTGATGACCTCAGCAGAAATCACTGGACGGTCTGGTTGTGTAAAGGTTCACGAGAGCTCTCGTTACCAAACGCTGCTTAATTTCTTACACACCTCTGTGTATCTCTGCTTTTATGATGAGATCATTAAGGCAGGTAAATGCGCTTACACAACATAAGCTAAGCACGACCTCGAAGGTGGTTAAAGGTACAAGTGACTCATCATTTCTCCGTAAGACCTTCTGCTTAAAACCCAGAGGAGTGTGCGGTAAAATGAAGGGACCTGGGAACACACTTCCATAATTCCCTGAAAGTGGCTTCACAGGGTTTTAAAGAAAGCTCTTGGCACACTGGCTTTCATAAATCCAAGTATTGTATCCAGGCCAGTCCAATCCAACTCCAAGGATGATCAGAATTCGAAGGCGACGCCCGCAGGCCGGAGGCCTGTCCTGGAGTTTGGGGACTGTCTGTGTGCGTGGGTGGACAGGGCTTGTTTTGCTGTTGCTCTGTTGCCTGTTGTGTTCTGTTCTGTGTTGTTCTGCCGGGCATTGCCGACTTGCAACATTGGCGCCAGAGCGTGCCCGCGGCACATCCCTGGCTGCGTTGGTTGTTAAGGCCAATGGCGCATTTCGCGGTTTGCTTCCATGTAGATGTGATAAATAGATCTGCACCTGAGCTGTCCGCCGGGAGCTTGTGCCTTTTCCCTGTTGTGTGGGTTTCCTACGGTTGGGGTTTGGTGAATTGTATGTGTGGAACGGCTTCCAATAAAGGTGGAGGAGGGTTTGATTTCAACATTTAAAGGAAGTTTGGGTAGTAAATGGATGGGAGGGGTATGGAGGTCCGGTCAATGGCACTAAGTAGCACAGACTAGAGAGGCTGAAGGGCCTGTTCTGTGCTGCCATGCTCCAAGAGGCTCCAATTTCACAGTGTGCATTCGTACCAGAGATCTAAGGAGCTCTTGCCCAGTCCGAATACTCGAATTTCATCTCAACCACTCTTCCCCAGCTCTACAGCCAAATTGGACCTTTGCAGCTTCTGTTTGTCTGCTACCCAACAGAATTACTTTGCTAAGCTCCAAGTTCTTCTTAGATTAGAGGGTTAAATGTGTGGCTTTAACTTTAGAAGCACACTCAAATAATCTCTGGCGTGTGATAAAACGAGGAGTTACAGAGAGGCAGGCCACTGGGTGACTGGCAGGAGAGGGAAAGGGAATAAGCAGCCAGTGCAGAGTACCCCTGGGGCTGTTCCCCTCAATAAAGGCTATATTGATTTGGATAGTGTTGGGGGAGGGATCGAGCTATCAGGGAGAAGCCACAACGAGCAAGCGGCACTGTGGCAGGGAAGGGGATGAGTAGAGGGGTGATAGGGGATTCTATAATTAGAGAAGCAGACACCAGGTACTGTGGCTGTGAAGGAGAGACCTAGATGGTGCTAGGCCCAGGGATGTCTTAGAAAGAGTCCGCAGTATTCTAAACAGGGAGGGTGAACAGCTGGAAGTTGTGGTATATTGGTATCAATGCCATACATAGGAAAAGGGAGGAGGTCCTGAAGAGAGAATCGGTAGAAAGCTGAAAAGCTGGATATCCAGGGTAGTAATCCCTGGGTTGTTGCTTGTGCCATGCTCCAGCAAGGGAAAGACCAGGATTATTCGGCAGATGAACATGCGGCTGAAGATCTGGTGCAGGGGGTGGGTTTCAGATTTCTGGATCTTTGGGATCTCTTCTGGGGAAGGTATGACTAGCACAAAAAGGGCGATTTATCCCTGATCTTGAGGGGGACCGACATCCTTGTGGGTAGATCTGCTAGAGCTGATGCGGAGGCTTAAACTGATTTGGCAGAGGTATGGGAACCGGAATGAAAGGGCTGAGGATGGGTCAGTTGGTATAGAACTAGATGCTGCATGTAGTAAGACTGTGAGGAAGGACAAGCAGATGATAGGATAAAATGGCAGAATACACTCGATGGGCTGAACAGCCTAATTCTACTATGTCTTATGATCTTATGTATTTTTAAAAAACTTTTACCTTAGTCTGGCATTGATGATAAATAATTCAGTCTATTGCTCAAAATTGCTTCTCTTCCCTCAAGGAACTATGTCTATATGACACACTTAGAAATTCCAGGAGGGTTAACTAAATGAAGTTAAACGCCCAGCATACACAGCAACCTTAGGACAGGGAACGAGTCACTGGGTTAAAGGGACAGGTGTGGGTGACACAGACCTTAGATCTTGGTATCTGAAGGCAAGCTTCCAACAATAATAAGGAATGAATAAGAGGTCGAAACTAAAGATAACTTCAGTCAACATTTCATTCTGACTGCTTCCTGCTCTCTTCTAATGAGGTTCAATGTAAATGGGAAGAAGCCCTTGCAGCATTCTGGGCTCTAGCTGTGAATTCAGCTGCCTTGCTCTGCTGTAAACTAACATCTGCACTGTTATTTAACTTCCCTCTCTCCACACACACACACACTTATCTTCTGGGTATTTCCTGTAGTGCAATTCCTTGAATCCATACCTCTTACATTTCCTCTTGTTTTTCTCACTCTTCCTCATTCCGTCCTTTTCTCCATCTCTTTCCATCTTTCTTTCTCCCTCTGCCTCTCTCCCTCTCACTCCCCTCACACTACCTCTCTCTCCCTCTCTCCATCTCTCTTCCTCTCTCTGCCTCTCTTGTTCTCTCTTCTCTCCCACTCCTTCTCTCTTTCTCCCTCTGCCTCTCTTGTTCTCTCTCTCCTCTCCCACTCTCTTTCATTATCTCTGTATCTCTCTCTCTATCCCTCCCTCTCTCTCCATATCTTCCCATCTATCTTTCTTTCTCTGCCTCTCCCTCATTCTCTCTCCCCATCTCTCTGCCTCTCACTCCTTTTCTCCTATCTCTTCATCTCTGCCCCTCTCTCCCTCATCAACCTAGCAACCAGATGATTTATTTAACTCAATAACAGCTTCATCACTGTAGTGTATGGATCTATTTCTTTTAACGCAATGACTCCATTTAGCACAGAGGTTTGACTGACAGCTTACACACATGCAGTGATTTGTTGCTCTCTCTGCAAAGTGAATATTCACATTAACTTCTCCTTTGGGCACGTGCCTTTAGTTATTTAATCTGTAGCTGCACGGACACAACAGTTTGGTGACGAGTATGAACCTGAATGTCAGTGAATATCACCAACTGCTCCAACAGTTATGGGAGGACAGAACTCAGAGGGAGGGAGAGTGACAGCAAGAGAGAAGTGTGAACCAATACGGAGAAGGCAGTCAGGGATGCTAGAAAAGGGCACGTGAGTAACACTGCATAGTAAACAGTGAGAATTGCACAACCAGTGAAGCTAAAGTAAAAATGGCCTTAGCCAGGAAAGTTGATGAATTTGATAGCGCTAATGAGGACTGGGAATTGTATACTGAGAGGATTGAACTGTATAGTAATGCTAATGATAGAAAGCCTCCAAGCTTAATGGATGCTGGAGCATACGGTCTCTTTTGAAACTTCTGAAAAGCCAGCAAGCAAGAGGTTTGATGAAATTGTTGCAATTTTGCAAAATTGCTTGAGCCCAAAGCTGCTAGTAATAGCTGAAAGATTTAGATTTCACAAAAGGAACAAGTCAAGGGATGAAAGCATTTCTGAATACATTGCTGAATTGCACAAACTTTCCCAACACTGTGACCTTAGAGAAGGACTTTCTGGTGCATTAAGGGACAGGCTTGTACGTGGCTTGCATAGTCAAAGTACTCAAAAGAAGCCACTGTCAGAAAGAGACCTAGCCTTAAACGGGCAATGACCATTGCGATATCGTTAGATACTGCAGCAAAGGATGTGTCAGAACTATGGAAAAAGAGTTTAGAATGTGAAACACACAAAATATCCCTGAATGGTGCAAAAAGCCAAAAATGTTATTGTTGTGACATATCCATGATGCAAGTGACTGTTGGTTCAAAGTAAAAGTTTGCAGACAATGTCACAGACAAGGTCGCATAGAGAGAGTGTGCAAGGCAGATAAAAACGCATAACCAAAGAGAAAATGCACACAGAGTGAAAAGTGTCAAACACAAAACTAAACAAATGCATAAAGTGACTGAATGTGAAACTGAATCAGACCACACAGAGTCTGTTAACGGTGAGATGTCATGCCTGGAACTACATAGCATTACTGAAGTAGGTTGCAAAACCATATGGATCACAACAGATGTGATAAAACTGAAAATAGAGCTGGATCCAGGGCCAGTTTTGTCTGTAATTTCAGAGGCTGACTACAACAGACTGTTTTCTAAGCTGCCTCTAGAAAAGACCCTGGTGATGCTAAAGACCTGCACGGGCAAACAAAGTGTCTGTCAAAGGCAAACTGAAAGTGAATGTGACGTATGGAGGCAAAATACAGCAGTAAGAGCTCTATGTGTTGAAAAGTGGAGGGCCAGCACTTTTCAGACGTGAATGGTTGAAAAAAACTCCGATTAAACTGGCACACAGGAGAAAATCTGCAGATGCTGGAAATCCAGGCAACACGCAGAAAATGCTGTAGGAACTCAGCAGGTCAGGCAGCATCTATGGAAGAGTGAACAGTCGACGTTTCGGGCTGAGATCCTTCCTCAGGACTGGAAAAGAAGATGAGAAGTCTGAGTAAGAAGGGGAGGGGAGGGGAGGGGAGGGGAGGGGAGGAAGAAGAAATACAAGGCAGGAGGTGATAAGTGAAACCAGGAGAGGGAGAGAAGTGAAGTAAAGAGCTGGGAAGTTGATTGGTGAAAGAGAAAAAGGGTTGGAGAAGGGAGATCTGATAGGAGAGGACAGAAAGCCACGGAAGAAAGGGAAAGGGAGGAGCACCAGAGGGAGGTGATAGGCAGTTGAGGAGATAAGGTGAGAGAGGGAAATGAGAATGGTGAAGGTGGGGGGGGGCATTACCGGAAGTTTGAGGAATAGATGTTCATGCCTTAAGGTTGGAGGCTATCCAGAAGGAATATAAGGTGTTGTTGCTCCAACCCGAGTGTGGCCTCATCACAACAGTAGAGGAGGCCATAGACTGACTTGTTGGAATGGGAATAGGAAGTGGAATTAAAATGGGTGGCCACTGGGAGATCCCACTGCTTCTGGCGCACGGTGGTCCGGGTTAATTTCAAGTTCACATTCAGCTTAATGTACACCACCAGACAAAACAATGTTCCTCCAAGGTGCACAACACAGTACATACAAGTCACACACAACACACAAAGCGATGTTACCACAAATAAAAAGGTTCATTTACATCACAAGTTTAAAAAGTAACCAGTATAACGCTACTGGTGCTTCATACGCAATGGGACCTGGACAGAGGCAGGGAGTTCAGTCGTCTCACGGCCTGGGGGAAGAAGCTGTTTCCAAATTCTTTTCCTAATGCTACGGTACCTCCTGCCTGATGGTAGGAGGGTCAAAGCTTGGGGAGGATCGTTGACAATGCTAAGGGCCCTACATAGACAGTGCTCTGGAGAAATACCTCTGATATGGAAGAGGGACCCTGATAATCCTCTCAGCAGTCCTTTGTAGGGTCTCGCAGTCAGGTGCCTTGCAATCCCCACACTGGATGGTGTGCCTATCCACCTAGTTACCCATTTCAGGTGTGCTCTCCCTTCCTCTCCAATCCTGAAGAAGGGTCTCGGCCCAAAACATCAGCTGTTTGTTAATTCCTATAGATGCTGCCTGATCTGCCGAGTTCCTCCAGCATTTTCTGTGAGCTGCTCTGGACTTCCAGCAAGTTCAGAATTTCCCATGTTTACGGTGCACCCATGGCTGGCTGGTGTTGTAGTCGTATCTGTATCGGACCTTGAGGCAAATGGTCCCGGGCTCGAATCTGGCTGGCTCCTTTTCATCCATGCTGGGTTGAGTGTCGAGCTGGCCATTCAGCCTCATTAAAAAACAGACAAAATGCTAAAGGAATAGCAAGGTTTGCCACCTGATGCTCCAAGAGGCACGGAAAGGAATGCCATGGTGTCCCTTTCCAAATGTTGTAATTGTATCTGTTTCTACCATTTTGTTCTGATTATACATCATCCTCTGTGTGAAAAACATGACCTTTGGGTCCATTTTAAATCTTTCCCCTCTCACCTTAAATCTATCTCCTCTCGTTTCAGACTCTTCTACACTGAGATTAAAAACTCTGCGACCATCCATTTTATCTTTACCTCCACAAAGTCCCCCTCAGTCTCCTGCACTCCAGGGAAAACAACCCCTGCCTTTCCAGTCCCTCCTTATAACTCAAGGCTGTCAGTCCCAGTAACATCCTCGTGAATCTTTACTGCACCCTCTCCAGCTTAATGACGTCTCCATGGTATCCGGTGCATTACCCGCCCCTCAGAATCCCATGCTTCAGTGACATATCCCCCCTCTCTTCTAAGTACACAGAAACTCAGCTCTATTCTGTCAAATCCTTCCTTGAGTGACAAACATCTCCTCCTGTTTCCTCCCTCATTCCAACAACGTACGGGTTAGTAAGTTGTGGACGTGCCAAAAGCATGGCGACATTTGCTGGCTGCCCCCCCACCCCCACCCCGCACACCTCAGACTGCGCTGGCCATTGACGCAAAAGATGCATTTCATTGGATGTTTCGATGCCTTGAAGTACATGTGTCAAATAAGGCTAACCTTATAATCTTATCTTTTCATCTCTGGAAGAGTATAAAGATTCTTAAGATGTAATGATCCTATCTTCTCACCTCTGGAAGAATGTAAAGATTTTCAAGATTAGCTTCATACATCAAAACATCGCAGCAGCCAGTGAAATGCGTCATTTGCATCCATGCAATGCGGAAAGTTAACACTTGAAGCCACTCCAGACTATTACTTTGCAACTGTGTTATGCAGTTATTAATTAGAGTGTAATTTGTAATTCGAGCTTTTGGTACATTGACCTTCATAAATGAGAGTATTGAGTAGAGGGGTTGGGCTGTTATTTTGAACTTGTATATGATTTGGTGAGGCCTGATTTGGAGTATTGTGTGTAGTTCTGGTTACCTACCTAGAGCAGATACCAATAAGATTGAAACAGTGCAGAGAAAATTTACAAGCATGTTGCTGGGACTTATGACCTGAGGAATAGGGGAAAGTTGAACAGATTAAGACTTTATTCCCAGGAGTGTAGGGGAGCAAGGGGAGATTTGATAGAAATATACAAAATTATGAGGGGTATAGATAGGGTCAATGCAAGCAGGCTTTTTCCACCGAGGTTGGCAGAGACAAGTTCTAGAGGGCTTAGGCAAAGGGTGAAATGTGAAATGTTTCAGGGGAACCAGAGGGGGAATTTCTACACTCAGGAGGTGGTGAGAGTGTGGAAGGAGCTGTCAGTGGAAGTGGTGGATGTGGGTTTGATTGCAACAGTTAAGGGAAAGTTGAATGAGTACATAGGTGGGAGGGGTATGGAAAGACTATGGTCCAGGTTGGGGGCAATGAAACTGGGCAGAAACAGGCCCTTCACCCACAATGTTGTGCTGAACTAACTAAACTAAACTAATCCCTTCTGCATACAGTGTCCATGTCCTTCCATTTCATACACATTCATGTGTCCATCTACACTCAGTGACCACTTTACTAGGTATCTCCTGTGGCTAGTAAATTAACCAGTGAATGTACGTGGTGGGCTTCAGCTGTTGCAACACATCCACTTCAATGGTTTGATGTATTGTGCATTCAGAGATGCTCTTCAGCACCCCACTGTTGTAAATTTGAGTTATTGTCAGTTTAAACTGTCTGGCCATTCTCCTCTGACTGGGTATTCCGATTTTTGTTTTTTTGCATCATTCTCTGTAAACTCTAGAGACTGTTGTGCGTGAAAATCTCAGGGGCTCAGCAGTTTCTGAGATACTCAAACCACCCCATCTGGCACCAACAATCATTCCACAGTCAAAGTCACTTAGATCACATTTCTTCCCCATTCTGAACAACAACTGAATGTCTAGACATTGCCTGCATGCTTTTATGTATTGAGTTGCTGCTGTGTGATTGGCTGATTATATATTTGTATTAACAAGCAGGTGTACCTAATAAAGTAGCCACTGACTGTAAGAGGTTTTCAAAAGCTGTTTTAAGGATGAACTTTGCATGAAGTCAATGGTGAAATTTAGAACCTTAACTGCTGAAGTTCAAATTCAAGTTTAGTTACCATTCAACCATACATAAAATACTAAGAATACAGACAAATGAAACAGTGCTACTCTGGGGCCAAGGTGCAAAACACAGTACCGACAGTCATCCACATCACAAGGCACACATAGCACATATAGACAGCAGCAAAATACAGTCCAAGTCCCTGTGTCCATAAATATTGCAGCAGTCTGCATTCGAACATAATGCATCTTGTCTTCTGCCGCTCAAACACTAGGGGGCAGCACCAACTCCAAGCCAGATCGCCTCCGGCATTCTGATGGAGCACACCGACTCCGATGCTTCTCTCCTGGACAGCTGCAGACAGACGACACCATGGCTTGAGGCCTAGTTCTCGCTGTGCAGATCCCCTTACCATTCACCAATAAATAGTGAACCGGACTTGCAGCATTCCACGTTATGAATATGCAACAGGGTCTTGTGATCACAAGGTAGGCCTCCGTTAGTCTCGATTAGACCATGGATTTGCACCTTGGAAAGTTTTCAGGGCGCAAGCCTGGGCAAGGTTTTTTTTATATGGAAGACCGGCAGTTGCCCAAGCTGCAAGTCTCCCCTCTCCACGCCACCAATGTTGTCCAAGGGAAGGGTATTAGGACCCATACAGCTTGGCACCGGTGTCGTCACAGAGCAATGTGTGGTTAAGTGCCTTGCTCAAGGACACACACACAGCCTCAGCTGAGGCTCGAACCAGTGACCTTCAGATCACTAGACCAACGCCTTAACCACTTGGCCACGCGCCAACAAGAAGAGCGACTAAGCCAGTCACCCGATCTGAAGCAGGCAGCAGTGTGATCCACATTGAGTCCAGCTTCTCTGAAAATAAGCAACTCGCTGATGGGGTAGACCTGCAGAACTTTAAGTTCTGAATGTCCAGCATGGTCTTGTGATCATATAATACAAGTTAAAAAAAAAAGATAACAACATCTTTGATTGGTTCGGTGGAGGCCGCTGTGTCTGAGTGCACTGCCAACTTTCTGAAAGTCCATATAAAAAACGACTAATCTGACTACGATGAACTAAATGAAGCTGGTACCTCTACACTTATCACCGTTGTAATAATGATTTCACTGTATGTTTCAATGTACACATGATAAATATATCAATTGGAGCCTGAATCTGAAATGGTTACCTGCTCATTCTCCCAAATCTGTCAGATTAAGGAATGACAAACACAAAGTACAGAAGGAATGCAGCAACGTGCATCTTCTATTACCCATTCTGCACCCCCACTTCCCTCCTCCTCACCTGACCATCACCTCCCTCTACTTCCCCCCCGGTCTACTCACTTCTCCTATCAGATTCCTTCTTCTTCAGCCCTTTACCTCTGCCACCTATCACCTCCCAGTTTATTACTTCATCCCCTACCCCGCCCACCACCTTCCCCCTCACCTGGTCTCACCTATCACCTGTGTGTGCGCGTTTCTCTGGGTTTCCTACATCTGCAGAATCTCTTGTGACAGGCACTGACACAGAGCAACAACCCCCAAAGCAACTTACAACACCCACTAGATTTGGATATTGCCCTGAAGAATTCTGCCTTGCACTGTGGGTACATAAGGAACCTGTTGTGTTCACAGAGTTAGCATGCATCTCTCCAGACTGGGATGCGGCTCAGAGCTGAGTGCAATCCTTCCATAATATTTATGTGGTGTGTAACTGTGCAATAAAGTTCATTAGAAATGAGTGATTTCAAAGATTATAAAGAAATATGATCTCTTTATATCAAATTTGTGACCTTTTCTCTGATAAAGCACATATAAAATGGTTTATTGCCAAATACTAACAATTAAACAAATCTCCATAAGCCTTCTGATATCGACTCAGTGTATATTTATTTCATCTCTCTCGGGTGAATCATGAGGTCACTGGGTTAATGCTAACACCACCCACTGCTGTCACAAAGCTGTACATTGTTTCATGAAGACATTCGAGACACAGTCTTATGACAGGCGTACGTTGGTTTTGTCAGTGTCGATCTCTGGCTAAAAGACAGAATATACATAGAACATTATAGCACATGTTGTTGTGCCAACCATTTAGCCTACTTTCAGATCAATCTAACCTTTCCCTTCCACATAGCCCCACATTTTCCTACAATCCATGCATCTAAGCGTCTCCTAAATGTCTAATGTATCTGTCTTTACCACTACCACTTTGTCGGTATTCTGTGCACCGTCAACTCTCTGTGTAAAAAAAAACTTACCTCTGACATCCCATGTATATTTTCCTTCAAAAACCTTAAACTATACTGCTTATATTAGTCATTTCTGCTGTGGGGAAAAAAGTCTCAAGCTCTCCACTCGATCTAGATCTAGGTGTATCACCTTGTACACCTCTCATCGTCCATTGCTCCAAAGAGAACAGCCCTAGCTTGCTCAAACTATCCTCAAAAGGCATGATCCCAGGTGATGGTTCTCCAGCCCCAGGTGATGGTTCTCCAATGCCAGGTGATGGTTCTCCAATGCCAGGTGATGGTTCTCGAACCCCAGGTGATGGTTCTCCAATCCCAGGTGATGGCTCACTAACCCCAGGTGATGGTTCTCGAACCCCAGGTGATAGGTGGATTCAGGTGATGGTTCTCCAATCCCAGGTGATGTTTCTCCAATCCTAGGTGAAGGGTGGATCCAGGTTAGGAGGAAAGACTGGGAGGTGATAGGTAGAGGTGACCAAGTCCTGCAGATGATGAAATCTGATAGCAGAGAAATTGTCTTACCTGTAGTTGTATGATTCCATTTATAGTCTTTGACAAAAGATGAGGTGTTGTTCCTCAAGACTGTATTGAACCTCACTGAGACAGTCAAAAAGGCCACACACATACTGATTGGAAAATCAGAATCGGAATCGGGTTTAATATCACTGGCATATTTCCTGAAATTTCTTGTTTTGTGGCAGCAGTACAGTGCAATATATAATGAACACTATAATCGTGGAAGCTGCCTTCTTGAGGCATCACCTTTTGATGGTGTTGGGGAGACAACTTTTTCTGATCCTGTGCAGTGGCTCCCCCATATTAGTGGCCGTGGTCAGCATCGGAGGCTGGTTAGTACGAAGCATTCAGACTCACAGTGTGGGTAGTTGTAGGGCCACCTAAGGGGGAGTATTGGTGAATCTTCTAGGTAAGGTTTGAAGTCACCACCTTGACTCTGCATTAATGCTAGCCGTTGAATGTTGGCATGTGTGAAGTGGCAGATTGTTGATCAGAGATTATCTTACCCTCTCTAATTTTAGATAAATTCAGGAGTTTAGTTTATCTCAGTCCATCTTTATTGGCTGCCTTCATTTACACAATAATGATAAACTATGCTTATGGGGGTAATTTGGTGATAAATTTTCCAGCAGTTTGTTTGTGTTTATATAGCATACTGTGATCGGCTGAATCTGCAGCTTTGGACTGCCTCTGCAGTGTCTCATTTATTTACGTGGACAGTGGAGTTCTGCCCCTCTATTCTGCTCCAGGAGAATTCCTTGCTGCTGTGACTTGCACTAGTCGCAACCAGAGCCAATTCTTTACTTCTGATTCCTTCTGGTTCCCCGGGTTCGCAGCAGGAAGCGTGTCAAGACCATGTAAAAGGAGTGGACCATTAGACATAGAAGCAGAATTAGGTCGTATGGTCCATTTACTCACGGCAGATCCTTTTATCCCCTCCTTAGTCTCACTGCCTGGCCTTCTCCCCTGTAACCTTTGATGCCATGTCCAAACAAGAACCTATCAATCTTTGCCTTAAATACACCCAACGACCTGGCCTCCACAGCTGCCTGTGGTAATAAATCCCACAAATTCACCATCCTTTGACTAAAGAAATTCCTCCACTTCTCTGTTTTAATGGACACCCCATTAGAGGCTATGCCTTCTTGTCCTAGACTCCCCCACCATGGGAAACATCCTTTCCACATCTACTCCGTCTAGGCCTTTCAACATTTGAAAGGTTTCAATGAGATCCCCCATCATCCTTTTAAATTCCCATGAGTACAGACCCAGAGCCATCAAATTTTCCCCATATGATAACCCTTTCATTCCCAGAACCAGCCTTGTGAACCTCCTCTGAAACCCCACCAATTCCAGCACATCTTTTCTTAGATGAGGAGCCCAAAACTGTTCACAATACTCAAGGTGAAGCCTCACCAGTGCCTTATAAAGCCTCAGCATCACATCCCTGCTCTTGTATTCTAGACCCCCTTGAAATGAATGCTAACATTGCATTTGCCTTCCTCACCACTGACTCAACCTGCAACATTCAGAAATTTGATGGCAGAGGGGAAGAAGCTGTTCCTGAATTACTGAGTGTGTGTGTTCAGGCTTCTGTACCTCCTTCCTGATGGTAGCAATGAGAAGAGGGCATGTCCTGGGGGGATGGCGGTCCTTAATGATAGATGTCACCTTTCTGAGGCACCACTCCTTGAAGATGTCTTGGAAGCTACGGAGCTTAGTGTACATGATGGAGCTGACTTGAGTTCACAACTTTCTGCATCTTCTTTCGATTCTGTGCCGTGCGTCTTTCAACCTTCCCCCCCCCCCCCTTCTCCCTTACCAGATGGTGTCGCAGCCAGTATTGTGGTGGGATGTCTCTGAGTGTTTTACAGTCACCGGAGCCCTTCTGAAGTGCAGTCATTGTTGTAATGTTGGGAACTGTGACCATACCAGTCTTGGGGCATATTCTGCAGTTAGGACATTAATTTCACCAGCAACCAGTCTTCAGATTTCAATGTGGATTGTAGACTGAATTTAAAATGCAGCTCCGAACAATTAGAGCTCAGATTGCTGCATATGCATGAATGCAGTCCAGAGTCAGTGGAGATTAACATTCATTTGTGTGTCCGGAGCGTGGGTGTGAAGAAGGAGCTGTGTGAAAACTATATGCAATTTAAAGGAAGCATTGTAGATATATTGTAACTATAGAATTCTCCTGCTGTTACCTTTGATCTTTAGCATAAAAAACATCATGTGATATTGGGCCAGGCAGGCCTTCTTCTTACAAGAGTTTCTCAATATGATGACTTTTGCTCGTCTTTGCTGAATAAAACTCTTCTGGGAGGTCTCAAGATGGTGCTTATGGAGTAAACCGCTTTTGGCTTTGCTCCAAACCTTTTACGTCTTTTTAACCTACAAACACCCCTTAAATGATCTTTTTTACTTTTTCTAAAGGGGTTTAAATATATAGAATTTTTCTTTTTAACTATTCGATCTATTTTCAACTCGTTGAAATGTCTAAAGCAAAAGAATCGAAACAGACGAAAGAACCGATAACTTTAGAAACTATTGTAAAGCTTATAGAAGATAAATTTGCCGGTCTGGAGAGAAAAATTACCAAACAGCTTTTTGCATTTGATGAGCGTTTAAAATCATTCAAAGGAGAACTTAAAACACTTACACTGGAACTACAAAAACAACAAACAAGTATTTTGGTACTTGCAGAAGCCACTCGGAAGAAAGAACATATTATCGAAACTTTGTAACAAGAGCAAGCTTCGACTTCTCAACAGATGGATCATTATAAATCTAAAATTATTGATCTTGAAAATCGCTCTCGAAGACAAATTCTTCGGCTAATTGGGATTCCAGAAAAATTTGAGAGCGGTGATCTTGCCGTTGTTTTTTTCTAAACTTCTAATGGATGTCTTCGGTTCAGAAGTTCTGGACTCTCCTCCAATAATCGATCGTGCTCACCGTATCTCTCGCTATCATTCTGATTCAGACAAACCACAGCATGTAATTCTCCGGATCCATTACCCTCATATCAAAGAGCGACTGATTCGAGCGGCTCGGAAAAAGAGTATGATTAGCTTTCAAGAATTCAAATTTCGTACTTTGGAAGATTATAGCCCTGAAGTTTTAAGGGCAAGAATGGCTTTTAGACCGGTTATGTCTAAATTTCACCAGGAAGGCTACAAGCAAGTGCTGTTATTTCCAGCACATCTGAGAGTTACTTCTGAAGACGGAACTGTTCGGCTGTTTAAATCTCCAGCGGATGCTCAAAGTTTTTTGGAACAATGATACTCTATCGCATTGACTAATGTAATAATTAGCCTATAAATATCGATCTCTTACAGAATGATGGGTTTTTTTTAGGCATGGCTGACATGTATTTTTTATATATTGTAAAAGTTCTCTTTTTTTGGTCTATTCTGATTTTATTTTTTTTATATTTTACTAATCTATTAACCTTGAAAATAACTGATTAGGGTTCCTTTCTTTAAGTTTGTATAAGCTTTTTTTAATATTTTTAACATTTAAATATTAAGATTTTAAAAAAATAATAATAAAATGGCGTTTCTTCTTCCCGACAGACTTTAGTGCTTGGGACGTCATATCCGTTTTGATGAGTTTGAAAGTTTTAAACTCTCATTTAAAATACTAATTTAGTAGTATTTATTTATGGGTTTTATCAAGTTAATTTTTTAACCCTTTTGTTATATATATATAATACTAATTTTATATTTTAACTTTTGTTATATTAATCCTTTCTTATAATATGGGTTGTTCGTATTTTTTTTCAATTTTTTTGTCTGAGTTGCCGTCTTGAGACACGGGGGTAATTTTAGTGTTAGATTGCCTGCTTGCCTCTTTTTGGCTTTTTTCCTGGGGTTTGAGGGTGGAGGGAGGGGGATTTTTCTTTTTCTTTTTTCTCTTTTTGCTTGCTTTTTGCATAGTTTTATTTCATGGGCCTATATGAAACTACAAAAATGGTTGCAGTGCCGTGACTTCCGGTTTCTCCTTGAACTCACTTCCTTCTTCCGGGTTCATGAGTTCACTTTTTTTTAAAACTTATGTGTTAACTGTAATAAATATTGTCAATATGGATAGGATTATTAATTTTGTTTCTTGGAATACTAATGGTTTAAATCATCCGATCAAACGGAAAAAAATATTCAAAGTATTCCATAGAATGAATGCTAATGTTATTTTTGTGCAGGAGACTCATGTAAGGAAGGTGGATAGTCAACGTTTTTTTAGGTTTTGGAAGGACCAACAGTATCATGCAAATTCGCAAGCCAAAGTAAGAGGTGTTTCTATTTTTATAGACTCATCAACTTCTTTTATACATCATGAAACAATTTCAGATCCGCAAGGTAGATTTTTGCTTATTACTGGTCTACTTTTCAATCAAAAAGTTGTTTTAGTTAACGTTTATGCTCCAAATACTGATTGTCCTGATTTTTTTAAATGCTTATTTACATCTTTTCCTAATCTGAATCAATATAGACTGGTAATGGGTGGGGATTTTAACTGTTGTTTAAACCCTGTGATGGATAGATCCAAGCCTACCCAAACTCTTCTGAATAAATCAGCTTCTCTTATTAACTCTTTTATGATTGATTCAGCTATTTGTGAAATTTGGTGTTTTCTACACACTAATGACAAAGAGTTTTCATATTTTTCCCATGTTTATCATAATTACTCAAGAATTGATTACTTTTTCATTGATCACCATTTACTCACAGATGTTACTGATTGTAAATATGACTGTATTACCATATCTGATCATGCACCTCTGAAGTTATCTATTAAAATAATGGATTCATATATCAATACTAAATTTTGGAGGTTTAATCCTATTTTATTGCAGGATTTAGACTTTGTTAACTTTATTAAACAACAAATTGATTTGTTTTTCGTAACAAATTCTACAGTAGAGATCTCTAGTGGAATTTTGTGGGATACTTTTAAAGCATATATTCGTGGACAGATTATTTCATACTCTGCCAAAGCAATTGATAAAATTTATTCAATGACTCCTAGTAAAGAACGTTATAAAGAAAGAGTGGAACTTCAAATGGAACATAGTTTATTATTATCCTCTTCGATTGAAAGTCAGTTAATTAAATCAAAAACTCAATTCTATATGCATGGAGATAAGTCTGGTAAGTTATTGGCTAACCAATTGAAAATTGTTTCGGATAAACGACAGATTACTAGAATTTGTAAACAAGATGGTACTCTGACGATCGATCACAAAGAGATAAATAGAGCCCTTCAAGATTTTTATAACTCCTTATATCAATCAGAATTCACTAAGGACTCTTCTATAATAAGTGAATTTTTAAGGAAATTGAATATTCCAAAAGTAACTGTTGAGGATAATGTAATTTTAGACACACCTATTACGGAATCTGAAATAGAAAAGGTTATTTCTTTAATGAATTCTGGTAACGCTTCTGGTCCAGATGGTTTTCCTGTAGAATTTTTAAAATCTTTTTCTCCTATACTTTCTCCTTGGCTTTGAAAAATTTTTGAAGATGTATTAAGTGTAGGTAAACTACCACAATCTTTTTATGAAGCTTCTATTTCTTTAATTCTTAAAAAAGATAAAGACCCTACTGAATGTGCATCCTATCGACCTATATCCTTATTAAATACGGATATTAAGATTTTCAGTAAAATTTTGGCTATTAGATTAGAAAATATATTACCTTGAATTATTTCTGAAGATCAGACTGGATTTATTAAAAATCGCTATTCATCTTTTAACATTAGAAAATTAATTAATATTATTTATACTTCTTCATCTAAAATAACAGAATGTGTTCTTTAGATGCTGAAAAAGCATTTGACAGAGTTGAATGGCCATATTTATTTACTACAATGCAACAATTTAATTTTAGTTCAAAATTTATATCATGGATTAAATTAATAAACCATAAACCTTTAGCTTCGGTTTTTACCAATAATCAAAGATCCCCTTTATTTCAGTTATTTTGTGGTACAAGGCAAGGTTGCCCTTTAAGTCCTTTACTATTTGACATTGCTTTAGAACCGTTGGCTATAGCTATTCGTGAATCACCTAATATTCTGGGTATTACCCGTGGGGAGAGGACGTATAAAGTATCATTGTACACTGATGATTTGTTATTATATATATCTGACCCTGAAAAATCTATCCCTGCTATTTCGTCTTTGCTTGCTCAATTTAGTAATTTTTCTGGTTATAAATTGAATTTTAACAAGAGTGAACTATTTCCATTAAATATGCAAGTTCCAATTTATAAATATTTACCATATAAAATTGTTACAGATTATTTTACTTACCTAGGTATTAAAATTACTAAAAAACATAAAGATTTATTTAAGGTTAACTTTTTACCTTTAATTGATCAAATTAAGCAACTTGCTATTAGGTGGTCTCCACTATCTTTGTCATTGGTTGGTAGAGTTAATGCTATTAAGATGATGATACTACCTAAATTCTTATATTTATTTCAAGCTTTACCAATTTTTATTCCTAAAGCTTTTTTTGATGCTATTGACTCTAAAATATCTTCTTATTTGTGGCAGAACAAAAATCCTAGATTGGGTAAAAAATATTTACAGAAGCCTAAGAAGGAGGGCGGCTTGGCTTTACCAAACTTAAGATTTTACGATTGGGCAGTCAATATACGGTATTTAATATTCTGGACACAAGAATGGACTATAGCTACTTGCCCACAATGGGTAAATTTGGAATGTAAATCTGTGCAAGGTTTTTCATTGATTTCAATCTTAGGATCTTCACTTCCTTTCTCTTTATTCAAATTGAATAAACAGATAACTAATCCTATAGTCAGATATACATTACGAATTTGGTTTCAATTTCGTAAATTTTTGGTTTGAATAAATTCATTTTATCATGTCCTATAATATCTAATTATTTTTTTCGGCCTTCATCTATGGATCAAGCTTTTCTTTTATGGAAAACAAAAGGTATAACATGTTTTCGTGATCTGTTTCTGGATGATAACATTATGTACTTTGAACAGCTATCTAATAAATATAATTTACCTAAAACCCATTTTTTTAGATATTTGCAAGTTAGAAATTTTTTGTATAATGAGTTACAGTCTTTTTCGAAAGAACGTCCATTGGACATTACAGATAGAATTTTAACTCTTAATCCTTATCAAAAGGGTTTAGTAGCCATCATTTATAAGATGATCATGAATTTACAGTTAGATGTATCAGAAAAAATTAAGAAGGAATAGCAAGAAGAGTTGCATTGTCCTATATCTACTGAGCAATGGGAAAAAATTTTATTATTGGTAAATTCGTCCTCTATTTGTGCTAAACATGCCCTAATACAATTTAAGGTTGTACATAGAGCTCATATGTCTAAGGATAAACTGGCTCGATTTTATTCTCATCTTAACTCAACCTGCGATAGATGTCATTCTGATGTCGCTTCATTGACTCATATGTCCTGGTCTTGTCCTTGTTTACAAAATTATTGGAAAGATATCTTCAGTATTATTTCAAAAGTCTTAAATATTGATTTTCAATCGTATCCTCTTACTGCAATTTTCGGTTTACCAATGACGGATAATAATCGTTTATCTGCTTCATCTCAATGAATGATTGCATTTGTTGCATTAATGGCTAGAAGATCTATTCTATTGAATTGGAAAGAAATTAATCCTCCAACTGTATTTCAGTGGTTTTCTCAAACTATTTCTTGTTTGAGTTTAGAAAAAATTAGAAGTGTGGTTTTTGAACCTTCAGTTAAATTTGAAGAAACTTGGAGACCTTTTATTCAACATTTTCACATGAGTTGAATTGTCTTTTCCTAAACCTTACTTATATTATCCTTAATCAATTGGATGGAGGTTCAGAGTTATTGGCACTACTGTATATGTACTTAATATTATTCAATGGCCCATGTTGGTTAGTGTTTTTTTTGTTTTTTTTTCTCTCTTTTTTTGGGGGGTTTTTCTTTTTTTTTTCTCTTTTTATTTCTTTGTTGATTAACTTTGTCACATGCACATCGAAACATACAGCGATGTGTGTCAGTTGTGTCAAATCACATCAGCTGCAGGCAGCCCGCAAGAGATGTCACACTTCCGGCGCCAACATACCATATCAACAATTTACGAACCCCAGTTCCAACTCGTAGGCCTTTGGAATATGGGAGAAAACCAGGACACACAGAGGAAACCCACGCGATCACAGTGGAGAAGGTACAAACTCCTTACAGATGGCTCTGGGAATTGACTCTGATCTTACAGCAGGCAGAGTAAAGTACAGCAACTGCTACACTGCCATGCCATTATGAAATTGTCCCGACCCGAATCTTCAGTCAGTACAATTACCAGTCCTTCATGGAGAGCAGAACAAGTTCAAAGTTCAACGTAAATTTATTATCAAAGCATGTATACCTCACCATATACTATTCTGAGATTCATTTTCTTGCAGGAATTCGCAGTAGAATGAAAGAAATATAATAGAATTAATGAAAATCTACACACAACGGCTGACAATCAATGTACAAAACAAGGCAAACTGTGCAAATACAAAACAAACAAACAAACAAATAAACAATACAGAGAACATAAGTTGCAGAGTCCTTGAAATGAGTCTGTAGGTTACAGAATCAGTTCAGTGTCAGGGAGAGTAAGGTTATCCAAGCAGGGTCAGGAGCCGAAGATTGAGGGGTAATAACTGTTCCTGAACCTGGTAGTGTGTGACCTGATGGTTGAGGGGTAATAAATGTACCTGAACCTAGTGGTGTGGGACCTGATGGTTGAGGGGTAACAACTGTTCCTGAACCTGGTGGTGTGGGACCTGATGGTTGAGGGGTAACAACTGTTCCTGAACCTGGTGGTGTGGGACCTGATGGTTGAGGGGTAATAACTGTTCCTGAACCTGGTGGTGTGGGACCTGATGGTTGAGGGGTAATAACTGTTCCTGAACCTGGTGGTGTGGGACCTGATGGTTGAGGGGTAATAACTGTTCCTGAACCTGGTGGTGTGGGACCTGATGGTTGAGGGGTAATAACTGTTCCTGAACCTGGTGGTGTGGGACCTGATGGTTGAGGGGTAATAACTGTTCCTGAACCTGGTGGTGTGGGACCTGATGGTTGAGGGGTAATAACTGTTCCTGAACCTGGTGGTGTGGGACCTGATGGTTGAGGGGTAATAACTGTCCCTGAACCTGGTGGTGTGGGACCTGATGGTTGAGGGGTAATAACTGTCCCTGAACCTGCTGGTGTGGGACCTGATGGTTGAGGGGTAATAACTGTTCCTGAACCTGGTGGTGTGGGACCTGATGGTTGAAGGGTAATAACTGTTCCTGAACCTGCTGGTGTGGGACCTGATGGTTAAGGGGTAATAACTGTACCTGAACCTGGTGGTGTGGGACCTGATGGTTGAGGGGTAATAACTGTACCTGAACCTGGTGGTGTGGGACCTGATGGTTAAAGGGTAATAACTGTTCCTGAACCTGGTGGTGTGGGACCTGATGGTTGAGGGGTAATAACTGTACCTGAACCTGGTGGTGTGGGACCTGATGGTTGAGGGGTAATAACTGTTCCTGAACCTGCTGGTGTGGGACCTGATGGTTGAGGGGTAATAACTGTTCCTGAACCTGCTGGTGTGGGACCTGATGGTTGAGGGGTAATAACTGTTCCTGAACCTGCTGGTGTGGGACCTGATGGTTGAGGGGTAATAACTGTTCCTGAACCTGCTGGTGTGGGACCTGATGGTTGAGGGGTAATAACTGTTCCTGAACCTGGTGGTGTGGGGACCTGATGGTTGAGGGGTAATAACTGTTCCTGAACCTGGTGGTGTGGGACCTGATGGTTGAGGGGTAATAACTGTTCCTGAACCTGCTGGTGTGGGACCTGATGGTTGAGGGGTAATAACTGTTCCTGAACCTGGTGGTGTGGGACCTGATGGTTGAGGGGTAATAACTGTTCCTGAACCTGGTGGTTTGTAAAGGCTCCAGTACCTGCTTCCTGTTATCAGCGGTGAGAAGGGGGTGTAGCCTGGATGGTGGGAGTATTTGATGATTGATGTTGATTTCTTGTGTCAGCGCTCCTTGTAGATGAGTTTAATGCTTTTTCTTTTTCACCAATATAGCAGCCTCCTGCCCAACTTACTTGCCTCCTGCCCGTTTTGCTGCTGGTGTTTAGGGCAGCAATGAATGTCCCCCATGTTTGGCCGTCATACCCAGATGTAGAAGGATTCTTCATTGCTCTTTCCACAACTATGTTTTGTTTGATGAGTCAGGGTTGTTCGCTCTGAGCACCTTAAGCAGAATTCCTGAATCTGTAGGATCACTCTTAGTCTGGCCTCTACCCTTTACCCTGACCCTACCAAAGCACAAGGCCCTGACTCCAGCCAGCATAGCTCCCCGGGTCAGTGAGACACGCAAGCCTCCGAACCCTACAACAAGGTTGTGGTCCTCTTGGAGGTTCCTGCCCAAGCTTTCTCAGTACTTGTGATAGTAATAAACCAGTTCCAAATCACTCTATCACTTTTGTTTCTCGGTGAAAAACTTAGTTTTAATAATTCAGATTCATTATCACTCTTTCCCAAACCTCTCACACCCACACTATCACAAGCTGCAGGGAGAACTTGATCTGAACATTCCCTTTAACCAAACGGTGCAGCAGGTTGAGTAACGTCAGAGAAATTACCTTGGCCACTTGCAAAAAAGACCAAAGAGATGCTGGTCCAATAACACATTTATGAAGTCACACAGACCAACCAGGAACAGGTAAAAAAAATAAAATTACTGCCAGAATTATTGCAAAGGCCAAAGTCTGCCAGCTGTATGGCTGCAATTAGGGTAATAACTGGTACAAAAAGCACCTGTCAGTGTATGACTCTTCAGACAATAACTGCTCACCTCAAATCAGCTTTCAATGAAATTAAAAGACCGGTTTCTGTGCCTGAATGCAGTGGTTCTGGTTCTGGTTCTGGGCTCTCAGACTTCGGCAAAGGTATGGAAAGACATGCTCTCTTCTCACTGCTGCCATCAGGAAGAAGGCACAGGAGCCTCAGAACCCACACCACCAGGTTCAAAAACTGTCATTATCCCTCAATCATCAGGCTCTTGAACCAGGGGGATAGCTTCACTCAACTTCACTTGCCCCATCATTGAAATATTCCCTCAACCAATGGACTCGCTTTCCACTTTCCAGAGACCACAGGGTCATCAGGTGCAGCAGGGATCTTCCCAGCTGTGGTTGTGTTCTCCATTTCAAAGCGGGCATAGAATGCATTGAGTTCATCTAGTAGTGAAGCATTTCTGCCATTCATGCTATTGGGTTTTGCTTTGTAGGAAGTGATGTCTTGCAAGTCCTGCCAGAGTTGTCGTGCATCCAATGTCGCCTCCAACCTCGTTCGAAATTGTCTCTTCATCCTTGAAATAGCCCTCCGCATATCATACCTGGTTTTCTGGTACAGGCCTGGGTCGCCAGACTTGAATGCCACAGATCTAGCCTTCAGCAGATGACGTACCTCCTGGTTCATCCACGGCTTTTGGTTTGGGAACGTAGAGTAAGTCTTTGTGGGCACACACTCATCCACACAGGTTTTAATGAAGTCGGCAACAGCCGCAGCATACTCATCCAGGTTCGAAGATGAATCCCTGAATATGGTCCAGTCCATCGATTCAAAGCAGACCTATAGTCTCACCTGGGCTTCCCTTGTCTAAACCCTCTTGGTCCTCACTGCTGGTGCTGCAGCCTTCAGTCTCTGCCTATACTCAGGAAGTAGAATTACAGCCAGGTGATCAGACTTCCCGAAGTGAGGGCGTGGAATAGCACGGTAGGCATTCCTGATGGTGGTGTAGCAATGGTCCAGTGTGTTGTTATCTCTGGTATTGCAAGTGGTCTGTTGATGGTAATTGCTTCGTGATTTTTTCAGACTGGCCTGGTTAAAATCTCCCAAAACGATGGTGAAAGCGTTAAGATGTGCTGTTTCGTACATGTTGATCCCATTGCTCAGGTCATTTAAAGCCATATTGACATTGGCCTGAGATGGAATGTATACTGCTACCTAAATGACCCTGGAGAACTAAACCCTTCTACACAGCCCTCCATTCCACCATCATCTATGTGCCAATGTAAGAGTTTCTTAAATGCCCCTAATGTATCTGCCTCTATCACATCCCCCAGCAGGGTGTTCCATGCACTCACCAGTCTCTGTGTAAAAAAAAACATTCCCCTGTCATCTCTCCCTATACTTTACACCAATCCTCTTAAAATTATGTCCCCTCAATTTAGCCATTTCGGACCTGGGAAAAAGTCACTGGCTGTCCACTCTATTAATACCTCTTTCTGATTTAGTACAGCTCTCTCAAGTCACCCTTCATCCTCCTTTGATCCAAAGGGAAAAGCCCTTGCTCACTCAATCTATCCCTATAAAACATATTGTCTAATCCAGGCAGCATCCTGGTGAATCTCCTCTGCACCCTCTCTAATCCAGGCAGCATCCTGGTGAATCTCCTCTGCACCCTCTCTAATCCAGGCACCATCCTGGTAAATCTCCTCTGCACCCTCCCTAATCCAGGCAGCATCCTGGTAAATCTCCTCTGCACCCTCTCTAATCCAGGCAGCATCCTGGTGAATCTCCTCTGCACCCTCTCTAATCCAGGCAGCATCCTGGTGAATCTCCTCTGCACCCTCTCTAATCCAGGCAGCATCCTGGTAAATCTCCTCTGCACCCTCTCTAATCCAGGCAGCATCCTGGTGAATCTCCTCTGCACCCTCTCTAATCCAGGCAGCATCCTGGTGAATCTCCTCTGCACCCTCTCTAATCCAGGCAGCATCCTGGTGAATATCCTCTGCACCCTCTCTAATCCAGGCAGCGTCCTGGTGAATCTCCTCTGCACCCTCTCTAATCCAGGCAGCGTCCTGGTCAATCTCCTCTGCACCCTCTCTAATCCAGGCAGCGTCCTGGTGAATCTCCTCTGCACCCTCTCTAAAGCTTCTGTTTGACCACTCTTTGTGTAAAAAACATTACCTCTGACATCCCTCCTACACTTTCCTCTTTCCTCTACTCTCCTTCAAATTATTTCCTTGTATTAGCCATTATTGCTTGTCTTTTTCATGCAGTTTAAATTTTCTGACAGAATATATTTATGGTCTGTTGTGTTGACACCTCCTTGATAAACATAACTCCTTTATCTGCTCCCATGGATAGGCAACAATCTTGGCGTCCAACCAGGTTGCAATTTCTTCTGGAGATTGCCCACAGTAGACTTTGAATCCATGTGGAATCAGTGCTTGGCCTTGATCTCCAGGGCCTCGCTGATTACTGAAATTGCTTCGGCTTCTGCTTATCTGCTGTCCTTGAATGCAGAGACCTTTAAACACTGATAACTCCTTCTTCTGCTGAAGGCCAAAACTCGTACCCGAAGGTTCATTTGTGGTGTCGTGTTCGTGCAAGAACTCCTGATACAATCATGAGCATTGATTAGGGCCAAGATAAATATGTGATTGGAAATTCTCTAGAAATTTATTTCCACATTAAGGGTCTCAAACGTGGATCACTAATTTCCTTAAACACAAGATGTTCTGCAGATGCAGAAAATCTTCAGCAACACACACAAAACTCAGCAGATCAGGCAGCATTTATGGATGGGAATAAACAGTAAACATTTTGGGCTTTTTCAGGACTACATATGAAGGGGGCAGTTGCCAAAATATGAGGGGGGGGGGAGGAGGAAGGAAGTATAAGCTGGCAGTTGATAGGTGAGACCAAGTGAGGAGGAAGGTGGGTTGAAGTGAGAAGCTGGAAGGTGACAGGTCGAAATGGTAAAGAGCGGAGGAAGGAAGAATTTGATATGAGAGAATAGTGAATCACAGAAGCAAGGGAAGGAGGAGGGGAACTAGAGTGATGATGTAGAGAAGAGAAAACGTGAAAGAGCAGCTAGAATGGGTGACACATTAGCATAGTGGTTAAGACAACGCTTTACAGTGCAGGCAACCCGGGTTCAGTTCCTGCCGCTGCCTGTAAGGAGTTTGTACGTTCTCCCCGTGACCCTCTGGTTTCCTCCCACACTGCAAAGACATAGTGATCCTTGTAAATTGTCGCGTGTTTCGGCTAGGGTTAAATTGTGGGTTTGCTGGGTGATGTGCTTTGTTAGACTGGAACAGCCTATTGGATGCTGTAACTCAATAAAATTAAATTAAACAAGATTGGGGAATGGAAAAAAGAGAGAAGGGGGACGGAGAGAAATTACCAGAATTTGGAGAAACCAATATTCATGCCATCAGGTTGGAGGCTATCCAGATAGAATATAAGCTGTGGTTCCACCAAATATGAACATGGACTGTTTATTCCTCTCCATAGACGCTGCCTAACTTGCTGAGTTCCTCCAGCGTCTTGTGTGAGTTATGTTAATTCTCTTTCTTTTTCTGTCGACGCTGCCAGACCTGCTCTTGTCTCTAGCCTTTTATGCTTTCATTGCACAGAAAATTCACAATGGGACCCATTAGAATCAACTCACTCATACTGAATCCTTCAGCACCCAATCACCTTCTTTCCTTTCAATTATTTCCCTCGTCAAGTTTCAGAATCAGAATCATAATCAGGTTTATTATCACTGGCGTGTGTCGTGAAATTTGTTAACTTAGCAGCAGCAGTTCAACACAATATATAATCTAGCAGAGAAAAAATAATAATAATAAATAAAATAAAAAAATAATAATAAATAAACAAGTAAATCAATGATGCATATTGAATACATTTTAAAAATGTGCAAAAACAGAAATACTGTTTATTAAAAAAGTGAGGTAGTGTTTATGGCTTCAATGTCCATTTAGGAATCGGATGGCAGAGGGGAAGAAGCTGTTCCTGAATCACTGACTGTGTGCCTTCAGGCTTCTGTACCTCCTACCTGATGGTAACAGTGAGTAAAGGGCATGCCCTGGGTGCTGGAGGTCCTTAATAATGGACGCTGCCTTTCTGAGACACTGCTCCCTAAAGATGGAGTTTGGGTCATCCTTTACACAATGTGGTGGTTAGCGTAACTCCATTACAGCACCAGCAATCCCCGATATGTGCTCAATTCCCATCACTGTCTGTAACGTTTCTACCTTCTCCTGTGATTGCGAGGGTTTCCTCCCATATTACACAGAGGTACGGGTTAGAATTAGTGAGTTGTTGGCATGCTATGTTGGCACTGGAAGCGTGGCGATACTTACGGGCTGTCCCCAGTACTTCATAAACGATAACACAAATAAGATCATAGGATATCGGAGTAGAGTTAGGCTACTTGGCCTGTTGAATCTGCTCTGCCAAACAGCTTGGCTGATCCATTTCCCTCTCAGCTCCAAACTCCTGACTTCTACCCGTATCCCTTCATGCCCTGAATAATCAAGAATCTATCAGCCTCTGCCTTAAATATACAGTAAGGCTTGGTCCCCACAGCTGCCTGTGGCAAAGAATTCCACAGATTCCCCACTCTATGGCTGAAGAAATCCCTCCTCATCTCCGTTCTAAAATCACATCCTCTATTCTGAGGCTGTGTACTCTGGTCATAGACTGCCCTACCATCAGGGACATCCTCCCCACATCCACTCTATTGAGGCCTTTCACCATTCGATAGGTTTCAATGAGGTCACCCCTCATTCTTCTGAATTCTAGTGAGTGGAGGCCCAGAGCCAACGAATTCTCCTCGTGTGACAAGCGGCTCGATCCTGGAATCGTTTTGTGAAACTCTTTTGAACCCTCTCCAAATTCCACACAGTTCACCGTATGTTTTGATGTTTGTGAGACAAATAAAGCTAATCTTTATCTTTCTATATGTTTATAAGAGAGGCAGGAGGCTAATTGGCAAGGGCACACCATACAGCAATGCAGAGTATGAAGAATCAAAGAAAACATTGGATGCAAAGAGCCAGTTAACAGTAACAATGCCATCACCCATTGCTTCATCGAAGACAAGCAGGCAACACATTTAAAACAAAACACACACTAACAAACCACAGCCAAGAAACTCCACTCAGAATCAGAAGAATCAGTCAGGTTTAATACCACTGGCACATGTACGATGGCAGCAGTACGATGTAATACATTAGAATAAAAACTGTAAATTAAAGTAATTATATATATATATATTATATAGTTATATTAAATAAGTAATGCTTTAAAAAAGTAGTGAGGTATTGTTAATGGGGTCAATGTCCATTCAGAAATTGGATGGCAGAGGGGTTGAAGTTGTTCCTGAATCGTTGAGTGTGTGCCTTCACGCTTCAATGTATAAGCAAGATATGTCTTAATGGAGTTTCCTGTCACCAGACTGGCCTTGCAAAGAAAGCCACAGCTGTTCTTGCGTTTCGCTCGTGGGAGAATCAATTTTCCATTTCACAATGAATGCTGAGAGAGGAAAACACAGCCTTGGCAAGAATGGAGTATGAAGTGGACAGTCCAACAGCTTCTTCCTCTGTGCCATCAGAGTTCAGTACGGGCAATGAACCTATCAATATGACCTCACTATCGCGCTCTCTTTTTGCACTATTTGGTACATGTTGTCTTGTAACTCACGGTACTTTGATACGTAGTGCACTGACCGCTGCAGAGAAACAAATTTCATACCATTAGTCAATGCTAATAAGCCAGACTCTGATCCAGTGGGATTTAAAGGTGAGATGTACGTTAAGAACGCTGTTGTATTTAATAGAACATAGTACTGTAGGAACAAACCCTTTGACCCACATCTGTGCTGGGCATGAAGCCAGATTAAGCCTAATTTCTTTGGCTCATACGTGATCCATATCTCTCCATTCCCTGTATATTCATAGAGTCATAGAAAAGTACAGCACAGAAACAGGCCCTTCAGCCCATCTAGTTTGTGCTGAGCCATTTAAATTGCCTACTCCCATTGAGCTGCACCAGGACCACAGCCCTCCATACCCCTGCCATCCATGTATTGACCCAAACTTCTGGTCCATATTGAAATCGAGCTTGCATGGACCACTTGTGCTGACAGCTCAGCCCACACGCTCACAACCCTCTGAGTGAAGAAGTTTCCGCTCATGCTCCCCTTAAACTTTTCACCTTTCACTCTTAACCCATGATCTCTGTGGAAAAATCCTGCTTGCATTTACTTTATTTATACCCCTCATAATTTTGTATACCTCTATCAAATCTCCTTCTCCTCCTCCTCCTATTCATGGGTCTATCTGACTTAAATGCCATTACCGAATCTGCTTCCACAGGTCTCCCTTTGGGTAAAATTAACTGCCTGCAAAACTTCTTCAAACTATCCTCCTCTCACCTTAAACCTCTAGTAATTGACATTTTCACCCCCGGTGAAAGATTCTGACCACTACCCTATAATTACATAGTTTTATAAACCTCTATCAGGTGGCCCCTCAGCCCCCGACACTGTAGAGAGAGCAAATTAAATTCATCCACCCTCTCCTGACAGCACATGTCCTCCGATCCAGGCAGCATCCTGGTAAACATCAGTGTGGTACGGTGTAGCACAGCGGTTAACATAACGCTATACAGTGCCAGCAATCCGGGTTCAGTTCCTGCCGCTATCTGTAAGGAGTTTGTACGTTTTCCCCTGACTGTGGGGGTTTCCTCCAGGAGCTCCAGTTTCCTCACACATCCCAAAGATGTCCGGGTGAGTAGCATGATTGGTCACAAGGGGTACCGCAGGCTCTTAGGGCCTGGGGGGTCCTGTTTCTGTGTTGTATCTCTAAACGGCAGTTGTCCATCGGTCCGATGATGACAGGAAACCTATGCAGGAGGGTTTTTAAGGTGGAAAAGCCATTGCACGGGGGCAGTTCCACTCTCTCGACCTCAGAAGTCCAGGCCTAGTGGTACAAACGAGCGTCACAAACTGAGGTCTTCCTTGGTCACAGTGGATGACCATGATGTCTCCTGGGCCTTGTCGTGCCCTTCGCATCGTAAAATCACCTTCCTGGCCGTTGGGTCTTATTGTAGATCTCATCCGCCCAGTCTGCCAGGGCTAGATGGGCATGTCCCTATCTCACCGGGGTACGAGGCCCACCGGCTACCCTCCCCTGGTTTATCCCGCCTGTCGAAGCGGTGTGGCCGCCATCGCACGTGAACAACCACTCAGAGCCACAGGTGAGAGCTGAGTGACCAGTGGGGACCTAAGGTGAGTGAGCTGCCCATCTCTAAATAAAGTAAAATAAAAACCTCACTGCACCCTCTCCAACCCCCACCCAGCCCCGTAATGGGGACAAACACAACTGCACATATTGATGACATACCTTCTAAAACATATTACAGTACAATAATACAATGTAGTGCTAGGAAATTCACAAAACAGATCAACGTCACTTGCTCCATTATATATTTGACACATTGGAAATATAGAGATGCATTTTGAGGCCAGTCAGGCAACTGGCATATATCTTATACCTTGGAACTGTTCAGGTGTGTTACTCGTACCTGGACAGTCCGGCAGTACAGGTACATTACATACTTCAGAAATACTGGCTTAAATGATACAGATTAGATGTGGAATTCTGATTCAGATTTACTTATCAAGTGTAAATCGAAACATACGGTGAAATGCATACTTTGTGTTGACAAAGGGCGCCCCAAGTGATGAGCTGAGGGCAGCCCACGAGTGCCGCCAACATAGCATGCCCACGATGCTTGGCAGAACAACACAGAACACAACATGACAGAACATTCCTAAGTAAGAAAGCATCAACAATGAAACAAGCCCCATCCCTCCAACCCACACACTCCGGCAGATGTATGGATTCACAGACATTGGGCTTTTGACTTTCCGTATGGTCTTCTCTGCTGTGTGATGACCTGAGGCTGTGACCTGATCTGGCGTTCATGTCTGAGAACTCTTTCTCTCTAAATGCTATTTGCTCACTTTTATTGTTTGTACAATTTGTTTTTTTCTCTCTCTCCCTCTCTGCACATTGGGTGATTGTTGGTCTTTTTGTTAATGGGTTCTTTTGGGTTTCTTGTTTTGTGGCTGCCTGTGAGGAGATGAATCAAAAGGCTGTATAACGTACACATGTTTTGATAATAAATGTATTTGAATTTTGGACTTGCTGAGATTTGTAGACTTGGAGTTCCCACCATCGGCTTCCAAACTTCTGATCAACCTTTGGACTGGCTATTTGTTATGAGCCCCACAGGTCTCTGCAGCCAGCCATACAGCATTGGGGCTCTAAGATTCTCAAGCACCTGTATTCACTGACTGTTGTCTTAACAAGAGTTGTTTAGCCCTGGTGCTTTCTGTTTAATCTCGTCAACTTAATTGTGACTGGCACGGGTTTCCTGCATTCTATGATTATTTAATGCAGATGCCCCATTTACTGCTCATCATGGGGTCCTTGTCTTCAGTTTGATTTGCATCAGAGTGTCGCTCGCTTGTGCCAGTGTTGTTCTGTTTAAATTCCTATGTATAGTCTCTTATTTCGGTCTCTTCATGGGAGTCCGCCATTCCTCTGCACCTGGGTCCAGTCATTTGTCAGTGTTCACTGTGACAGGTATTATTGCTGGGATCATTTCTTGTGTCCAAGGGGTTAAGGGAATATGGGCTAGTACAATTGATTTACAAAGATGTTCTCTGATTTTGCTGTAGAATTCTGTGTGCAAAGAGTGGGCTGATGTGGGCATGCTATGTTGGCTCAGGAACATGTGTGTACCAACACTTGTGGGCTGCCCCCAGCACACTCTTAGGTTGTGCTAGTTGTTAACACAATGAATTTTTCTGCATGTTACAACGTATATGTGATGAGTAAATTTGAATCTGAATGTCCTTGTTTCCTAATAGTTCCGACTTCAGTGACGGATCCCTTACCAAAATCAGAGACTCTTCCTCTCCGCACCAATAGTGTCTGACCTATCACGTCCCAGCTTCTCGATTCAGCCACCTTCCCCCTTACCTGGTCTCATCCATCATCTTCTAGCTTGTACTCCTTCCCCTCTCCAACCTTTTTATTCTGTCTTCTTCTCCCTTCCTTTGTGGTCACCGCGCAAAATGTTGACTGTTTACTTTTTTCCATGGATGCTGCCTGACCTGCTGAGTTCCTCCACCATTTTATACATGTTCTTACCAACACTTCCAGAATTTATTCTTTCTATTTTGGGTTTTGGCATCTGCAGTTCTTTGGACTTCATTTACCTTTTTTTTTACCCCATTTCCCTCCTTTCTCTCACCACTAAACTCATTGTCTTTTTGAATTTTACATCAGTGTGGGCTTTGAGCACAGATAGTAAATGAGAGCAGGCTACTTAACCACAAGAGGCAGTACAGCTACACCCCAGTTTGAACAAAGTTCAAAACATTTTTAAGTAGATTTATTAGCAAAGTATATACAGTTCTGAGCAAATATAAAAACATTCTGTAAAGCAATGATGCTTTCAAAATTGATGAAATGTTTTGAATGATCAAAAATGCAATAAAGAGCAGTAGACAGTAAAAATCTAAATCAAATTAATATTTGGTGTGACCACCCTTGGCCTTTAAAACTGCATAAATGCTTTTACATGCACTATCGTGCAGTTATTTAAGAAAATCAGCCGGTAGGTTGTTCCAAGCAGCTTAGAGAACTTCCCACAGTTCTTCTGCAGACCTTGGCTGTCTTGCTTGCTTCTGTCAACTCCAGGTAACTCCAGACAGCTTCGATGATATCAGGGCTCTCTGGAGGCCATGCCATTTAAAACCATATAAAATACCTAGGGTGCCTAAGACTATTGTCACCATACACTGTACTATGCTGAAAACTATATACAAAGATAGACAACGTGCAACGTGCAAAAGAAGACAAACTGGGAAAATTAAAAATAAATAACCAAATAAATAGATAAATATCTAAGACATAATCAGGCCATTTGGCCCATTGAGACTGTTCTGCCATTCTACCATCGCTGATGTATTATCCCTCTCAACCCCATTCTCCTGCAAACTCCACTTTAAATATACCCAATGACTTGGCTTCCATGTAAATTAACAAATAGACACAAGTTGTCAGGTTTCTACCTGGCTGGATTTTTTTCTCTTCCTGAGCGAGAATCCCTGTAATCTTTTTCTCTATTTTTCTCTTCCAGGGTGAGAATCCCTGAGTATTTTTTTACAGGGGGGGGAGGAGAACTCCTGGTGTGCCGTGGTGCTAAAAACTAGGAGAAGCCACAGATCAAGGTTACGAGTTTCCCAGCCAACCAATCTCTACAGCCAAGCCAGCAACATAAATATTACTATACTGGCTAACAATTAACTGCTAAATGGCAGCAGATACACTGTTCAAATTCAATTCTTTGGGTTAATCATAACTGAAAATTGATAAGTATATGCTCTTCCTGACTGGTTGCTCCCCATCAGACCAGATTAACGATAACAAAATGGTCATAAATCTGATATAGGGCCTCATTGTTGAGTGAGCTACCATTTCGGATTAACTCTCTCTTTTAGGATTACCTGAGATCTATTTAACAGAAGCATAATTGTCACATTGTAAAGCAAAAGAGGAAGAAATCTGAAATGTTCACAAAGCAGCCAGATGTCGTATTACTACTGCTGATCGGTCACTTGTTCACGGTGAGTTTCTCTCAGATTTCGTGAGTAAAATGATTTTTAATTACCGCATAACTTTTGTTACAGCTCTACACTGGTATTTCCTGCTTTCTGGAGTAAGGGTCAGTTGGCACTTTATACCAAAGTGGGTCTGTCTGCAGAGGGACTAGTGGGCACTCCAAGGGCTGGATGGGGAACATCATGCCTTAATTTAATAATCTTATTAAGGTTATAAGTATGGAAAATGTTACAACAGTTATAAATATGCAAAGGTTGAGCAAGCTAACGCTCTTCTCTTTGGAGTGACGGAGAATGAACAGAGACTTCATTCATGTGTACAGGATGATAAGAGACACAGATTAAGTGGGCAGCCAGGGACATTTTCCTAGGGCGACTTGAGCAGTGTATAAGAGTATCAGGTCCCACATCACTAGGTTCAGGAACAGTTATTACCCCTCAACCATCAGGCTCTTGAACCAATGGGGATAACTTCACATGCCCCATCATTGAAATGTTCCCATAACCTATGGACTCTCTTTAAAAGATTTTTCTTCTCATGCTCTCAATACTTACTGCATTTTTATTTATTATTATTGTTTCTTCTTTTTGTATTAGCACAGCTTGTTGTCTTTTTCACTCTGGTTGGACACCCAGTTGGTGTGGTTTTTCATTGATTCTACTACGGACTTAATAAGTCTACCTGCAAGAAAATGAATGTCAGGGTTGAACATGCTGACATATGTGTACGTAAATAAGTTTAATTCGAACTTTGTCTTCTTTTGCACATTGCTCATTTGTTAGTCTTCACATATATAGTTTTTCACAAATTCTATTGTATTCATTTTCCTGTAAATGCCCGCAAAATGATAAATCTCAAAGTAGTGTATGGTGATGTAGAGATAGGTAGAGAACCTTCTACCCAGAATGGCAGGGTTAAAAGTGGAGGATATCATTTTAAGCTGAACGCTGGATATTTTGGGGAGATGTCAGAGGTAGTTTTTTTTTTACACACAGAGAGTGGTGAGTGCCTTGAATAAACTGCCAGGTTGGTGGTAAAGGCTGATGCACTCATGTATGAGAAACTCTTAGATAGGCAAATAAATGAAAGAAAAATTTGTATTATGGGTTGTGTGGGAGGGAAGCGTTAGATTGATTGTGAAGTAGGCTAAAATATTGGCACAAAATCATGGGCTGAAGGGCCTGTACTGTGCAGTAATGTTTTGTGTAAATACTGTGTTTTTATTAAGTTAAAAAAAGAAGCCCAAAACATATCTGTGACAAGGAAATGAGGGGCGGGGGTGTGGGAGAGGAGGGTACCTGAGAGACGTATGAGAGGCACAGATAGAGTTAGCGTCTGGGGTGGAAATATACTAGAGGGCATATCTTTACGGTGAGAATGGGAAACTGCCAGAGCTGCCACTTACTGGAGACCCGGGTCCATTTCCCGCTGCTGCCTCCAAAGAGTTTGTACGTTCTCCCAGTGACCACGTGGGTTTCCTCCATAATCTGAAGATGTACCAGCTGGAAGGTTAAGTGGTCATTATAAATGCTCCTACCCTCCAGGGAATGAAGTCCTAACCTATTCAACCTTTCCCTATAACTCAGGTTAATGGGCCACAGAACATTGACCTGTACCTCAGGGGATTGTTGTGTGGTGTGGTTCAGAGAGCTGGAAGGGCCTATCCCATGCTTGTTCTCAATAAATAAATAAATATTGTTTGTATTTTTTTGCACCAATCTCTATAAACTCTAGAGAGTGTTGTGCAGGAAAATCCCAGGAGATCAGCAGTTTCTGAGATACTCAAACCACCCCATCTGGCACCAACAATCATTCCACAGTCAAAGTCACTTACTTAAATCACATTTCTTCCTCTTTCTGATGTTTGGTCTGAACAACAACTGAACCTCTTGACCGTGTCTGCATGCTTTTATGCATTGAGTTGCTGCCACACGACTGGCTGATTAGATATTTGCATTAACGAGCAGGTGTACAGGTGTACCTAATAAAGTGGCCTCTGAATGCATGTTTACAAATATTAGGAATTTATTGTAGTGTGTTGGTCAGGACCACAAAATACAACAATGTTCAACAATCATAAAGAATTATGGAATGAATAAAGCTCGAGAATGAAGTACTGCTGCGGGATAAAATATGCATAAATACCAACCTATATTTACAATGTAAACAGCATGATAAAAAGTGGTTTAAAGATTTTACAGTGCAGCGCAGTAACAGGGTTAATAGACGAATGGCGGCTAACTAGAATGATTGATCAGATTAACTGCCCGGGGGATGAAATGTAAGTTGCCCATCCATAGTTGCCCTTGAGAAGGTGGTGATAAGCTGAACTACTGCAGTCTTTGAGGTGTGGGTCGACCCTCAATGTTGTTAGGTTGATACCTCCAGGCGATGGTCAAAGGACAGCGGCACATCTCCAAGTCAGGATGGTGTGTGGGGCTTGGAGAGCAACTTCCAGGTGGTGGTCTCCTTGTCCCTCGAGCCGGTAGAGATTGTTGGTTTGAAAGGTGTTTAAAGAGTCTTGATGAGTCGGTGCAGTTTTCTCAAGCTTGGTAAATTATCATCTCTCTGTCCAGATTCCTACTGAGAACCCTCATTAATTCTACGCTGATCCCTAGTGAGGGGAAATGTCTTCCCTTGGAGTGGCTGAATATCTGGAATTCTTTCCTTCAGAGGTTCAGTCCCGGTTGTCTATTCAACTGGATTGTTCATTCCATAACAGTATTGGACAGTACATTCAAAATGGTCAAAGGATGTGTCTGGATGGTCTCACCAGATTCTATTTATTTTAGAGATACAGAACAGGCACTTCTGATCCAGCAAACAGCATTGTCCAGCAACCCACCAATTAAACCCCAGTCTAATCACAGGATGGTTAACCTGCTAACCGGTACGGACGAGGGAGGAAACCCACGCGCACGTGGGAAGAACGTACAAACTCCTTATGGAGGATGTCAGAATTGAACTCCGACACCCCAGGCTGCAATGGCATCAGGCGAACTGCCACACTGCCGTGGTGCCCTTCATGGAAACTGGCATTCACTGGAAGTGCCATCACAGGCAATGAAATCCAAAGGCCAGCACGGTAGTGTAGTTGTCAGTGTAACGCCATTACAGAACCAGCTGTAGGATCGGGCTTCACTTCTAATCACTGTCTGTAAGGAGTTTGTATGTTCTCCCCGTGACCACAGGCTTCCTCTAGGTCCTCCACTTCCCTCCCACATTCCCAAGACATACGAGTTAAGAGCTGGCGAGTTGTTGGTGTGCTATGTTGCCGCTGGAAGAGTGGTGGCACTTCCCTTAAGCACCAACCTTCAAGGTTTGATTTGGCATTTATTTATTTATTGTTTTATTCATTGAGATACAGTGCAGAGTATGCCCTTTGGCCCTTCATGCTGTGTCACCCCCGCAACTCCTGATTTAACCCGAGCCTAATCACAGGACAATTTACAAACTTTGTACAATGACCAATTAACCAACTAACCAGTATACCTTTGGAGAAAACCCACCCATTGCACAGGGAAAACCTCAGAACTGAATAGATGGCCCGAGCTGTAATGGCATTGTGCTAACTGCTACAGTATGGTGGCGCCCAACAATATGTTGCCGTGACTTGAGGTCCCAAGTTATAGGGAAAGGTTGAACTTAATTCCCTGGAGCGTAGGAGAATCTATAACGACCAATTACCCTCTAAGTGGTACGTCGCTGGACTGTGTGAAGAAACTGGAACAGCCAGAGAAAGCCCATGTGGTCACAGGGTGATGCACCATCAATAACTCTCTGAGACATGAGGCAAGATATTGTCTTTTATTGACTGGAAGAAAGATCAAGCAGCAATTGACCACCATGCTACATCCTGGAGACTGAGGGCTGGGCTCAGGCCCCAATCGCCTTTATACCGGGGTCCGTGGGAGGAGCCACAGGAGCAGTCGGGGGGGGGGGGCGTGTCTAGACAGGTATATGTAGTTCACCACAGAGGGAGAACGTACAAACTCCTTACAGACAACAGTGGGAATTGAACTTGATTGTTGGTACTCTAAAGTGTTGTGCTAACCACTATGCCAACATGCTGTCCCATTTGAAATGATGCATCTCACTGTATGTTTTGACAGATGTGACAAATAAAGCTAGTCAGTACAGTCCAAGAAGAGGCCCACGATGTCTGTGTTAACAATGGTACCAAATATCAGGAATCAGGGGATCTAGAACGATGTGAGAAAACTGAGCTGAGGCCAATTATCACCCAGTGAGCAAGGCAGGAGCTTTAGCACACTTGGCTGTACTGAACATCGAGTACTTCGTCTTAAGCCCATCACCTCTATGGGAGCCAAGACTGGCTAGAGTGCTCCACCCTGGGCCACAGGTTCATCAGTCATACAGTCAGGCAAAAAAAAATATACCCTGTATGTCTGCTTGCTGGCTTGAGTGTGCTGTGTATGTCTTGTACCTTGGCCCCAGAGGAAGGCTGTTTCCTTCAGCTGTATCCATATATGGTTGAACTATAATGAAACTTGATCTGAGTCTCCACTTACATCACATGACTACTTGTGCTTTCCAGCGTCTTGTTGGAGTTTCTGTCTCACTGCATTGTTGGGGGAGGAGGTTGCCAGCCCGATGCCCAACTCTCCTCCTTTTGCAGCCGGGATTGGGACTGTCCATGGTGACGTTGACCATCATGTCTGTACCAAACCCATTTACATGCAGTTGGTCTGTAATCTTTCACACCTTGGCATCTCAGGTCGCCACACAAACAGTACAACACAGGAACTGGCCCTGTGGCCCTCCATGTCTGTGCCAAACATGATGCTGCATTAAAATAAATTGCACACGGTCCATATCCCTCCATTCCTGCACTTACAGATTTAATTCATCACGTTGAAACAGAGTGAAATGCCTCATTTGCATTAACAACCAACACACCCGAGGATGTGCTGGGGGCAGCCCGCAAGTGTCTCCACATATTCTGGTGCCAACACAGCATGTCCAGAATGCTCGGCAGAACAACACTGCAAAACAAGCCCCGTTCCTCCCTCCCACGCACACAAACTCCTCTAACCCTAGATCAGGCCGTCCTTGGCCTTCAGCCTCCGCAGATTCCTGGATGTGCAGACTTTGAGCCTGGCAGACTGGCAGAGATGTGCAAATTCATGTTCAATCATGTCTCAGTCTAACCTCTTAAGCACCTCCTCTATCATATTTGCGTCCATCACCACCCGTAGCAGAGCGTTACAACTCTCTATCTCTCTCTGTGATAAAACACTTTGAACTTTACCTCATCACTTTAAATGCATGTCCTTTACTTGCTGACATTTCTCATCATCATCATGTGCTGTGTAGTATGACATCATCATTATGTGCCGTGTTGTATGACACGGGTGATCATGGTCTTTTGACCATAATTGTTCTTGGCAAATTTTTCTACGGAAGTGGTTTGCCATTGCCTTCTTCCAGGCAGTGTCTTTACAAGACGGGTGAGCCCAGCCATTATCAATACTCTTCAGAGATTATCTGACTGGCGTCAGTGGTTGTATAACCTGGATTTGCGATATGCACTGGCTGCTCTTACGACCATCCTCCACCTGTTCCCATGGCTTCACGTGACCCTGATCAGGGGCTAAGCAGGTGCTACACCTTGCCTGAGGGGGACCTGCAGGCTAGCGGAGGGAAGGAGCGCCTTACACCTCCTTTGGTAGAGACACATCTCCACTCTGCTACCTTGACCTTTCTACCTTTGGGGGGGCGGGGAAGAACTCTGAATGTCTACTCCATCAATACCCCTCATAATTCTATAGACTTCTGTCAAGTTTCCCCTTGGCCTCTGATGGTCTAGGGAAAGCAATCTAGGCAGCATCTTGGTGAACCCTTGAGGAAGCAGACTACAAACACGATGGAACAGGGCAGAGAGCAAGATCACGACTGCCTCAGGCCAATCAGCTGAGGAACTGCTGTCCCACAGACAGCAGAAGAAGACATTCTCTGTATCAGAAGCAGAACCTACTACAATGGAATCTGCTTATTGAGCTCTCCCCCAACCCAACACCCCCAAAGCTCCTTTGTCCGGCAATCTACATGCCCCAACCTCCTCCCTCCAAGATGCATCTCACAAGAGAAGTTTTTGTTGTTCCCTCCAGCCGAGGGTCTGGCAGCAAACCCCTGGCTTTACTCCAGCTCCATCAGACTGTTGTAGTGTTCCCACAAGAGCTTCACCAGCATCCCCTCCAAAGCCTCCACATCCTGTCTGTAACTGCACCCACTACCTCAGAATCAGCTTCATCATCACTGATGCATGGCAGGAAATTTGTTTTGCAGCAGTAGTACAGAACGAATCACAAAAATATTACTAGAAGTTACAAGAAATATAATAAATAAATCAGTGTGAAATGAAAGCAAAATAGTTTCTTGGACTGTTCAGAGATCTGACAGCACTAACCAAAGTTTTATATACAGTAGATGAAACCTGACTTTTTGACCTTTGAACTCAATGTCCTAATCAGCAAAGGTCGCATGTCCAGAGTCCTCATTTAGAATCTCTTCAATGTTGTGGGAGTGTCTGCCTCCACCACCTCCTCAGGCCGTGCAGACTAGACTCCAACCTTACCCAAATGAAAAAGTTCTTCCTCAGATTCCCTCTAAAGCTCTTCTTCCTGACCCAAAGCTTTAGACTTCTCAGCCACGAAGGAAGGCTCCCTACATCTACACCATCTATGACTCCCTTAAGTTGTAAACCTGTGTCAGGTCCCCTACCCCAAGCCTCCTCCATTCCTGGAAAAATGTCCAGTGTATCCCATCTCTCCTCAAAGTCAAAGCTGATTTATTATCAAACTACATACACGTCACCATACTCTACCTTGAGATTTATTTTCTTGCAGGCATTCACAGGAAAATAAAGAAAACAATAGTTTAAGAACAACTATGAATAACAAAGACTGAAAAACTAATGTGCAAAAGAAGACATTACGCAAATAATAAAAAAGTAAATAATACCAAGAACATGAGTTATAGAGCCCCTGAAAGCGAGCGTACAGCAGATGATTTTAATCTGGAGTTCACAAACCCCTCGGGATAGATTCCAAAGGGTCTGTGAACTTGGATTGGAAAAGATAAACATTTTTATTTTCACTAACCTCCAATTCAAACCTAGCGTTTCCTTCACTTATGAATGTAGGCAACAAACCAAATTAGTATTAGCAATTCCAGTGACTTTGTCACCAATAGAAATGACAGATCGTTTCCTATCACATTCAGTTGTAACAGATATCTCAAAATATCATGTACGGCACGCTCACCACTAGTTATTTAATACATTGATAAAGAAGTACATACATTATAATATCACAATTGAAAAAAAATATTTTGTTAACTGTGTCTCAATATAATTGGTGTCTTTTATAATCCTATGTCTTATATTTCATGTATATAAACACATGATTCTGAGAAGGGTCCTGGGTTTCAACGGACCTTCAGAAGGTCCATGGCACAAGAAAGTTTAAGAACCCATGGTCTATAGGTTGTGGAGTCAGTCCAGCACTGAGGTCAGTGAAGTTATCTACACTGGTTCATGAGCCAGAAAGCTAAAAGGTAATAACTGTTCCTGAACCTGGTGCTGTGGGACCTGATGGTTGAGGGGTAATAACTGTTCCTGAACCTGGTGGTGTGGGACCTGATGGTTGAGGGGTAGTAACTGTTCCTGAACCTGGTGGTGCGGGACCTGATGGTTGAGGGGTAATAACTGTTCTTGAACCTGGTGGTGTGGGACCTGATGGTTGAGGAGTAATAACTGTTCCTGAACCTGGTGGTGTGGGACCTGATGGTTGAGGGGTAATAACTGTTCCTGATCCTGGTGGTGTGGGACCTGATGGTTGAGGGGTAATAACTGTACCTGAAACTGGTGGTGTGGGACCTGATGGTTGAAGGGTAATAACTGTACCTGAAACGGGTGGTGTGGGACCTGATGGTTGAGGGGTAATAACTGTACCTGAACCTGGTGGTGTGGGACCTGATGGTTGAGGGGTAATAACTGTTCCTGAACCTGGTGGTGTGGGACCTGATGGTCGAGGGGTAATAACTGCACCTGAACCTGGTGGTGTGGGACCTGATGGTTGAGGGGTATTAACTGTTCCTGAACCTAGTGGTGTGGGACCTGATGGTTGAGGGGGTAATAACTGTTCCTGAACATAGTGATGTGGGACCTGATGGTTGAGGGGTAATAACTGTTCCTGAACATGGTGGTGTGGGACCTGATGCTTGAGGGGTAATAACTGTTCCTGAACCTAGTGGTGTGGGACCTGATGGTTGAGGGGTAATAACTGTTCCTGAACATGGTGGTGTGGGACCTGATGCTTGAGGGGTAATAACTGTTCCTGAACCTGGTGGTGTGGGACCTGATGGTTGAGGGGTAATAACTGTGCCTGAACCTGGTGGTGTGGGGACCTGATGTTTGAGGGGTAATAACTGTACCTGAACCTGGTGGTGTGGGACCTGATGGTTGAGGGGTAATAACTGTTCCTGAACCTGGTGGTGTGGGACCTGATGGTTGAGAGGTAATAACCGTTCCTGAACCTAGTGGTGTGGGACCTGATGGTTGAGGGGTAATAACTGTACCTGAAACTGGTGGTGTGGGACCTGATGGTTGAGGGGTAATAACTGTACCTGAAACTGGTGGTGTGGGACCTGATGGTTGAGGGGTAATAACTGTTCCTGAACCTGGTGGTGTGGGGACCTGATGGTTGAGGGGTAATAACTGTTCCTGAACCTGGTGGTGTGGGACCTGATGGTCGAGGGGTATTAACTGTTCCTGAACCTAGTGGTGTGGGACCTGATGGTTGAGGGGGTAATAACTGTTCCTGAACCTAGTGATGTGGGACCTGATGGTTGAGGGGTAATAACTGCACCTGAACCTGGTGGTGTGGGACCTGATGGTTGAGGGGTATTAACTGTTCCTGAACCTAGTGGTGTGGGACCTGATGGTTGAGGGGGTAATAACTGTTCCTGAACCTAGTGATGTGGGACCTGATGGTTGAGGGGTAATAACTGTTCCTGAACCTGGTGGTGGGGGACCTGATGTTTGAGGGGTAATAACTGTACCTGAACCTAGTGGTGTGGGACCTGATGGTTGAGGGGTAATAACTGTTCCTGAACCTGGTGGTGTGGGACCTGATGGTTGAGGGGGTAATAACTGTTCCTGAACCTAGTGGTGTGGGACCTGATGGTTGAGGGGTAATAACTGTACCTGAACCTGGTGGTGTGGGACCTGATGGTCGAGGGGTAATAACTGTTCCTGAACCTAGTGGTGTGGGACCTGATGGTTGAGGGGTAATAACTGTACCTGAACCTGGTGGTGTGGGACCTGATGGTTGAGGGGTAATAACTGTTCCTGAACCTGGTGGTGTGGGACCTGATGGTTGAGGGGTAATAACTGTTCCTGAACCTGGTGGTGTGGGACCTGATGGTTGAGAGGTAATAACTGTTCCTGAACCTAGTGGTGTGGGACCTGATGGTTGAGGGGTAATAACTGTTCCTGGACCTGATGGTCGAGGGGTAATAACTGCACCTGAACCTGGTGGTGTGGGACCTGATGGTTGAGGGGTATTAACTGTTCCTGAACCTGCTGGTGTGGGACCTGATGGTTGAGGGGGTAATAACTGTTCCTGAACCTGGTGGTGTGGGATCTGATGGTTGAGGGGTAATAACTGTACCTGAACCTGGTGGTGTGGGACCTGATGGTTGAGAGGTAATAACTGTTCCTGAACCTGGTGGTGTGGGACCTGATGGTTGAGGGGTAATAACTGTACCTGAACCTGGTGGTGTGGGACCTGATGGTTGAGGGGGTAATAACTGTTCCTGAACCTGGTGGTGTGGGACCTGATGGTTGAGGGGTAATAACTGTACCTGAACCTGGTGGTGTGGGACCTGATGGTTGTGGGGTAATAACTGTTCCTGAACCTGGTGGTGTGGGACCTGATGGTTGAGGGGTAATAACTGTTCCTGGACCTGGTGTTCGAGGGGTAATAACTGCACCTGAACCTGGTGGTGTGGGACCTGATGGTTGAGGGGTACTAACTGTACCTGAACCTGGTGGTGTGGGACCTGATGGTTGTGGGGTAATAACTGTTCCTGAACCTGGTGGTGTGGGACCTGATGGTTGAGGGGTAATAACTGTTCCTGAACCTGGTGGTGTGGGGACCTGATGTTTGAGGGGTAATAATTGTACCTGAACCTGGTGGTGTGGGACCTGATGGTTGAGGGGTAATAACTGTTCCTGAACCTGGTGGTGTGGGACCTGATGGTTGAGAGGTAATAACTGTTCCTGAACCTAGTGGTGTGGGACCTGATGGTTGAGAGGTAATAACTGTTCCTGGACCTGGTGTTCGAGGGGTAATAACTGCACCTGAACCTGGTGGTGTGGGACCTGATGGTTGAGGGGTATTAACTGTTCCTGAACCTAGTGGTGTGGGACCTGATGGTTGAGGGGGTAATAACTGTTCCTGAACACGGTGGTGTGGGACCTGATGCTTGAGGGGTAATAACTGTTCCTGAACCTAGTGGTGTGGGACCTTATGGTTGAGGGGTACTAACTGTACCTGAACCTGGTGGTGTGGGACCTGATGGTTGAGGGGTATTAACTGTTCCTGAACCTGGTGGTGTGGGACCTGATGGTTGAGGGGTAATAACTGTTCCTGAACATGGTGGTGTGGGACCTGATGCTTGAGGGGTAATAACTGTTCCTGAACACGGTGGTGTGGGACCTGATGCTTGAGGGGTTATAACTGTTCCTGAACCTAGTGGTGTGGGACCTGATGGTTGAGGGGTAATAACTGTTCCTGAACCTGGTGGTGTGGGACCTGATGCTTGAGGGGTAATAACTGTACCTGAACCTGGTGGTGTGGGACCTGATGGTTGAGGGGTAATAACTGTTCCTGAACCTGGTGGTGTGGGGACCTGATGGTTGAGGGGTAATAACTGTACCTGAACCTGGTGGTGTGGGACCTGATGGTTGAGGGGTAATAACTGTTCCTGAACGTGGTGGTGTGGGACCTGATGGTTGAGGGGTAATAACTGTTCCTGAACCTGGTGGTGTGGGACCTGATGGTTGAGGGGTAATAACTGTTCCTGAACCTGGTGGTGTGGGACCTGATGGCTGAGGGATAATAACTGTTCCTGAACCTGGTGGTGTTGGACCTGATGGTTGAGGGGGTAATAACTGTTCCTGAACCTGGTGGTGTGGGGACCTGATGGTTGAGGGGTAATAACTGTACCTGAACCTGGTGGTGTGGGACCTGATGGTTGAGGGGGTAATAACTGTTCCTGAACCTGGTGGTATGGGACCTGATGGTTGAGGGGTAATAACTGTTCCTAAACCTGGTAGTGTGGGACCCAAGGCTCATGTACCTCTTTGCTAATGGTAGCAGCGAGAAGAGGGTATGGCTGTATGTGGTGGGAGGTCTTGGAAGGGACATGAACTTGGCAGGGTTGGCCGGCATTTAATTGTCCAATGATGGTGATCTGCAAAATGGCCAAAGGTCCAATTGAATATTCACTTTGGCAAGGGGCAGGTTCCTGAAATCGGATGGTGGTCACCTGGTGGAGAATGGGATAATGGTTGGTGGAGAACCTGTTGTCAAAGGGTTTCAGCAGGCCAGGCTACCTCTATGAAGAGTTTGGGGCAGAAGTCTAGCAGCCACTTGCCCTTGGGTTAAGCCCTGATGAAGGGTCTAGGCCTGGAATATGGACTGTATTTCCCTCCATAGATGCTGCCTGATTTGCTGAATTCCTCCAGCATTATCTATGCTTTGATCAAAATTTGAGAGTTTCACTTGTCTGAGAGTCTGTTCCTCTCCAGCAGGCCAACGGCAGCACCATTCACCAGGCCGGGTACTGTTCCTTCAGCGAGGACTGCGGCAAGAACCCGGAGGTGGGCAACAACCTTCTCCCGGCCAGGGTGCCCTGTGTGTATAACGGGCCGGCCCTCCACTTGACAGGAAATCACCTGTCCATGCTGAAGCAGGTCTGCCCCATGCTCTACACCGGGAGCTCTACCCGGGCGTGCTGTAACGTCAAGCAGCTGAAGATGTTGGAGAAGAGCCTGTCCCTCTCCAAGGCGCTGCTGGTCCGCTGCCCGTCGTGCGTACAGAACTTCATCAACCTTCACTGCCAGAATACCTGCAGCCCCAACCAAAGCCTCCACATTAATGTCACCAGGACCTTCATGGCCAACGAGACGGGGCCGCCGCGCCTGGCGGTGCTCGAGTACCGGTGCTTCTACCAGCGGCAGTTCGCGGACGGGACCTTCGACTCGTGCAAGAACGTGCGGATCCCGGCCACCGGCGGCTACGCCATCTCGCCCATGTGTGGCAAGTACGGCGCGGCGCTCTGCACCACCCAGCGCTGGCTCAACTTCCAGGGAGACTCCGGCAACGGGCTGGCCCCCTTCGACATCGACTTCGTGCTGGTGGCCGCCGACGAGGCGGGGCCCGGCGGCGGCTTCGTGCCCTACGGCGGCCACTTCTGGAGGTGCAACGAGTCCACGGCCAGCGACGGCCAGGCGTGCTCCTGCCAAGACTGCCCAGCCTCCTGCCCACCCATCCCGACCCCGCCGCCGACCCCCGTCCCCTGGGAGATCGGAAGCCTCCCCGGCTCCTTGGTGGTCTGCATCGCCCTCTTCTGCGCGCTGACCGCCCTCTTCGCGGTCTTCCTGACTGTCCGCTGGGCGCTGAGGAGCCGGCTGGCGGGCAAGGCTTCCCCGGCGGCCCCGGGCGACGGGGACTGCGCCTACAAGGTCAGTCAGGTCACCCAAGGGTGGGTGGCCAACGCCTTCAGGCGCTGGGGAACGGCGGTGGCGCGACACCCGCTGCCGGTCATCGGCGCCTCGGTGGTCGTCGTGGCGGTGCTCTCGGCCGGCCTGACCTACATCACGCTGACCACCGACCCGGTGCAGCTCTGGTCGGCACCCAACAGCCGCGCCCGGCGGGAGAAAGACTTCCACGATGCCAACTTCGGCCCCTTCTTCCGCACCAATCAGATCATCATCACCGTGAGCAACCGCTCGGCCTACACCTACGAGTCGGTGCTGTTCGGCAAAAACAGGTTCTCGGGCATCTTCTCCAAGGACATCCTCTTGGAACTGCTGGACTTCCAGACCAGGCTGCAGAACATCGAGGTGTGGTCCGAAAAGGCCCAGAGGAACATCAGCCTCAAGGACTTCTGCTTTGCCCCGCTCAACCCTTACTCACCGCGCTCCACCGACTGTGCCGTAAACAGCCTCCTCCAGTACTTCCAGAACAACAGGAGCAGGATCAACGCCGTGGCCCTGCAGAGCATAGCCGGGAAGAACGGCACCGTGGACTGGCGGGACCATTTCCTCTACTGTGTGAAGTAGGTAATTGGGTCGCCGCCGGCGGGAGAGGCATCTGGAGAGGAAGTCACAGCTGGGGAATGGGTCACAGCTGGATTGGGAACAGATGGGGAGAGGGTCACAACTGGAGTAGGACACATCTGGAGAGGAAGTCACAGCTGGATGGGGAACAGGTGGGAAGAGGGTCACAACTGGAAAATGAAACAGCTGGATGGGGAACAGTTGGGGAGAGGGTCACAACTGGAGAATGAAACAGCTGGATGGGGAACAGTTGGGGAGAGGGTCACAACTGGAGAATGAAACAGCTGGATGGGGAACAGTTGGGGAGAGGGTCACAACTGGAGTAGGGCACATCTGGAGAGGAAGTCACAGCTGGGGAATGGATCACAGCTGGATGGGGAACAGATGGGGAGAGGGTCACAACTGGAGAATGAAACAGCTGGATGGGGAACAGTTGGGGAGAGGGTCACAACTGGAGAATGAAACAGCTGGATGGGGAACAGTTGGGGAGAGGGTCACAACTGGAGTAGGGCACATCTGGAGAGGAAGTCACAGCTGGGGAATGGATCACAGCTGGATGGGGAACAGATGGGGAGAGGGTCACAACTGGAGTAGGGCACATCTGGAGAGGAAGTCACAACTGGAGAATGAAACACAGCTGGATGGGGAACAGATGGGCAAAGGGTCATGGCTGGAAGGGGTTAAAGCTGGAGGGTGTGTCAGAACTGGAGTAGGGCACATCTGGAGAATGAAACACATCTGGATTGGCGGGAAGCTGGTGCGTAGGGCACAGCAGGGGAAGGGCATTGCAGTTGATGGGATGCCCAGAAAGTGAGAACAGGACACAATGGCTTGAGGTGGGGAACATGTGGAGAGTAGGGCTCTCTACCCTTTCCTTGGTCCCCCCCTCAAATCAGCTGATGAAAGTGCAAAGGTCAGGCATTTTTCCTGTTCTTTCAAGTCTGGCTCTTGTCAGGAGCTGCCCAGTAAGGCCCCCTTCTGTCTTCTCGGCATTTACCCAATTCCTGTTTGGACACCCCTACTACCACTCACCCTCAGAGGGTGCAACCTGGACATCATTCCCCCTTCTTCCAGCCTGTAAGTCTGTTCCCATCAATTGCAAACGCATCTGCTGGTGTTAAAACTTCCCTAGGCTGTTTTTGTTCCAAACACAACCACCCATTCCAACAGGGACAAAACCTTTCATTCCCTGTCCTGTTTACCGCCTGGGCACGGTTTTGGTGTCTGACCCGGTGCTGTGGTAATTGCATTATTATTCTCACATTTGCCAAGGTACAGTGGAGCAACTTTGTTTGCATGTTATCTATACGGCCTACCTTAAACCGGTGAGGTGGTACAAAGGGGAAAGCCAAAAGAAAATGCAGAATATTGTGGAAATACAAGAGATTCTGTAGATGCTGGAAATCTTGATCAACACAGTTTCTATAGCTAGGGTGCCTAAGACTTTTGCACAGTACTGTAGTAATTTCATGTATTGCACTGTACTGCTGCTGCAAAGGGAAACCAATTTCATGACATTTGCGTGACGATAAACCTGATTCTGATATGAGTCTCTATTGTGGACTGAGAGTGGGAAGGGGAACAGGGAGAGAGGAGTCATGGTTGGGGAAAGGGGAGGGGAGATGGGAGGGAGTGGGAAACACCAGGGAGACATTCTATAGTGATCAAGAAACCAATTGTTTGGAACCAAATGACCTTGCCTGGTGACTCAGGGCTGGGTGTGTCTGCACCCACGCTAATCCCCACCTCTGGCACTCCTCTGCCACCTGCCCCACACCCCTCCCGCCGCACTCCACCCTTGCTTTTCCCAATACCCTTTACTCCCGCCAGATTTACAAACTCACTTTCTGCTCCATATTGATAGGTACAGTACTCAGGCACCCTACATATATATACAGTATGTTCCCAAGACTTTCACACAGTACTGTATAAAATGCTGGAGGAACTCAGCAGGTCAGGCAGCATCCATAGAGAGAAGTGAACAGTGGCATTCTGCACCAAAACATCCTGATGAAGGGTCTTGGCCTGAAATGAGCCCTGTCCATTTCCCTCCTCAGATGCTGCCAGCATTTTGTAGTTGGTACAGAATATAGTGTTAGATTTGCAGTTCACATCTTGCTCCGCCTTTGTTAATAACTTCATTCACCTCAACCCCGAACTGATTCCACAAATTATAGACTCGCTTTCGGATCATGTTCTCAATATAATCTATTCAGTCATTATTTATCCATTTTGTATTTGCATATTTGTCTACTTTTGCACTTTGCCAGTCATCGATTCTGTTGTATTTCTTTGTTCTACTGTGAATGCCCAGAGTAGAATGAATCTCAGGATAGTATGTGGTGACATACACTTACAGTATTTTGATAATAAATTTACTTTGAGCTTCGAAATCTCAGCTGCTTACTTCACTTCCTATCCCCACCCACCCATAGTTGGACTTCATTCCCCTCCATAGATGCTACCTGACCTGCTGGGTTCCTCCAGCACTTTGTGTTGCTTTGCTCAAGATTTCCAGCATCTGCACGATTTCTAGTGTTTCTACATTCTGTTTTCTTTTTTAGCTACTACTTTGAGGTGCTTGTGTATGGCGTGATCTGTTAGGATGGCAAGCAAACGGAAGCTTTTGACTGTACATGTGACCACACTGAGAGGTACCAATTCTCTTTTGGCTCCCTGGCTGCAGTGAGTGAGAATGTCTTTCTTTCTGCAGCTCCCCTCTGTCATTCAAGGACAATACGGAGATGGGAATGAGCTGCATGGCTGATTATGGTGCACCCGTCTTTCCATTCTTGGCTGTTGGTGGATACTCAGGTAAGATTTTCAATGGTCTCTTTTGCCTTGGGTTCAGTCAGCATGAAAGCAGGCCCCTTAGCCCATCAAACCCGTGCTGACCATTAAACACCAGTTTCATGAGACGATGAGGCAGGTTACGGGGAGAACTCAGGAGAATGGGGAAGAAGGGAGTCATAAATAAACCGTGATGGAATGACGGAATAGACTCGAGGGGCTGAATGGCCTAATTCTGCTTCTGCTGTCTTTTGGTCTTACTATTTAATCTGTCCCTCAATTACTTCAAATCTCTGTGCTTCAATTTGAGATACTCTGCTAAGGGAAATGGGTACCTCTGTCTCAGCCCCGTATTACTTTATTCGCCCTAGTTAAGATCCCACTAAACTTCCTCTCCAAAGCTGACATCGAGCCTTCTTTGGAGGTTCTCTGTAAACCCGTGAGCTTTACACAGGCCCCAGGTATATGGGTCCTATTGCCCCTTTGCAGGTCCTGACTACAGGTAGTCCACAATTCCCACCTGGAAACATACCCCTGTTACTTCAGCATTGCAGAGTCAGAGCTGAGACTTCCCTCCCTGGTCACAGCGTTTCAGCATTTTCATTACAGCGGCTGAACGTGACCTTCGCAAGAACAGCCAGAGCAAGCCTCGCCAGTGACGCCAGATCGCATTAATGAATTACAAAAAATGATCAATATGTTCAGGAAACTTGTAGTTCTGTGGGGGGAAAAAAGTAGCTGAGGAATGTGGAGAGGAGAGGGGACTAGCTGGAAATGAGAAATGGATGCCAGGATCTAATAAAACCATAAAACATAGGAGCAGAATTAGGCAAACACAAGGAAATCTGCAGATGCTGGAAATTCAAGCAACACACACAAAATGTTGGTGGAATGCAGCAGGCCAGGCAGCATCTATCGGAAGAAGTACAGTCAACATTTCGGGCCGAGACACTTTGTCAGGACTAACTGAAAGGAGAGATAGTAGAATCTTTTATCTTTCAGTTAGTCCTGACAAAGGGTCTCAGCCCAAAACGTCGACTGTGCTTCTTCCTATAGATGCTGCCTGGCCTGCTGTGTTCCACCAGCATTTTGTGCGTGTAGCAGAGTTAGGCAATTAGTCAGTCTGTCACAGCTGATTTATCGTTCCCTCGGTCCCATCCTTCTGCCTTCTCCCCATACAGCGCCACGGTGGCGTAGCGGTTAGCGCTATCCTATTGGAGCATGGAGTGTCGGAGTTCAGAGTTCAATGCCTGCGCCATCCCTGTGATCGTGCGGGTTTCCTCCGAGTGTTCCAGTTTCCTCCCACAGTCCAAAGACCGGTTAGTAGGTTAATCAACCATTGTAAATTTTCCTGTGATTAGGCTAGTGGGTTGCTAGGTGTGACTTGTTGGGCCGGAGGGCCGGTTTGGTGTTGTATCTCTAAATATATAAATAAACGACCTTTGTCACCCTGACTAATCAAAAACCTATCACCCTCTGCTTTAAATATACCCAATGGGTTGGCCACAGCCGTCTGTGGCAATGAGTTCCACAAGTTCACCACCAAGAAATTGCTCCTCAACCTTATTAAAGCTACTCCCCAGAATAATGGATTTACTTCCAGGGTTAATTCCCACTCAGAAACTGCCCTTCCACTGATTTAACAAAGCCTGGAAGATCCCGGGGGATTTTGCTCAGTTTACCTGGCACGTAACTTCCCATTCAGGTTATCCCCTTGAAACGTTCAGCCTCTGGCTTCTGGGACAGCGTTAAGGTCACTCTACTTTAACCTTTGCTTTGTCGTCTAACAGGTGAAGATTTCTCCCAAGCCCAAGCACTCATCATGACATTCTCTCTAAACAGCTACAGTCGCGATGATCCCAGATTCGAATTTGCATTGCTCTGGGAGAAAGAATACTTAAAAATTCTACAACAGTACAAGCAGAACAAATCCATCAGTTTCAACTTTGTCTACATGTCAGAGGTATGGTGTCTCCAAAATCTCAACCCTGTCAAATTCTTTTAAGTTCAAGTTTATTGTCATTTAACCCTACACATGTATACAGCTAAACGAAACTAAGTTCCTGGGGAGCCAAGGTGTGACCTACTATACGAGCACAACAACCTTACTCTCAACACGGACAAGACTAAAGAGATGATTGTGGACTTTAGGAAAGTACAGGCTGACCACTCACCACTGCATAATACTGCATATTCTCCGTAGAGAGAGTCAGGAGCACCAGGTTTCTTGGACTGATCTCACCTGGTCCCTCAACACCTCCTCTGTAGTCAGGAGGTACAACATACAGCACATAAAATAGTATTAACATGAATGAATGATCTTTATAGTCATTATACATAGGTACAATGAAACTCTGTTTGGCTTCCTCTCAGGAAATCAAACAAAGCGGTAGATAAAAACAAGACAGTAATAGAAAAACAGTATTAAATAGATAAGTAGCAGAAAATAAGTTGCAGCAGCACCAGAATATCACAGTAATGCACAAAGTGCCGTCGGTGTGAGTATTTGAGTCCTTGTGTGTGCTCACAGTTTCAGTCATTGTTCTGTGGGAGTGGTGCGATGGAGGCCACAGCTCTGGGGTAGAAGTTGTTCCTCAGTCTATTTGTTCGGGCTTTTAGTGTCCTGAACCTTTTGCTGGATGGCAGCGGGTCAGACAGGGAGTGGCCGGGCTATGTGGTGTCTCTGGTTATGCTGATTGCATTATACATTATACTTTAATACATTATAACATAATACACTAACAGATTAAAAAAAGTATTCTGTAGATGTTTTCTCTAGCACCGGAGGCTGAGGGGAGATCTGGCTGAGGTTTATAAGATAATGAGAGGCATGGATAGAGTAGATGGAGTATCTGTTTCCAAGGGTTGAAATGTCTAAAACCTGGACATGTGCTTCGAAAGAAAGAAGGGGGTAGGTTCAAGGGGGATGTGAGGGGTATGTTTTTTACTCAGAGAGTGATGGATGCCTGGAATGTACTGCCTCGTATGGTGGAAGAGGCAAACACATCAGAGGCTTTTAAGAGATGTTTGGATAGGCACATGGATGTGAGGAAGATGGAGGGATATGGACATGGTGTAGGTAGGAGGGATTAGTGTTTGGGTCTTTTTGATTTGCTTTTTAGCTGGTTCAGCACAGCATTGTGGGCTGAATGGCCTGTTCCTGTGCTGTTCTCTTCTATGTTCTCTCTACAATTTGACACAAAGCGTATATACGATATATAGTTAAATGTGGTAATTGAGTCCTGCTAAAGTCACTCAGATATTTTATAAGTACAAACTGTTTATTCAAAGCACCCGGGGCTTACTGTTAGTCGTTCAAACAGGCACAGACAGTCTGTGATTGTTCCTGCCCAATCCACCAACAAACTCACAACTCCCCTTACAGAAGAGAGGTAGTGTTCAGATACCCCTTCACATACCAAGCTGGAGTCAGACTTAATCTATTGCTTGACAGTAACGAGAGACAAATTACAGAATAGGTATAGTAGACAGAACATACACAGAACAGGCTGTTCTTATCTCTGTGCATGTCTGCACAAAGAAACAAAGACCTTGAAACACTGTCTAACTCCCAGGAGAAATATGGCTCAGCATAGCTTAATGCATCTGTTGATCATCAGCAGTTTCTTTCAGAAGAAAAGGCTGCTATTGTTTAACTAATGTGTTAAGCCTTTTACATACTTTATCAGAACCTCTTGACCATGTCCTTATGCATTGAGTTGCTGCCACATGATAGGCTGATTTGATATTTGCATTAACGAGCAGGTGTACAGATGTACCTAATAAAGTGGCCAGTATAACACTCTCTTCACTCACTCTGCGGATGCATTGACCGTCCTGAGGTGACGCTCCTCTGTAAGACCTGAATAGAAGTGTGGTTTGGGCTTGTTTGCTTTAAAAGTAGTGGATATGGCCTGGTCCGACATGGGTAAAGCACGCCCACATGAAATGTTGTTGCAGGAAAGCAGCATCCATCATCAGGGACCCCCACTGCCCGGGACTCAGGGATAGTTATCACCTCTCAACCATCTGGCCCTTAGACCAAAGGGGATAACTTCACATGCCCCATCTTTGAAATGTTCCCACAACCTATGGACTCACGTTCAAGGATGCTTCATCTCGTGTTCTTGATACTGATTGTTTGCTTGCTTGTTTTTATTTATTTATTTATTTATTATTTCCTTTTGTATTTGCACAGTTTGTCTCTAGTACGTAGGTTGAACGCCCAAGTTGGTGCGGACTTCCACTCATTTCTGTTATGGTTATTATTTCATGGATTCGTTAAGTGTGCCCACAAGAAACGGAATCTCAGGGCTGTATATGATGATATATATATGTACCTTGATAATAACTTTGAACTTTGTTTCCTCTTGTGTTGTAGCGCTCCCTGGAAGATGAGATCAACAGAACCACAGCACAAGATATTCCAATTTTTGCCATCAGTTACCTGGTTATATTTATTTACATTGCCTTGGCCCTTGGGGAGTATTCCAGCTGGAGGACTATTATGGTATGTAACTTTGTAACTTGCTACTACACTTGTTTGATCACATTTTTCACTGAACCTTTCTGAAAGTTTAAGTGAATGGCCAGGTGGAGTTACATCTCTATGAAAGGAGGTGTAAGGTGCTCCTTCCCTCCACTAGCCTGCAGGTCGCCCTTGGGCAAGGGTGGTTAGCCCCCCCCCCCCCCCGATTAGGGTCACATGAAGCCATGGGAAGCAGGTGGTGGATGGTCGTACGAGCAGCCGGTGCAGATCATAAGTCCTGGTTATGTGACCACTGACGCCAGGCAGACAATCTCTGAAGAGTATTGATAATGGCTGGGGTCACCCATCTTGTAAAGACACTGCCCAGAAGAAGGCAATGGCAAATCACTTCTGTAGAAAAATTTACCAAGACAATCCTGGTCATGGAAAGACCATGATCGCCCACTTCATATGACATGGTGCATAATGATGATATCATATGATATGGCACATAATGATGATGTCATGTGACGGCACATAATGAACGGACAAGTGGAACATTACAGCACTGTACAGGCCCTCAGCCCATGATGTTGTGCCAGTCAATAAACCTGTATGCTAAAATCAATCTAGCCCTTCCCTCCTGCATAGTCCACATGTGCCTGTCATCCACGTGCTAATCTAGGATTCGTAAATGCTTGATTATACCCACCTTTACCACCCTCCATTTTTAAGAACATAGAAGCACCAGAACAGCTAAAAAGCAAACCAAAAACACTAATCCCTCTTACCTACACAATGTCCATCTTCCTCACATCCATGTACCTAAGAGCTTCTCCCCTGTCATAACTACCTCTACCACCACCCTAGTTCCACGCACCCACTACTCACTGTGGGGAGAAAAAACTTTGACACCAACCTCACCCCAATTGATTGGATCCTGAGTGGTTTTGAGAGGGTGGATGTGGGGTGAATGTTATGAGAGAATTGGGGACTAGAGGTCACTGATTGAAAAGAGTTGGCGTACCATCATCAGGGAACCCATCCACCCAGATCACGCTCTCTTCTCGCTGCTGCAATCAAGGTGGAGGTACAGGAGCCTCAGGACTAACACCCCCAGGTTCAGGAACAGTTATTATTCCTCAACTATCAGCCTCCTGAACCAAAGGGGATAACTTCACTTGCCCCATCATTGAAATGCTCCTATAACATAAGGACTCACTTTCAAGATTGCTTCACCTCATGTTCTCAATATTTATTGCTTATTTATTATTATTATTTCCTTTTTGTATTTGCTGAGTGTTGTCTTCTGCACTCTGGTTGAAGGCCCTAGTTGGGTGCTCTTTCATTGATTCTGTTATGGTTATTATTCTATAAATTTATGGAGTATACCTGCAAGAAAATGGATCTCAGGGTTGCATATGGTGACATATATGTACATTGATAATAAATTTATGTTAACTTTGAAACATTTTATAGAAAACTACAGCACAGAAACAGGCCCTTTGGCCCATTAAGTCCATGCCAAAATATCAATCTGCCTGCTCCCATCGACCTGCACCTGGACCATAGCCCTCCATAGCTCTACCATCCATATACTTATACAAAACTTCCCTTAAATGTTCAAATCAAACCCCCATCCACCACTTCCACTGGCAGCTCGTTCCACATTCTCACCACCCTCTGAGTGAAAAAGTTCCCCCTCATGTTCCCCTTAAACATTTCCCCTTTCACCTTTAATCCATGTCTGTACTTGTCTCAGGCAGCCTCAGTGGAAAAAGCTTGCTTGCGTTTACCCTATCTATACCCCTATCAAGTCTCCCCTCAATTCTCCTGTGCACCATTTCCCTATCACTCAGGCTCCCAAGTCCTTGTTCACATCCTTGATCTCCGGAATCAGAGTCATGTTTATCACTGACATATGTTGTGAATTTTGTTAATTTGCAGAGCAGTAAAAATGATATACTGCAATAAGAAACATGTATCTGAAAATTAAATTAATAGTGAAAAAAGAAAACAAGAAGTAGTGGTGTTCACGGGTTCAGTGTCCATTCAGAAATCTGATGGCTGTTGGCAAGAAGCTGTTCCTGAATCATTGAGTGTGTGTCTTCAGGCTCCTGTACCTCCTCCCTGATGGTAGCAATGAGAGCAAGGCATGACCTGGGTGGTGGGGGTCCTTAATGATGGATGCCACCTTTTCTTGAGGCATCACTCTTTGAAGATGACCTGGATGCTGGAGAGGCTGGTGCCCATGATGGAGCTGACTGTGTTTACAAATTTCTGCAGCTTTTTCCGGTCCTGAGCAGTAGCACCCCCCACCCCCTCCACTGCCCATACCAGACGGTGATGCAACCAGTTAGAATGCTCTCCACGGTATATCTATAGGAATTTGCAAGTGTCTTTGGTGACATACCAAATCTCCTCAAACTCCTCATGAAATATAGCCACTGGTGTGCCTTCTTTGTAACTGCATCGAATTGTTGGGACCCGAATAGATCCTCCGAGATATTGACACCCAGGAACTTGAAATTGCTCCCTCTATCCACTTCTGATCCCTCGACGAGGACTGGTGTGTGTTGTGGACAGACGTGACAATGTAGTAAAAGAAGGACCAATGAAAGATATGAAAAAGTACTGACTTGATATTTTTTCCGGACTCTCTTTATCCACAGATCGACTCAAAGATTACGCTCGGGTTGGGCGGAATTCTTGTGGTGTTGGGAGCTGTCCTCTCGTCCATGGGCTTTTACGCTTATATTGGAGTTCCCTCCTCCCTCATCGTTCTGGAGGTGGTTCCCTTTCTAGTGCTTGCTGTGGGTGCAGACAATATATTCATCCTCGTTCTCCAGTATCAGGTCAGCTACGGTTTCAGATTCAGATTGGCATGTACATTGAAACATACAGTGAAATGTGTTAACAACCAGCATGGCTAAGGGTGTGCTGGAGGCAGCCCGCAAGTGTTACCACGCGTTGCATTGGCAGCGTAGTGTGTCCACCTTGTTCAGTGGCAATCAGGTTGATTGTTGCTGTCCTGCACGATGTGAAATTTATTGTCTTGCCGCAGCGGAACAGTGCAAATGCATCAAATTGTAAACATGGGAGAATCTGCAGGTGTAGGAAATCCAAAGAAACACACACACAAAGTGCTGGAGGAACTCAGCAGGTCAGGCAGCATCTATGGAGGGGAATAAACAGTTAATGTTTTGGGCTGAGCCCCTTCTTCAAGACTGGAAAGGGTAGAATGCCAGAATAAAAAGGTGCGGAGAGAGGATGGAGGACGGCTAGAAGGTAAGGGACTGGGGAGGAAGGAATCTGATCGGAGAGGAGAGTGGACCATAGAAGAAAGGGAAGGAGGAAGGGACCCAGATGGAAAGCGATAGGCAGGTGAGAAGTGGTAAAGGGAATAGAAGAGGAGGAAAGAAAATATTTTTACTGGAAGGAACAATCGATATTCATAACTTCAGATTGGAGGCTACCAGACAGAGTATTAGATGCTGCTCCTCCACCCGGAGGGTGCCCTCATCTTCACACAAGAGCAGGCCATGGACCGACATGTTGGAATGGGAATAGGGATTAAAATGTTCGGCCACCAGGAAGTGTTCATCGAAGCCATCAAATTACTGTAAGTGAAAGGAATAAGCAGTGTAAATGGACGGTGGTGTCATGCGTTCATGGGCCTTTGAGAATTCTGATGGGGAAGGAGCTCTTCCTGAATTGTCGAGGGGGAGTCTCCTGCTTGGGGCCCCTGAACAGTTCTGGGCACCTTGCCGCTGACAGGGTGCTTACTGACTGTGACCTTCTCTTCAGAGGGACGAGAGGAGAGCAGAAGAACGTCGGGAGGAACAGATCGGCCGTGTGCTGAGCGAAGTGGCTCCCAGCATGCTTCTCTGCAGCTTCTCCGAGTCCATCTGCTTCTTCCTTGGTAAGAGTTGCATTTTGTTTTGCTTCTTCGCCGCACAATGCTCAGACACTGTGAGATTAGAATTTCCCCCAGGTGTTCCTCCTGCAGCAATGAAGGCCCCAGCACAGACCAGTCCAAGTTAAAGAAGTTTATTGTCACGTGTGCTGATTGTTCTCTGGATCCCATGCAGCATAAAAAAACACAATAAGCATGTGAGGGCAGGACTGACCATGGATATTGCATCCTAGCTGTCCTATACACAAACCTGGGCAGCAGGATATAGACAGTGAGCTGGTTGCCCGCATCGCAAGCTCCCCCTCTCGACACATCTGATGAATCCAAAGGAATAGTGGAGACCGATGCAGTTTGGTACTAGCGGTGTCATGGAAGTTGCCAGTTAGCGTTGAATTCAATGTATGACTGCCTTAGGACTTTTCCCTCAGAGTTTACTCCCGAAGCCTTCTCCATGAATGGGTATAGCTACAAGGCAGCGGAGGTTTCAGATCAGAGTTTTCCTTCTCCTCGATGAGCAGCCAACCATGGCTGATGAGCCCAATCTGCCTGAAGCAACTGGTTTTAAGGCGCCCCTTTGCCCCTTCTCCTGTCAGTAGAAACGGTTCCACTGGGCTTAGTAGCTAAGCCACACGTGAAGGCCAGGAGCTGGACTTGGTCGTCAGAGGCTATTTTGACATGTACGCTATTGGGAGCTTTAATAGGTAGTGGGAGCTTGTCCCCCATTACCACCCCCAGCTGTAACAACCTTAAGGAACCATAATAAGCATAAAGAACACAATAAATACAAATCTAAATGCAGTTCTATAAACATAATGTAGAAGTGACTGAGTGTGGTGCTATAAACGTAAGATTAGCTTATACACATATGTATGTTGTGTGGCAGGGTGAGAATGAAAGGGTTAATATATGAGGAGACTTCATTGTCTCTGGCCTGTACACAATGGAGTTTAGAAGGATGAGGGAAGGATGGTATTGAAACCTACCAAATATTGAAAGATCAAGGATACCTGACCTTTTTTATACCATGGACTCCTACCATTAACCCCTGGCACAGACGGAGTGGACACGGAGAGGATGTAATGATATTGGTTTATTATTGTCACATGTACTGAGATAGCTAGTCTTGCAAACTGTTCCTACAGATCAGAACATTGCGTTGAGGTAGAACAATAACAAAGCAGAATAAAGTCCGTAAGCTACCCAAAGAGTGCAGCACAGGTAAACAATAACAAGGTAGATCGTGAGGCTAAGAATCTATCTTAACACACAAGAAGTCTGGTGAGGAGTCTAACAACAGTGGGGCAGAGCTGTCCTTGAACCTGGTGGTAATGTGCTTTCAGTGTTTTGGATCTTCTGCCTGATGGGAAAGGGTAGAAGAGAAAACATCCAGGGGAGTTGGGATCTTTGATTATGCTGGCTGATTCAGGGGCAGCAAGAAGCATGGAGAGAGTCCGTGGCTTCTGTAATGTGCTGAGCTGCATCCACAACTCTCTGCAGTTTCTTACGGTCACGGGCAGAGCAGAGGCCGTACCAAGCCCAGAGAAGGTGCCCGAGTAGTGGGATCGGGAGGGGTGAATGTGAAAACTCCACACAGAAAGCATCAGAGGTCAGGATCGAACCTTTGCCATCTACATAACATGACTTGACTTGACCCTCTGCCTTAGCTCAGCTGTTGTCGAAGCCCTCACCCACCGCTGTAATACCTCCACATTTGGTGATTCCAGCACTCCTTTGCTGGACCCCATTAATTTTATATTGGAAAATCTTCTGTCCGTGTGTTCAAAGTTCAAAGTAAAGAGTGTGTTGCCTCTTATTCAGCCATCACCACCACAGCATCCCGCTTAAGTGAAGCCTGAAGTTTCAGATTATTCTCCAGCTTTTTAAATCCCTCAATGGTTTTGCCCCTCCCTGTCTCTGTAACCTCCTCCTGCTCTGTTGCCTCCAAAGTACCTATACTTCCAATTCTGGTCAACTGACCCCCCCCCCCCCCCATTCCCTCAAGTTTAAAAGTTCTTCTCAAATTTTAGCTTTCCAATCCATCCCTGAACATCTGTCACTTAGTCTTTCTTAAAGCTTTCGAGTAAGGCTTTGCTTCAGACCCATTTCCTCTTCTCTAACGCGTGATCTCCTTCAGTTCGATTCTGATTGGAGCCAGGTTTATTATCACTGAGATACGCTGTGAAATTTTGATGTTTTGTGGCAGCAGACCATTGCAATTCATTTAAAAAATGACCGCAATATACAAGGAGAAATATTTTTTAAAAAAGTAGTTCGAAAAAGAGCAAATGGTGAGGTAGTGTTCACGGGTTAGAAATCTGATGGCACAGGAGGAGAAGCCAAGTCATTGAGTGCGTGTATCAAGCTCCTTCCACATTTCACACATCAGAATCGGGTTTAATATCACCGGCGTATGTTGTGAAGTATGTTGTTAACTGTGCGGTAGCAGTACATGCCGCACAATTTATCAGTACATGATAAATATAGAAAAAAATGTGAATTACAGTTAGTGAGCATATATAAATAGTTAAGTAATTGTGCAAACAATAGAAAATAAAAAACAGTAGTGAGGTAGTGTTCATCGATTTGATGTCTATTCTGAAGTCGGATGGCAGAGGGGAAGAAGCTGTTCCTGAATCACTGAGTGTGTGCCTTCAGGCTTCTGTACCTCCTTCCTGATGGTAACAATCATCCAGGCACGCCCTGGGTGATGAGGGTCCTTGATGACGGACGTCACCTTTTCTGAGGCTTTGCTCCCTGGAGATGTTATGGATACTATGGAGGCTAGTGCTCATGATGGAGCTGATGAAGTTCACAACTGTGCAGTAGCCCCCGCCCTCCTCCCCCATACCAGATTTTGTTGGTGCAGCCAGTTAGAATAGTTTCCACAGTACATCTGTAGAAATTTGCGAGTGTTTTTGGTAAAATGGAAGAGTTCTGTGAGTGGTAATTTTGAACACCGGGTTAGCTGTAAGGACAGAATGTGGTAGGGTAGCAATGACACTGTCTGACATCTCCTGTGACCCCTGTTCAATGCCGATTTACGCACATTTTCCTTGTGACTCTGTGTGCTCCCCCCGGCGCTCCTCATTGCAAAGGGGTGTAAGGTTCCTGGCGTCTGTACGTTGCCCCCAGTGTAGGTGCAAGTTAGAATATGGCAGTTCCAGGAAGAGCATATAAACTTAATGTCAGTGGTGGGAATCGAACCCAGGTCACTGACGCTGCAATAGGGTTACACTAACCACTACACTACCATGCTGTTGCGTACAAACGTGGAGCTGGGTGGTTTAACCTTGACGTCTCAGAGTAGCCAGCTGGAGGATTTAAACCGATTACCCGTTATTGTTGGTGTGGATGGTAATGGCTGTTTCACTGGTTTAAGCAACTGCCTGATTTAAAAGGGGAAATGTCGGTGCAGGTGCCCTCACCAAGATGCCAGCGGTGCGCACGTTTGCCCTGTACGCAGCACTGGCTGTGCTCCTCGACTTCCTGCTCCAGATGTCGGCCTTCGTAGCTCTGTTGTCCCTGGACGCTCGGAGAGAGGAGGTACTATGCACTCGCCCTGCCTTGATTCTGACTCTCGATCGTGATGATTGAAACATTTACACAATCAGACCGCATAGATTGCTGGTGTGATCACTCGTGGGGAGATTGATTACAAACCCACATCTACAAACCTTGATCAAATAACCACACAACAGATAATATATAGCACTTTAAAACACAAATAGTATGGCCACAAAGAACTTGCCACTTTGATTGATCCATTTCTGTGATTAATAAACCCAAGAAGTTCTGCAGATGCTGGAAATCCAGAGCAAAACACACAAGATGCTGGAGGAACTCAGCAGGTCGGGCAGCATCTGTGGAGAGGAATAAACAGTCAAATTTTTTGGCCAATGCTCTTCATCAGGACTGGAAAGCAAGGGGGAATACACAAGATTCTGCAAATGATGCAAATCCCAAGGAACACAAAATACTGGAGGAAGTCAACAAGTGAGACAACATCTGTCAAGGGGAATAAATCTTTGACGAAGGGTCTCAGCCTTCATTGATCAAGATTTCCAGCAGCTCTTGTGTCTCTTAGTACAAAGCAAGTTACGATTCTGTCCTAAGTGTCAGCTAGCAGTCACGTCCAAGCTGAGAGAGTCGAACAAACATTTCTGATACAAATAAGGCAACATATCATATCTACAATTCTCAACATGAGATTCTGCAGAAGCTCAAAATCCAAAGCAGCAGACTCAAAGTTGGAGGAACTCAGCAGATCAGGCAGCATCTGTTGAGGGGAGTAAACAGTTGACATTCCAGGCCAAGACTCTTTCTCAGGACTACTCCGAGTCCTTCGGGTCAAGCCCCTTCAAGTTCGTGATGAAGGGTCTCAGTCTGAAACATCGACTGTTCCTTCCTCCCTTGCTGCCTGACCTGCTGAGTTCCTCTAGTATTTTGTGTGCTTTACCTACAACCCTTGATCAAATAATCTGAGGCAGGCATAACGAACACACAAATAATATGGCCACAAAGAACTTGCCTCTTTGATTAATCCAATTCTGTGATTAGCATGTGTAAATCAGATTGCTTTACATAAAATCTGAAGCATGCCACTATTCTGCTCTCTCCTGTAGGCAGCCAGGTTTGACATATGTTGCTGCGTACGTTCAAAACATAGAAAGAAGAAGAAGAAGAGAGAAGGTTTCTTGCTGACCTTAATGAGAGAGTATTATGCCCCTTTCCTACTGCACTCTGTTACAAGGATTGTTGTGGTAAGAGAATTGAAATTAGTTTATTATTGTCACAGGTACTTTCTACTATCAGGCAGGAGACTCTGACGTATAAAACAAGAGCGGTCAGGATGGGAAACAGTTTCTTCCCTCAGGCCATTAGGCTTCTGAAATCCCTGCCTCATTGCATTTGGCATGTCACTGGATAATTTGTAGTGTTCCCGACAATATTTAATTTGTGTATTTTACTTTGTTTACCTATGCCTAATTAATTTGTAGATTTAATTCTTACTTTCCTAAGTTATTGTGTGTTATATGTGTGTAATATGTACTACTGTGCTTCACACCCTGATACAGAGAAACGTCTTGTTTGACAGTATACATGTATATAGTTAAATAACAGTAAACTTGACTTGAGTTGATATACTGATCATTTACTGATGTACCTGAGAGGAGAGTTAACATCTTAGGGACAGTTAGCATCTCTGGTGAGGGAGAGTTAGCATCTCTGGTGAAGGGGCTTGTTGTGTCTGTTCCGGGGCAGCTCGTTCACCTTTGGTCCCCACCAGACACTCAGCTCGCACCTGTGGCTCCAAGTGACTGTTTGCATGCTTTGATATCCGGATTAAACCAGGGGAGGGTAGCTGACGTCCTCACACCCTAGTGAGATAGGGACATGCCTGTCCTAGCCTGCAAGTCCTAGTCAGCTCCTACTGACTGGGCGGATGAGATCTGCAGCGAGATCTGACGGCCAGGAAGACGGTACTGCCACGCTCCGTGGAGAGCGAAGGGCTTGACAAGGCACGGGAGAAGCCAGAGTGGAACTGCCCCAGTGCAAAAGCGTTTCCATTTTAAAAACTCTCCCGCACAGGTTTTGACAGGGTGGAGAACCACCATTCACTGGTATACAGTGTAAAGCCTTTTCATCTGCAGGAACAGTCTTGCATACTGTTCATACAGATGAAACCATTACTTGCAGTTAAGTTGAACAGTAACTATGCAGAATAAAGTGTAACAGCTACAGAGACAGTGTAGACGGTAAGGTGCAAGATCATAACAAGGTAGACTGTGAGGTCAAGAGTCCATCTTATTGTACTAGAGACCCATTCAATAGTGGTAAAACAATGGGGTAGAAGCTGTCCTTGAACCTGGTGATACCTGCTTTCAGGCTTCAGTATCTTCTGCCCAAAGGCAGATGTAGTTGATGCACCATCAATAACTCACACTGAGACGTAAGGCGAGATATCGGCTTTTATTGACTGGAAGAAGGAACCAGGAGTGAGTGTCTATCATACAATGTCTTGGAGACTGAGGCCGAGCGTCAGGCCGCAGATCTCCTTTATACAGGGGCCTGTGGGAAGAGCCACAGGAGCAGTCAGCAGGGGCGTGTCCCGACAGGCACATAGTTCACCACAGTAGTTCAACCCGGAAAAATGCGAAGTGGTTCACATTGGAAGGATGGATTTGAAGATGGAGTACAAAATTAATAGCAGGGTTCTTGGCAGTGTGGAGGGACAGGGGGATCTTGGGGTCCCTGTCTACAGATACCTCCAAGTTGTTGCTCAAGTTGATAGGGAGGTTAGAAAGCGTAGAGAGTGTTGGCCTTCATCAGTCTGGGCATTGAGTCCAAGAGCATGAGGTAATGTTGCAGCTCTTTAAAACTCTGGTTAGACCGCACTTGGTGTATTGTGTTCGGTTCTGGTCACCTCTTAATAGGAAGGATGTGGTAGATGTGTGAACACACTGCTAGAGGTGGTGGTAGGGGCAGATACATGAGGGGCATTTAAGGGGCTCTTAGACAGGCACACGGACAGTAGAAAACTTGAGGGCTATGTGGGAGAGAAGGTTTAGACTGATCACAGGGTAGGTTAAAAGGCCCGCACAACATTGTGGGCCGAAGAGCCTGTACTGTGCTGTGCTCTAAAAGAGAGAAAGTTTGGGGTGGGTGGGGGTCTTTGATTGCTCTGGCTGTTTTATTGAGGCTGCGAGAAGTACCAACAGAGTCCACGGAGGGGAGGCTGATTTCCATGATGTGCTGAGCTGACTCTACAAGCTGCTGTGTGCCCACCCACCCAGCCACTATGTTCTACCCACAATCCCACAGTCTCACTTGTCCATTGTAAGTCTCCCTTTTGTTCTGTGTCCATGTCAAACTTTACTAACAAACCTTTCTTTATTTCTAGATGATTACATTCCTCTTCATGCTGTGTGCTGCTATATTTTTGATGTTACATGTTCGCGTGGGCCTCGACCAGGAGCTGGCTCTGCCAACGGTTAGTGTTCAGCCATCTCACCCCCTCCACGAGCTGGCTGGCTGTTTTTTCATCTCCTTACTCCTACCCTCACTTCCCAGAGTGTGGATGAACAGAGGGACCTGGCGATATTTGCCCATAAATCCCCAGAAGTGTATGGTCAGATATAGTGGTGGAAAAGGCTCGAAGAGCACCAGCCTACGTCCATCTTGGCACAAGCAGAAGATCTGAGACACCATGTTATAACTTTATGAAATGTTGGTCAGGCCCCGCCTGGAGCACTGTGTGCAGTTCTGGGCACCACACTGTAGGAAGGTGCAGAGGAGATTCCACAGGTTGTTGACTTGATTGGAGCATCCCAGACATAAGGAGACACCAGAAAGAGTCAGAGTGCTTTTCCCTGGAGTGGAGGAGGCTGTGGATTGACTTGATAGGGATGTTTATAATTAGGAGACATTACTAGGGTAGATAGACAGGAACAGAACTTGGCCCATCAAGTCTGCTCCACCATTCCATCAGGCAGAATATATTATTCCTCTGAAAACTATTCTCCTTCCTTCTCCCTGTAAACTTTGATGCCCTGACTAATCAAGAACCTATCAACCTCTGTTTTAAATACACTCTATCACTTAGCCTCCACTATATCACAACATTCCCCTTTTCTCTCTCCTCTCCTTTGCCTTAAGACGTGCTGATACTGTAAGACCATAAGGCATAGGTGCAGAATTAGGCCATTCAGCCCATCTAGTCTGCTCCAGCTTTCCATCATGGCTAATTTATTTTCCCTCTCAACACCATTCTCTTGCCTTCTCCCTGTAACCTTTGACACCCTGACTAATCAAGAACTTATCATCTTCGCTTTAAATACATCCAATGACTTGGCCTCCTGAGCTGTCTGTGGCAAAGAATTCCACATTGTCACCTCCCTCTGGTTAAAGAAATTCCTTCTCATCTCTGTTCTACAGGGATGTTCTTCTATTCTGAGGGCGTGCCTTCTGGTCTGAGACTCCCTCAATATCGGAAACATCTTCTGCACGTCCACTCAGAAGTAGTTCAGTTCAATTCAAGTTTAATTGTCATTTAACCATACATGAATACAGCCAAATGAGATGGTGTTATTACGGGGTCAAGGTGCAAAGACACACACAGTAAGCACACACAAGATCACAAGCACGTAATAAGAGTCCCGAGACCTCCCTCCAGGCTCCCCACGACATCGCGGATTGATCCTTACATTAACAAACACACCCACAGAATATCAGTACAAATATGAAACACAGAAAATGCATATGTAGACCCTCCCAGCCCACCTGTCAACTGGCCCCTGATGCCCATTAGGAGGCACCGTGACTTTGAGGCCTAGTACTCTTCCTGAAGCCCTACTTACTCTAGGGGAATCCTGGCTTTGAGGCCCAGTCCTTGCCCTGAAGCCCAACTCACTCTAGGCGAATCCGTGGCTTTGAGGCCTAGTCCTCCCCCAAAGCCCAACTCACGCTAGGCGAATCCATGGCTTTGAGGCCCAGTTCTCGCCCTGATGCCCAACTCTCTCTAGGTGACACCATGGCTTTGAGGCCCGGTCGTTGGCCCGACGTCTGATTCCCTCTAGGCGAATCAGTAGCTTTGAGGCCCAGTCCTCGCATGTACTCTAGCCTACTGCCTGTTTCGCTGCTGGCGTTTAGGGCAGCAATGAAGGTCCTCCATCTCTGGTGGTGTTCAGGACTTCCTTCACTGTGTCAGTAGTTCGGTTTTCACTGCTGTCAGTGATGCAAGTTCTGAGTGGAGACTCAGGAATACCATCACACTCAGATGTAGAAGGATTCTTCATTGCTGTTTCCGTAACAATTTGGTTTGACCAGTCAGCGTTGTTAGCCCTGGGCTGAACCCTGAATGTGGGGGACTGGTGGACCACTCTTAGTGGATCCTCTACCCTTTGACCTGTTTGGCACGGGTGACCCTACCAAGAGGCACGACATAAAGCCCTGACTCCAGCCAGCGTAGCTCTCCGGGGTTATTGAGGCATACGAGCCTCCAAACCCTATGACAAGGTTGTGGTCCTCTTGGAGGTCTGAGAAAGTAAGTTTATTTTCCCCATGTGAGAGTATTTAAAACAAGGAGGCTTAGAGGGGATCTGAGGGGGATGTTTTTTCCCACCCAGAGGATGGTTCAAAGGTTCTTCGCAAGCATCCACGAAAACAGAGAAGTGCCCCAAAGAATGAATGACAGTTAAATGTGAGAACCCCAAAGTACCCCCCAGCTGCCCTCCTTCCCATTGAAATCTGGATCGCACTGAAGGGGGTGGGAGATGGGAGGCAGAGGGGAATGATATTCGGGAGGCGTTTGGATAATCAAGGCTTTGCTGCTTGCTACGCTCTGTTGTCCTGCTGAGCATCGCGCGCATTCTGCATTGGCGTCAGAATGTGTAGCCATACTTGTGGGCTGCCCCCAGCACTTCTTTGGGTTGCGTTGGTTGTTAATGTAAACAACACATTTCACTGTATGCATCGATAAGTCGGTCCGAGTCCGAATCTGAAGGCTGTGGACCAATGAGGGTCCATGGGACTAGAACAGACAAAGAGATGGTCGCCGTAGGCAGGCTGAAGGCACGGCCTGCTCCTTGCGAAACAGCACCATGGGGAAGAGCGGAGTTCAAAAGGAGGCCATTGGGCCCATCGTTCAAAGTGCATACTTGTTGTTCGATCATTATGTCCCATGTCATATGACATAAACGATCATGGTCTTTCCGCAACCATGATTGTTCTTGGCAAATTTTTCTACAGAAGTGGTTTGCCATTGCCTTCTTCTGAGCAGTGTCTTTACAAGACGGGTGACCCCAGCCATTATCAGTACTCTTCAGAGATTGTCTGCCTGCCATCAGTGGTCTTACGATGTGTACCAGCTGTTCATACGACCATCCACCACCTGCTCCCGTGGCTTCACATGACCCCTGATCGGGGGCTAAGCAGGTGCTACACCTTACCCAAGGGTGACCTGTAGGCTAACGGATGGAAGGAGCGCCTTACACCTCCTTTGGTAGAGACGCATCTCTACCTGCCGCCCAAACATATATGTCACCACATAAAATGTTGAGATTCATTTTCTTTTAGGCATTCACAGTGAATACAAAGAAACAAAAAGTACACAAACAATATTGATAACTTTCAGGGAATCGGGTGATTTGGGAAGGGAGTGGGGGAGTGGACAAGGTGCAGGAACCAACCTGATCTCTCTGAATGGAGGGGCAGAGCTTGGTGCCCACAGGGCGCACTCATCATCATCGACGTTACGTGCCCTGCCGCATGAAGTGGGCGATCATGCTGTTCCATCTGTTCTGACCCTGAGAAGTTCACAAGGTGTACTGCTGCTCTGGGCCATGAGTGGTAGAGTAGATACATTAGGGATATTTAGGTGGCATGTGGAGGATAGAAAATGGAGGATTATTTAAGAGGGAAGGGTTAGAGTAAGTTGAGAAGTCAGCACAGCATTGTGGGCCGAAGGGCCTAGACTGTATTATGTTCTATGAGCTATCATCATGCCTGACCTACTGTACAAACTCCTATTCTCTCAGGACTCGTACATGTTGGATTACTTTGCTGCCCTCAACAAGTATTTTGAAGTGGGCGTCCCTGTGTACTTCGTCACAACTGCCGGTTACAACTTCTCCACCATAGCTGGGATGAACGGAGTCTGCGCCAGCGTGGGATGTGACAATAGCTCCTTGGCGCAGAAGATCCAGTACGCCACGGAGTTCCCCAAAGAGTGAGTGTCCTTGAAGTAACATAGACAGATCACCCACTCACACGCTCACGCTCACAAAACCATGCTGCAGTTGTACAAGACGTTGATGAGGGCAAATTTGGAGTATTGTGTGTCACCTACCTACAGGAAAGGTATCGATAAGCTTGAAAGAGTGTAGAAAAAATGATTTTATTTATTTTACAGTACAGAATGGGTCCTCCCAGGCCCATCGAGCTGCACCTCTCCCAGCAACCCCTGATTTAACCCTAGCATAGCCACGGGACAACTTACAATGACCAATGAACCTACTGACCAGGTACATTTGGACTGTGGGAGGAAACCGGAGGAACTGAAGATAACCCATGCATTCCACAGAAACGTCCTCAGAATTGAACTCCAAACTCCGACACCGAGCTGTAATAGTGTCGTGCTTCCGTGGCCCCCAACGAGATGTACAAAGATGTTTCCAGTACGTGAGGACCCGAGTTATAGGGAAAGGATGAATAGGCTGGGACTTTATTCACTGGAGAATGATAATCTGAATTTGATGGGAGGGCTTACAGGGGTTTGCAAAGTTATGAGGGTACAAATGGGGCGAATGCATGCAGGCTTTTTCCCCTCAGGGACATTACAATTAGAGGTGATAGGTTTAGAGTGAAAGGGGAATCTGAGGGGGAGCTTTTTCACTCGGAATGGTGAGGGTGTGGAATGAACTGCCAGTGGAAGTGGTGGATGTGGGTTCAGTTGTGACATTGAAGAGAAACTCAGACTGCTGCAGGGATGGGAGGGGTATGGAGGGTATGGTCCAGGCACAGATCGATGGGACTAGGAAGAAGATCAGGTTGGCATGGACTAGATGGGCCAAAGGGCCTGTTTCAGTGCTGTAGTGTTCTATGACTCTGACAATCACATGTGTGTGAGTGTGTGTTTGTGTCTGTGAGTGTGTGTGTGTGTCTGTGTGTGAGTGTGAGTATGTGCGTGTGCGTGTGTGTGTGTGTTCAGCGTAACATCCACTACATTTAAAAAAAAATTCCATTGATAGCAGAACTCTGATAATTTACAATCCAACTGTTTGGGAATCCCAATGCATTGCCGATAATTCCTGCACTCTCTTCCACCCACCGGGGCTCGGTTTCCCTCAAAACTCACCTCAGCACTAGTACCTGCACGCCCTCTAACTTCACCTGGTACTGTTCTCCAGGGTGCAAGGTGAAGGTACGCTTCCACCAAAGGGGGTGCAAGACCATGATTGCCCACGTCATACAACACGGCGCGTAATGGACAAACTCTTTTCTGCCCACCTTGAAACTTACCAGGACTTTTCTGGCCACACTCCCTATAAATTCACCAGATTAAATGGAAAATATATTGTTTTTACTGTGTACAACAGTTAAATAAAAAGTGAATTGACAGAGTATAATTTGAATAACATCTGTTGGTCAAGACTTTCCCTGCATCTCGGTGCATGAGACAATGATAAACACAGATAGGTCAGCACCATGTAAGTCTCTCACCTGCTGACTTGTACTGCTCCCCCTCTTGGAAAGTAACACAGATGAAAGAATTCCTTGGATTTAAGAATTGGAGAGGTTCCAGAGGAGATTCACAAGAATCGTCCAAGAAATAGACAATAGACAATAGGTGCAGAAGTAGACCATTCGGCCCCTCGAGTCTGCACCGCCATTCTGAGATCATGGCTGATCATTCACTATCAATACCCAGTCCCTGCCTTGTCCCCATATCCCTTGATTCCCCTATCCATCAGATATCTATCTAGCTCCTTCTTGAAAGCATCCAGAGAATTGGCCTCCACAGTCTTCCGAGGCAGTGCATTCCACACCTCCACAACTCTCTGGGAGAAGAAGCTCTTCCTCCACTCTGTTTTAAATAACTGACCTCTTATTCTCAATCCATGCCCTCTGGTACTGGACTCTCCCAACATCTGGAACATATTTCCTGCCTCAATCCTATCAAATCCTTTAATTATCTTAAACGTTTCAATCAGATCCCCTCTCAATCTCCTCAATTCCAGTGTGTACAAGCCCAATCTCTCCAATCTCTTTGCGTAAGACAGCCCTGCCATCCCAGGAATCAACCTAGTGAATCTACGCTTCACTTCCTCAATTGCCCGAATGTCCTTCCTTAAACCTGGAGACCAAAACTGTACACCATATTCCAGGTGTGGTCTCACCAGGGCCCTGTACAAATGCAAAAAGACATCCTTGCTCTTGTACTCAATTCCCCTTGTAATAAAGGCCAACATTCCATTTGCCCTCTTCACTGCCTGTTGCACTTGCTCATTCACCTTCATTGACTGATGAACTAGGACTCCTAGGTCTCTTTGCATTTCTCCCTTACCTAACTCTACACCGTTCAGACAATACTCTGCCCTCATGTTCCTGCTTCCAAAGTGGATAACTTCACATTTATTCACATTGAATGACATCTGCCAAGTATCTGCCCACTCACCCAGCCTATCCAAGTCTCCCTGTATTCTCCTAACGTCCTCTTCGCATGTCACACTGCCACCCAGTTTAGTATCGTCAGCAAACTTGCTGATATAGTTTTCAATGCCCTCATCTAAATCGTTGACATAAATCATAAAGAGCTGTGGTCCCAATACAGAGCCCTGTGGTACCCCACTAGTCACCTCCAGCCAGTCCGAGAAACACCTATTCACTGCTACCCTTTGCTTTCTATCTGCCAACCAGTTTTCTATCCATGTTGAAACCCTGCCCCCAATGCCATGAGCTCTGATTTTACTCACCAATCTCCTATGTGGCACCTTATCGAATGCCTTCTGAAAATAATGATAGGGTTAAAGTAGTATTTGATGGTTCTGGGGCCTGTAGTCACTGGAGTTCAGATGAATGAAGGGTGATCTCATTGAAACCTAACAAATATTGAAAGGCCTAAGTAGAGTAGATGTGGAGAAGATGTTTCCAATGGGAGGGGGTGTTGAGGACCAGGGGGCACTACCTTAGAATAGAGCATCTCCCTCCCTTTATGAGGAGGAATTTCTTCAACAAGCGGGTGGTGAATCGGTGGAACTCATTGCCAGAGATGGCTGCAGAGGGCAAGTCATTGGCAGAGGTTGATAGGTTCTCAATTGGTAAGGGTGTCAGAGGTTCCGGGGAGAAGATTGGGGTTGAGAGGGATAATAAATCAGCCATGATGTAATGACATAGCTGACTCAATTGGCTAATTGCCTCATGGTCATATGATCTAATAAAAAATGGAAGGTTATGAGAGAGTTTGATCTTGGAGTGTGTTAAAGGGAGGTCAGCTCGACATTGTGGGCTGAAAGGCCTGTACTGGTCTGTATTCTATGGTTGCATGGAGACCTTGGACTGAACAGCTCTGTGCTGCCATTACTATCTTCCAAGAAACTGAGCCTCTCTGAAGTAGACCCAATTGAACAACTTGGTTCTTGGCCCAAAATATCACTGGTTATTCCTCTCCATTGAGGCTGCCTGACCCACTGAGTTTCTCCAGTATTTAGTTTCTGTGTTGCTGTGGATTTCTGTCAGTTGCAGACTCTCTTGTGTCCAAAGAGTGTGTTATTTTTCTCACCCTAGCCCTCTCTCTCTCTCTCTCCCCCCCCCCCCCAGGTCCTATATAGCCATCCCTGCTTCCTCGTGGGTGGACGATTTTATTGACTGGCTAAACCCCATGTCACGTTGCTGTAGAACCTTCATCCTGGGACCCAATGCTGGCCAATTCTGCCCAGCTACCAGCAGTAAGTGCTCTTTAATACTCGTGTGGGGTCTCTTTGCTCAATGCTAATCACCTGTGGCATTGGATCTGGTGATTTGGGTTCTTCAGAAGTAAAGAACGAGGGGTGAAACTTGTTGCTTTCGGCCATTTATTGAATGTTACAAGAACAAAGGATGAACGAAGAAAATGACAAAGAACAAAGTCATTGCGGTCGCTCTGTATAAAAACTAGCTCAGACTCGAGATAACAAGACATTGCATGATATTTGTAAGCCCAAGAGATTCTACAGATGCTGGAGGAACACAGCAGGTTAGATGGTATCTATGAAGCCCCCCCATCAGCCCTGCTGGGGCATACGCCACCAACAGTATCTTGCCAGAGTCCTCTGCCTTGGACCAGTCTTTCCCATCGTCCCCAGGGGTAGCCCATCTTGCTGCTGTATCCTTCCTCTCCCAGGGATGAGGTATGTGTATCTTCTTCTCTGTAACACTGGGTTTTTACAGGATGGGGTTGCCCAACCCTCCTCTTCTCACAGCCGGGCTCAGGTCAATGTCGTAGTAGGCAACATCTATGGAGGCGAATATACAGCTGGAAGTTTCAGGGTGAGTCCTAATGAATGGTCATGGCCCAAATGTGGACTGTTTATTCCTCTCCTCTCCATAGATGCTGCCTGACCTGCTGAGTTCCTCCTGCATTTTGTATATTTTATGATAACAAATAGCCTATGAAAAACATGACACCCGCTGCAGAAAAACAAAGAAGCTTCCAGAAGAATACTGAAGCAGCTATGTTACGATTAATGGAAAATTTACTTCACCATTATACATAAATACTGGCGATTAGCTTGACACTCTTACAGGTCAGGGTTCAGAGTTTGAAGTTCAATTTCAGTGCAGTCGGTATGGAGTTGGTACATTCCTTCCTGTGACTGTGTGGTTTTCATAGAAAAGCTGTGCCGAACATGTACTGAACGTACTTTAGAAATTACCTTGGGTTACCCATAGCCTCCACCACCGTTGCCAGCAACCCATTTCACACACTCACCACTCTCTGTGTTTTAAAAAAAACTTACCCCTGACATCTCCTCTGTACCTGCTTCATCTGGGTGCTGGTCTTCCGTGAGGGACTGATCTGTATCTGGAGCTCTCTGCATCGAGGGCAGAGCAGTTGTCGTGCCAAGCCGCAATGCTTTGAGATAGGGTGCTCTCAGTAGTGCATCTGTAAACGTTTGTGAGGGTGAGCGGAGAGATATTGAATTTCTTTAGCCCTCTGAGGAAGTAGAGGCGCTCGGCTTGCTTTCTTGCCCATAGCGTCTGCTGTAAGGCTGGAGTGTGAGGGAGTCATTTTAATTTGCCACCTGAAGAATGAATGGCATTGTAATCACTGAAATGAGAAGCTAGTTACACGGGAACCCACCACGTTAAAAGCCACCCAGCTGAAAGTGTCGCTACCTCACCCCGCCAGAGACCCTGGTTCGAGCCTGACCACTAATACTGCTTGTGTGGAGTTTGCACGTCCTCCCCGTGGCCGTCTGAGTTTCATATGTGGAGCAATCCATGTTCCAGGCCTACCCGGGGCGGAAATGCAAATATGAGGGGGCATTATTTTAACGTGGTTCGAGTACAGTGTGCTGGGGTGGGGGGGGGGGTGAGGTTGTCAGAGTTAAGTTTTTTTACTCGGAGAGCGGTGGGTACGTGGAACATGCTGCCTGGGGCGGTGGAAGAGACACGTTAGGTCAGCACAGCATCAAGGACCGAAGGGCCTGTATTGTGCTGTAATGTTCTATGATCCCGGTTCAGTTCTGCTGCTGTCTGTAAGGAGTTCCTCTCATGACCAAGTGGGTTTCCTCCAGGTGCTCTGGTTTCCTCCCACTTTCCAAAGGCATACAAGTCAGTGGGTTAATTGGTGACGTGGATTAATTGGGTGGTGCGGGATTATTGTGCTGTACTTGTATGTGGTTGGTTGAATCCGTGGATAAGGAGGGCCAACTGTACATACAAAACCATGTACAGCTTTCCCCTGTGACGTGGGCTGCCAAGTGACTCTTGCTTCCGCTTTCTGGTCTTCAGCTAAACCGTTTTGTATAAAGAAATGCCTCCCACCAAACCTCAGCGGCATCGTCAGACCATCCACTGAGAAGTTTAACGAGTTCCTACCCAACTTTCTGAATGACACCCCCACGCTGGAGTGCTCCAAGGGGTAAGTAACCCTCAGCAGTGAGGATATGGGCTTGCAGTCTCCTGAAAATCTACACAGGACAGTATAGCTCTGGAACAGGCCCTTCGGCCCGCTAAGTCTCTGCTAACCATGGTGCTACTGGTCTCAGAGTGTTGTGCACACAGCTCATAGAACATTACAGCACAGAAACAGGCCTTTTGGCCCTTTTTGGCTGTGCCGAACCATTTTTCTGCCTAGTCCCACTGACCTGCACCTGGACCATATCCCTCCATACACCTCTCATCCAAGTCAAGTCGAGTCAAGTCAACTTTTATTGTCATTTCAACCATAACTGCTGGTACAGTGCATAGTAAAAATGAGACAACGATTTTCAGGACCATGGTTTACATGATACAGTACAAAAACTAGACTGAACTACGTAATAAAAAATCCATGTACCTGTCCAAGTTATTCTTAAGTGTTAAAAGTGAGCCCGCATTTACCTCTTCATCTGGCAGCTCGTTCCACACTCCCACCACTCTCTGTGTGAAAAAGCCCCCCCTAATGTTCCCTTTAAACTTTTCCCCCTTTACCCTTAACCCATGTCCTCTTGTTTTTTTCTCCCCTAGCCTCAGTGGAAAAAGCCTGCTTGCATTCACTCTATCTTTACCCATCATAATTTTATATACCTCTATGAAATCTCCCCTCATTCTTCTACACTCCAGGGAATAAAGTCCTAACCTATTCAACCTTTCTCTGTAACTCAGTTTCTCAAGTCCCAACAACATCTTTGTAAACCTTCTCTGCACTCTTTCAACCTTATTAATATCCTTCCTGTAATTCGGTGACCAAAACTGCACACAATACTCCAAATTCGGTCTCACCAATGCCTTATACAACCTCGCCATTACATTCCAACTCTTATACTCAAAACTTTGATTTATAAAGGCCAATGTACCAAAAGCTCTCTTTACTACCCTATCTACCTGTGACGCCACTTTTAGGGAATTTGGTATCTGTATTCCCAGATCTCTCTGTTCTACTGCAATCCTCAGTGCCCGACCATTTACCTTGTATGTTCTACCTTAATTTTTCCTTCCAAAGTGCAAAACCTCACACTTGCCTGTATTAAACTCCATCTGCCATTTTTCAGCCCATTTTTCCAGCTGTTCCAGATCCCTCTGCAAGCTTTGAAAACCTTCCTCACTGTCCACTACACCTCCAATCTTTGTATCATCAGCAAATTTGCTGATCCAATTTACCACATTATCATCCAGATCATTGATATAGATGACAAATAACAATGGACCCAGCACTGATCCCTGTGACACACCACTAGTCACAGGCCTCCACTCAGAGTAGCAATCCTCCACGACCACTCTCTGACTTCTCCCATTGAGCCAGTGTCTAATCAAATCCCGTCAAGACTACATTTTCAAGGCAGCCAGCACAATCGTGTGAGGAAAATTACTTTAAAAATTAATTCTGTGTTCTTCCCTGACTGATTTGCGTATGTATTCAGAAACGAAGGGAGGCAGTACACACGTGGTGAAACACATGAACACTACTTTGTTGGAGTTATAGAAGCAGAAATGGTGGTTAATGAAGTAGCAGTACAGAAGATGAAGAAGAATAGGCCTTAACTCGGCAGTGGAGTTATCGGGGCGCCGTCATGACGGTGTTTACGTCGCAAGCTATTCTTGTTTTTACGAGGCCGAGTTGTGAGCTCGACGCTCAACCCGACTTGGATTCAGACTTGGGAACCTTTGCTCCGGAGTCTGGTGCTGATATTGTTGCGCCACCAGGTGGGACAGCAGTACAGAAAACAAACTAATATTTATCCTCAACATGAGCAGATCCGCGGATGCTGGAAATCCAAGCAACTTATACAAAATGCTGGAACTCAGCAGGCCAGGCAGCAGCAATGGAAAAGAGTAAACAGTTGACATTTCGGGCTGAGACCCTTCCTCCGGAACGGGCTGATCTGCGGAATGCTGGTGGGAACCACAAATCCAAAACCTTCCATGCAGCCTTCTCTCTCTCTTTCTCTCACACTTGTCCCTAACTTCTCCAACTCTTAGCTCGGGTACTGGCCGTGACCAAGTCTAAGGGAAAATCTCTCCCCTTGCACAAAGAAAATGCTCCTTTTTCTATCCTTGAAGATCCCCTCAAGACTCAGAAATAACTTTTACCCCAGGATTTTCCCGTAATAAGACGCCATTCAGTACCTAGAGCTACATAATGACTTCACCTTCCCTCAACTTACTTGCACTAAGTCCTGAAGAAGGAATTCAGCCCAAAACATCGACTGTTCATTAATTTCCATAGGTGCTGCCTGACCTGCTGAGTTCCTCCAGCATTTTGCGTGTGTTGCTCTGGATTTCCAGCGTCTGGACAGGTACTTGAATGGCAGGAGCATGGAGGGCTACAGTCCTGGAGCAGGCAGCTTAAATGGTTCAGCCCGGACTAGGTGGGCCCAAGGACCTAATTCTGTGCTGTACTTTTCTATGACTTTATGATCTGAGTGAATAGTGTGCAAGACAAGTTTTCACTCACCATGCACACTGTCACAATACCGATCGCTGGCGCTGTTACGAATTTCGCTAGTCGGTGTACCAAGTGCCTATTTAAACACTCTGAAATGTTGCAATCATTCGTAGTGACCTCTTCATTAGGTACGCCTGCTCATTAATGCAAATATCTAATCAGCCAATCATATGGCAGCATCTCAGTGCATAAGAGGTTCGGTTGCTCTTCAGACCAAACCTCAGAATGGGGCAGAAATGTGATACGAGTGACTTTGACTATGCAATGTTTGTTGGTGCCAGAAACTGCGGATCTCCTGGGGTTTTCATCCCCAACAGTGCCTAGATTTTACAGAGAATGGTGCAAAAAACAAAACAAAAATCCGGTGAGAGGTCAGAGGAGAATGGCCGGACTGGTTCACGTTGACAGGTGTGCCGGAGACAGCCCAAAGGTGTTGCCACGACGACTGTAATGGTTAGGAACGGATTTAGGCCATTCGACCTATCAAATATGCCCCACCACTAAACCATCATTCTCCCTCTCAACCCCATTCCTGTAATCTTTGACACCCTTACTAATCAAGAACCTATCGAACTCCACTTTAAATATACCCAATGACCTGGCCTCCCCAGCTGACCGTGGCAATGAATTCCACAGATTCACCACCCTCTGGCTAAAGAAATTCCTCCTCATCCCTGTTCTAAGAGGACATCCTTGTGTCTTCTGTTCCTAGACTTCCCCCGCCCCCACCATAGGAATCATCCTCTCTACAAACTCTGTCATGTGGCCTTTCAATATTCAATAGGTTTCATTCTTCTAAACTGCAGTGAGTACAGGTCCAGAACCTGACTTCTGATGTCAATATAGCACGCCCACAACATACTAATTGTTACTAACTCATGCGATTTGGAACGTGGGAGGAAACTAGAGCTCCCAGAGGAAAGCCTTGCAGTCACAGGGAGAATGAACAAGCTCCAGCATCAGGAATTGAACCTGGGAATTCAATCTTACAGGGTTTTTGTTGAAGTGTTGACAGTTATACTTTGGGGAAAATGTGTCATTTGCAGAGGTTGTATAATTTTTATGTACTTTGATAATAAAAATACTTTGAACTTTTGTGTAGGCAGACGAGATTGACCATTTAATTACTAATTTATCTGGGTGCAGTACAACATTGTTCCTATGCTGTACTTCGACAGAACTCAAAGGTAATGAGCAGATGGTAGGAGAATGGGGTTGAGAGGAATGATAAATCAGTCATAATGAAATGATGGGGCAGTCTTGATGGGCCCAACAGCCTAATTCTCCTGTCTTTTTGTTACGTTTTATTTTGCAGAGGTTTGGGAGCCTATGGGAATGCTGTGAGGAGAGGCGAAGGAGGGGAAATTTTGGGTAAGTGTGGAGGGTGCTTTCATGGGGGAATGCTTTTGTGCCCCTGCATCTGGTAAATCACACACACAGAGTGCAGTAGCATAATAATAAAGAGATTCTGCAGATGCTGGAAATGCAGAGAAACGTGCGCGTATGTGCGCGCGTGCGCGCACACGGACTGCGGGCGCCACGGTTGCTCAGCGTTAGCACGATGCCAGCAAAGCGCCCACTGATGGACGTCAGAGCTCAGCTCCAGCATCCTCTGTAAGCGAGGTTGTATCTTCCTTCCCGTGTGTGCACGGGTTTCCCCCACCTGCTCCGGTTTCATCCCACAGACGGTTGGTAGTTTAATCCTAGTTAACCCCGCGGTTAGGCCACGATTAAACTGGGGGGTTGCTGGGAAAAGTGACTCAAAGGGCCAGAAGGACCTGCTTGTTCCCCACTAAAAAATAAACAAATAGAAACACACAATTCAGCAGGTCAAGTCGCATCAATGGAGAAGAATACACAGTCGACGTTTCGGGCCTTCATGAGCAGTCATTTTGAATACAGCAGATACCTCAGCCCCGGAAAGAATGTGTATCATAGCCCCAACTCTGACTGAATTGTGTCGACCCACCATCACACTCAACTCAGACCCACCATCACACTCAACTCAGACCCACCATCACACTCAACTCAGACCCACCATCACACTCAACTCAGACCCACCATCACTCAACTCAGACCCACCATCACTCAACTCAGACCCACCATCACTCAACTCAGACCCACCATCACACTCAACTCAGACCATCACACTCAACTCAGACCCACCCTCACACTCAACTCAGACCCAGCATCACACTCAACTCAGACCCACTATCACTCAACTCAGACCCACCATCACACTCAACTCAGACGCACCATCACACTCAACTCAGACGCACCATCACACTCAACTCAGACGCACCATCACACTCAACTCAGACGCACCATCACACTCAACCCAGACCCACCATCACTCAACTCAGACCCACCATCACTCAACTGAGACCCACCATCACACTCAACTCAGACGCACCATCACACTCAACTCAGACGCACCATCACACTCAACTCAGACGCACCATCACACTCAACTCAGACGCACCATCACACTCAACTCAGACCCTCACACTCAACTCAGACCCACTATCACACTCAACTCAGACCCACTATCACACTCAACTCAGACCCACCATCACACTCATCTCAGACGCACCATCACACTCAACTCAGACGCACCATCACGCTCAACTCAGACGCACCATCACGCTCAACTCAGACCCACTATCACGCTCAACTCAGACCCACTATCACACTCAACTCAGACCCACCATCACACTCAACTCAGACGCACCATCACGCTCAACTCAGACGCACCATCACGCTCAACTCAGACCCACCATCACAATCAACTCAGACCCTCACACTCAACTCAGACCCACCATCACACTCATCTCAGACGCACCATCACACTCAACTCAGACCCACCATCACACTCAACTCAGACACACCATCACACTCAACTCAGACCCACTATCACACTCAACTCAGACGCACCATCACACTCAACTCAGACACACCATCACACTCAACTCAGACACACCATCACACTCAACTCAGACGCACCATCACACTCAACTCAGACGCACCATCACACTCATCTCAGACGCACCATCACACTCATCTCAGACGCACCATCACACTCAACTCAGACGCACCATCACACTCAACTCAGACCCTCCATCACACTCAACTCAGACCCACCATCACTCAACTCGGACGCACCATCACTCAACTCGGACCCACCATCACTCAACTCAGATGCACCATCACTCAACTCAGACCCACCATCACTCAATTCAGACCCACCATCACTCAACTCAGACCCACCATCACACTCAACTCAGACCCACCATCACACTCAACTCAGACCCTCACACTCAACTCAGACCCACCATCACACTCAACTCAGACCCACCATCACACTCAACTCAGACCCACCATCACACTCAACTCAGACCCACCATCACACTCAACTCAGACCCACCATCACTCAACTCAGACCCACCATCACTCAACTCAGACCCACCATCACTCAACTCAGACCCACCATCACTCAACTCAGACCCACCATCACTCAACTCAGACCCACCATCACTCAACTCAGACCCACCATCACTCAACTCAGACCCACCATCACACTCAACTCAGACCCTCACACTCAACTCAGACCCACCGTCACTCAACTCAGACCCACCGTCACTCAACTCAGACCCACCGTCATTCAACTCAGACCCACCGTCATTCAACTCAGACCCACCGTCACTCAACTCTGACCCACCGTCACACTCAACTCTGACCCACCGTCACACTCAACGCAGACCCACCATCACAATCAACTCAGACCCTCACACTCAACTCTGACCCACCATCACACTCAACTCTGACCCACCATCACACTCAACTCAGACGCACCATCACACTCAACTCAGACGCACCATCACACTCAACCCAGACCCACCATCACTCAACTCAGACCCACCATCACTCAACTGAGACCCACCATCACACTCAACTCAGACCCACCATCACACTCAACTCAGACGCACCATCACACTCATCTCAGACGCACCATCACACTCAACTCAGACGCACCATCACGCTCAACTCAGACGCACCATCACGCTCAACTCAGACCCACTATCACGCTCAACTCAGACCCACTATCACACTCAACTCAGACCCACCATCACACTCAACTCAGACGCACCATCACGCTCAACTCAGACGCACCATCACGCTCAACTCAGACCCACCATCACAATCAACTCAGACCCTCACACTCAACTCAGACCCACCATCACACTCATCTCAGACGCACCATCACACTCAACTCAGACCCACCATCACACTCAACTCAGACACACCATCACACTCAACTCAGACCCACTATCACACTCAACTCAGACGCACCATCACACTCAACTCAGACACACCATCACACTCAACTCAGACACACCATCACACTCAACTCAGACGCACCATCACACTCAACTCAGACGCACCATCACACTCATCTCAGACGCACCATCACACTCATCTCAGACGCACCATCACACTCAACTCAGACGCACCATCACACTCAACTCAGACCCTCCATCACACTCAACTCAGACCCACCATCACTCAACTCGGACGCACCATCACTCAACTCGGACCCACCATCACTCAACTCGGACCCACCATCACTCAACTCAGATGCACCATCACTCAACTCAGACCCACCATCACTCAATTCAGACCCACCATCACTCAACTCAGACCCACCATCACACTCAACTCAGACCCACCATCACACTCAACTCAGACCCTCACACTCAACTCAGACCCACCATCACACTCAACTCAGACCCACCATCACACTCAACTCAGACCCACCATCACACTCAACTCAGACCCACCATCACACTCAACTCAGACCCACCATCACTCAACTCAGACCCACCATCACTCAACTCAGACCCACCATCACTCAACTCAGACCCACCATCACTCAACTCAGACCCACCATCACTCAACTCAGACCCACCATCACTCAACTCAGACCCACCATCACTCAACTCAGACCCACCATCACACTCAACTCAGACCCTCACACTCAACTCAGACCCACCGTCACTCAACTCAGACCCACCGTCACTCAACTCAGACCCACCGTCATTCAACTCAGACCCACCGTCATTCAACTCAGACCCACCGTCACTCAACTCTGACCCACCGTCACACTCAACTCTGACCCACCGTCACACTCAACGCAGACCCACCATCACAATCAACTCAGACCCTCACACTCAACTCTGACCCACCATCACACTCAACTCTGACCCACCATCACACTCAACTCAGACGCACCATCACACTCAACTCAGACGCACCATCACACTCAACCCAGACCCACCATCACTCAACTCAGACCCACCATCACTCAACTGAGACCCACCATCACACTCAACTCAGACCCACCATCACACTCAACTCAGACGCACCATCACACTCAACTCAGACGCACCATCACACTCAACTCAGACCCTCACACTCAACTCAGACCCACTATCACACTCAACTCAGACCCACTATCACACTCAACTCAGACCCACCATCACACTCAACTCAGACCCACCATCACACTCATCTCAGACGCACCATCACACTCAACTCAGACGCACCATCACGCTCAACTCAGACCCACCATCACACTCAACTCAGACCCACTATCACACTCAACTCAGACCCACCATCACACTCAACTCAGACGCACCATCACACTCAACTCAGACGCACCATCACACTCAACTCAGACGCACCATCACACTCAACTCAGACGCACCATCACACTCATCTCAGACGCACCATCACACTCAACTCAGACGCACCACCGTCACTCAACTCTGACCCACCGTCACACTCAACTCTGACCCACCGTCACACTCAACGCAGACCCACCATCACAATCAACTCAGACCCTCACACTCAACTCTGACCCACCATCACACTCAACTCTGACCCACCATCACACTCAACGCAGACCCACCATCACACTCAACGCAGACCCACCATCACAATCAACTCAGACCCTCACACTCAACTCAGACGCACCATCACACTCAACTCAGACGCACCATCACACTCAACTCAGACGCACCATCACACTCAACTCAGACGCACCATCACACTCAACTCAGACCCACCATCACACTCAACTCAGACCCTCACACTCATCTCAGACGCACCATCACACTCATCTCAGACGCACCATCACACTCAACTCAGACGCACCATCACACTCAACTCAGACGCACCATCACACTCAACTCAGACCCTCCATCACACTCAACTCAGACGCACCATCACTCAACTCAGACGCACCATCACTCAACTCAGACCCACCATCACACTCAACTCAGACCCACCATCACACTCAACTCAGACCCACCATCACTCAACTCAGACCCACCATCACACTCAACTCAGACCCACCGTCATTCAACTCAGACCCACCGTCATTCAACTCAGACCCACCGTCATTCAACTCAGACCCACCGTCACTCAACTCTGACCCACCATCACACTCAACTCTGACCCACCATCACACTCAACTCAGACCCACCATCACACTCAACGCAGACCCACCATCACAATCAACTCAGACCCTCACACTCAACTCAGACCCACCATCACTCAACTCAGACCCTCACACTCAACTCTGACCCACCATCACTCAACTCAGACGCACCATCACACTCAACTCAGACCCACCATTACACTCAACTCTGACCCACCATCACACTCAACTCAGACCCACCATCACACTCAACTCAGACCCACCATTACACTCAACTCTGACCCACCATCACACTCAACTCAGACCCACCATCACTCAACTCAGACCCACCATCACTCAACTCAGACCCACCATCACTCAACTCAGACCCACCATCACACTCAACTCAGACCCACCATCACTCAACTCAGACCCTCACACTCAACTCAGACGCACCATCACACTCAACTCAGACGCACCATCACACTCAACTCAGACGCACCATCACACTCAACTCAGACGCACCCTCACACTCAACTCAGACGCACCATCACACTCATCTCAGACGCACCATCACACTCAACTCAGACCCACCATCACTCAACTCAGACCCACCATTACACTCAACTCAGACCCTCAAACTCAACTCAGACCCACCATCACTCAACTCAGACCCACCATCACTCAACTCAGACCCACCATCACACTCAACTCAGACCCACCATCACACTCAACTCAGACCCACCATCACACTCAACTCAGACCCACCATCACACTCAACTCAGACCCACCATCACACTCAACTCAGACCCTCACACTCAACTCAGACCCACCATCACTCAACTCAGACCCACCATCACTCATCTCAGACCCACCATCACACTCAACTCAGACCCACCATCACACTCAACTCAAACCCACCGTCACTCAACTCACAAGCCTCTTCACCGTGACAAGGTGACAAGCCTCACGGAAGAACTCTTAGATACAAACATGAGAGTCACACGGTTTCTCATGTGGATAAGAAGGAGACTAAAATCCCATTTCACTTGATGTTCCCGTTCCAGCTCGTAATCCCGCGATTGCTAAGTATCCGAAAATCAACCCACCTGCCTCTTGAACGGGGCAGACCGTATTAAATATTCATAGTTTCACACTTACAGTGCAGGCAAACCCCCACCCTGAGAAAGTCTGTCTCCCACCGGATCAATCGTCCTCCCGGCTCCAATCCTGGCGAGCTCACCTTAGCATGGTGTGGTAATGTAACATTATTATGACACCAGCAATTGCGATCTGGGTTCAATTCCTGCTGCCACCTGAAAGGAGTTTGTACCTTCTCTCCGTGACCACGCGGGTTTCCTCCAGGTGCTCTGGTTTCCTCCCACATTCCAGGAAGTATGGGATGCTAAGTTGTGGGCATGCTGAGTTGGCTCCGGAAGCATGGCGGTACTTGCGGGCTGCCCCCAGCGCATCTCCGCACTGTGTTGGTCGTTGACGCAAGCGCAGGCTCTTGTGCCTCCATTCCGCCACCCACCGCAAAGTCTTTTTGTGGGAGTCCAACTGCGAAGCAGTTTTCCTCGCTCTCCCCCCCTTTGGTGGTTCTGTGTGACCCTCTCTCTGTGCTCCTTCCCCAAGCCGGGTTTCCACGATGCCTTTTCTCCTGAGTTCCAGTAGCATTGTTTATTGTTCAGCAGGGCTTTATTAGACTTGCCTGTTTTCTTCCAAGTTCCCATATGGATCGAAGCTCCAGCTCTTTATTCCTTTCCATAGATGCTGCCTGACCTGCTGAGTTCCTCCAGAGTTGTTTGTTTATTATTTATTGAGATACAGCGCAGAATAGGCCCTTCCTGCCCTTCGAGATGCCCAGCAATTCCCCAATTTAACCCTAGCCTAATCACGGGACAATTTACAGTGACCAATGGGCACGTCTTTGGATTGTGGGTGGAAACTGGAACACCTGGAGGAGACCTGTGCGGTCACGGAGAGGCAGTGGCAGGGATTGAACCTGGGTCGTTGGCGCTGTAAAGTGTTGTCCTGACCACTACACTACTGTGCCATAGTGTTGCTCTGGATTTCCAACATCTGCAGAATCTCTTGTGTTTATAAAGGCTTACCCAGTTCAATCAAGATAAAAGTTTATTTGTCGTGTGTGCATGGAAACATACAGTGAAATGCATCGTTTGCATTAACAACCAACGCAACCTAAGGATGTGCTGGCGGCTGCCCGCTAGTGTTGCCCCACTTTCGAACACCAACATTACATGCCCATCATGACATAGCATGCCCACTACGACAATCCCCTCCCCCCTTTGCAGTACAATCTGCTCACTCCAGGCTCTGTCTTAGCCACCTTAACTATCTACCCCAGCTACCTGCTGTCTCCACGGCCTGTCCTGATGCGGGCTCTGGACCTGAAACATTGACAATTTTGTTCTCGGCCCACGGGTTACCTGTTGCTCCAGACTCCCTCATCTGTATCTCCTCTTTTTCCAATCTCCTTCCCCTAACACTCCCTGCAAGGTAAACCAGAGTCTCTTTGGCCTTGTTAATTGCTCCTCGGCATGTTAATCTCACTCCTATATTGTTAACCAGCCTCCAGATTCATGGCGTATCATGTGCCTCTGAAAAACTCGCTGGAATACACCGCAGCACTGAAGGCAGCTCGAGTGATCGCTGACAGTATCACAGAAACCATGAGGAAGGTTCCGGGGACAGACCCAAGCTTTGAAGTCTTCCCTTACTCGTATGTTTAGTTTTGAAAATGACAGCTGTTTGATTAATTGGGTATTTGGTCTCTTTCTAATAACTTAATGCACTTTCACCCTGGGGCTGGGGGATAGAGGCCGTTGTACCTTCACGTAGATGAAGAACAGGAGGATAAACTAGAGGGAGGGTTAAAAGAGGAAACGTGCCTGGAGTAAGAGGAGGTGGGGGAAGTCCTTAACGAATACTTTGCTTCAGCCTTCACCAATGAGAGGGATCTTGGCAACTGTGAGGACAGCATTCCTGAGAGCAAATGAAGATGAGATTATTGTTAGAATTTCAATAGCAGGTTACCCTTCTGCATATATTAAACTCAGATTCTCTGAATCAAAATCAGGTTTATTATCACTGACATATGTCATGAAATTTGTTATTTTATGTGGCAGTACGGTCATCATCATCATTATGTATCCTGTCGGGTGGGTGGGACTGTGCACGAGGGTGGATTGGACTGTGCGTGAGGGTGGGTGGGACTGTGCACAAGTGGGTCTATGTTTGTGAGCATGGGTGTGTTCACGTGCCTGCCTGAGATCACTGGGCCCATTTACTGAGTTTCCTCATTCTCCCCGGATCACAGAATTACCTACGTGTACTACGAACAGTATCTGACCGTAGTCAATGAAGGGATTTTCAATGTCGGTATCTGCCTGATCCCGACTTTCGTGGTGTGCTGCATCCTGTTGGGAATGGACATCCGGTCGGGCTTCCTGAACCTCATCACTATAATCATGATCATCGTGGACACGGTGGGAGCGATGACCCTGTGGAATATCGACTTCAATGCCGTCTCTCTCATCAACTTGGTTACGGTAAGCATTGACATTCTTTCAGAAGATCAACTCGCTGGCGGGACTCTGCACTGAGCTACCGAGTAGCTCAGCAGTGAGCTTCCCGCTCGCTGGAGTGTGAGAGAATGGGATCATACAGAGACGACCATTTCACTAGATACACAACTCCCGCTCGCTGGAGTGTGAGAGAATGGGATCGTACAGAGACAATCTCTTCACTAGATACACAACTCCCGCTCGCTGGAGTGTGAGAGAATGGGATCATACAGAGACAATCTCTTCACTAGATACACAACTCCCACTCGCTGGAGTGTGAGAGAATGGGATCATACAGAGACAATCTCTTCACTAGATACACAACTCCCACTCGCTGGAGTGTGAGAGAATGGGATCATACAGAGACAATCTCTTCACTAGATACACAACTCCCGCTCGCTGGAGTGTGAGAGAATGGGATCATACAGAGACAATCTCTTCACTAGATACACAACTCCCGCTCGCTGGAGTGTGAGAGAATGGGATCATACAGAGACAATCTCTTCACTAGATACACAACTCCCACTCGCTGGAGTGTGAGAGAATGGGATCATACAGAGACAATCTCTTCACTAGATACACAACTCCCACTCGCTGGAGTGTGAGAGAATGGGATCATACAGAGACAATCTCTTCACTAGATACACAACTCCCGCTCGCTGGAGTGTGAGAGAATGGGATCATACAGAGACGACCATTTCACTAGATACACAACTCCCACTCGCTGGAGTGTGAGAGAATGGGATCGTACAGAGACGACCATTTCACTAGATACACAACTCCCACTCGCTGGAGTGTGAGAGAATGGGATCGTACAGAGACGACCATTTCACTAGATACACAACTCCCGCTCGCTGGAGTGTGAGAGAATGGGATCATACAGAGACAATCTCTTCACTAGATACACAACTCCCACTCGCTGGAGTGTGAGAGAATGGGATCGTACAGAGACAATCTCTTCACTAGATACACAACTCCCGCTCGCTGGAGTGTGAGAGAATGGGATCGTACAGAGACAATCTCTTCACTAGATACACAACTCCCGCTCGCTGGAGTGTGAGAGAATGGGATCGTACAGAGACAATCTCTTCACTAGATACACAACTCCCGCTCGCTGGAGTGTGAGAGAATGGGATCGTACAGAGACAATCTCTTCACTAGATGCACAACTCCCGTTCGCTGGAGTGTGAGAGAATGGGATCATACAGAGACAATCTCTTCACTAGATACACAACTCCCGCTCGCTGGAGTGTGAGAGAATGGGATCGTACAGAGACAATCTCTTCACTAGATACACAACTCCCACTCGCTGGAGTGTGAGAGAATGGGATCGTACAGAGACAATCTCTTCACTAGATACACAACTCCCGCTCGCTGGAGTGTGAGAGAATGGGATCATACAGAGACAATCTCTTCACTAGATACACAACTCCCACTCGCTGGAGTGTGAGAGAATGGGATCATACAGAGACAATCTCTTCACTAGATACACAACTCCCACTCGCTGGAGTGTGAGAGAATGGGATCATACAGAGACGACCATTTCACTAGATACACAACTCCCACTCGCTGGAGTGTGAGAGAATGGGATCATACAGAGACAATCTCTTCACTAGATACACAACTCCCACTCGCTGGAGTGTGAGAGAATGGGATCGTACAGAGACAATCTCTTCACTAGATACACAACTCCCACTCGCTGGAGTGTGAGAGAATGGGATCGTACAGAGACGACCATTTCACTAGATACACAACTCCCGCTCGCTGGAGTGTGAGAGAATGGGATCGTACAGAGACAATCTCTTCACTAGATACACAACTCCCACTCGCTGGAGTGTGAGAGAATGGGATCGTACAGAGACGACCATTTCACTAGATACACAACTCCCGCTCGCTGGAGTGTGAGAGAATGGGATCGTACAGAGACGACCATTTCACTAGATACACAACTCCCGCTCGCTGGAGTGTGAGAGAATGGGATCATACAGAGACGACCATTTCACTAGATACACAACTCCCGCTCGCTGGAGTGTGAGAGAATGGGATCATACAGAGACAATCTCTTCACTAGATACACAACTCCCACTCGCTGGAGTGTGAGAGAATGGGATCATACAGAGACAATCTCTTCACTAGATACACAACTCCCACTCGCTGGAGTGTGAGAGAATGGGATCATACAGAGACGATCATTTCACTAGATACACAACTCCCGCTCGCTGGAGTGTGAGAGAATGGGATCGTACAGAGACGACCATTTCACTAGATACACAACTCCCGCTCGCTGGAGTGTGAGAGAATGGGATCGTACAGAGTCGACCATTTCACTAGATACACAACTCCCGCTCGCTGGAGTGTGAGAGAATGGGATCATACAGAGACAATCTCTTCACTAGATACACAACTCCCACTCGCTGGAGTGTGAGAGAATGGGATCATACAGAGACAATCTCTTCACTAGATACACAACTCCCGCTCGCTGGAGTGTGAGAGAATGGGATCGTACAGAGACGACCATTTCACTAGATGCACAACTCCCACTCGCTGGAGTGTGAGAGAATGGGATCATACAGAGACGACCATTTCACTAGATGCACAACTCCCACTCGCTGGAGTGTGAGAGAATGGGATCGTACAGAGACGACCATTTCACTAGATACACAACTCCCACTCGCTGGAGTGTGAGAGAATGGGATCATACAGAGACGACCATTTCACTAGATACACAACTCCCACTCGCTGGAGTGTGAGAGAATGGGATCATACAGAGACGACCATTTCACTAGATACACAACTCCCACTCGCTGGAGTGTGAGAGAATGGGATCATACAGAGACGACCATTTCACTAGATACACAACTCCCACTCGCTGGAGTGTGAGAGAATGGGATCATACAGAGACGACCATTTCACTAGATACACAACTCCCACTCGCTGGAGTGTGAGAGAATGGGATCATACAGAGACGACCATTTCACTAGATACACAACTCCCGCTCGCTGGAGTGTGAGAGAATGGGATCGTACAGAGATGCACAACTCCCGTTCGCTGGAGTGTGAGAGAATGGGATCGTACAGAGACGACCATTTCACTAGATACACAACTCCCGCTCGCTGGAGTGTGAGAGAATGGGATCGTACAGAGATGCACAACTCCCGTTCGCTGGAGTGTGAGAGAATGGGATCGTACAGAGACGACCATTTCACTAGATGCACAACTCCCGTTCGCTGGAGTGTGAGAGAATGGGATCGTACAGAGACGACCATTTCACTAGATGCACAACTCCCGTTCGCTGGAGTGTGAGAGAATGGGATCGTACAGAGACGACCATTTCACTAGATGCACAACTCCCACTCGCTGGAGTGTGAGAGAATGGGATTGTACAGAGACGACCATTTCACTAGATACACAACTCCCGTTCGCTGGAGTCCATTTCTGTTTTTCATACCATCCTCTGTAAACTCTGAAGACTTTTGCATGTAAAACTTCCTTTTACTGGGCGTCTCTGGAAACGCGGCTGTTTCGCCCCTTGCTAACGGCCACTGGATTCCGCGGTGAGAACCCACCTTTCTCCAGCTTTGTACGTCTAGGGTATATCTGACCCCGGACCCGCCAAGTCCATGGAGTTGGAATGTCTCACCCACCCAGACCCCAGACTGTGTGATTGCTGTATGATTTATTCTCCTGCAATAGCCCGTTAGCGTGAAATTACAGATTGCTCACTACAGACAATTATAAACAAATGTATTTATGAATGTTAACCAAAGAGTTAGTAAAGAAAAGCAAAAAGGACCCATTATAATTAAACAGTCAAATGTGCACAGGCTGAAGCTCAAATCTGCCAAAAGCCACGTTCACCAATCCTTGGTCCATTGATTTACGTTTCCCACAGGATTGAATCCTGTGACAGGTTCCCTCCAGCATCTTTTCTCTTCATCTTCCGCCAAATAAAGACCAAAACCAACGTTAGCATCTCTCACAAAACCTCTCTGCCTTAGCGTTCTCTGGAACCTCTCCCGGTTGCATAGTCCTTATTGGATGACACACGTTCCTCAGCGTCCCTTATCTTCCAACGATAACCCAAACGGGCTGAAAGCAGAACGGACTGCTCTTACCGAACTGCTGAAATGAAATTGCTGCAGCACAGCAGTAAAACTGTGAACCAGGGAGTTACAGGTGTGGAAATCCCAGAACAGCAGTTTCTGAGATGCTCAATCCTCCCCCTCTGGCACCAACAACAAACCTCTTCACTTCCTCAGAAACAGACAACATTCTGGAGGAACCCAGCAGGCCAGGCAGCATCTATGGAAAAGAGTAAACAGTCAGCGTTTCGGGCCGAGACTCATCATCAGGACTGGGAAGTTAGAGCAAGAAGACGGGTGTTGGAGGAGGAAGACGTACAAGATGGTGGGTGATAGGAGGGCGTGAGAAGGGGAAATCTGATAGGAGAGGGTAGATGACCATGAAAGAAATATTTTCGGCATCTGCAGATTACGTCTTGTGTTTGCTTCCTCAGAATTTTGCTTTCTTTATGATAGACTGCTTGTAGCTGAGCACAAATATAGTTTCAGACTTCTTGAAAGCAAGTAGGAATCTGGAGAAACAGAAAGTAACTTTTATTGAAAATAATGTATTTAATTGCTTAATGGTGCTGATGCTTTGCATTAGTTCAACAAAGCTTAAGGTGTTTTGCTGATGATTTTCATTTGTACTGTGTGTCTGAGGCTTATTGCTTAAGTGTCCAACAATAATCAGCCAGATTGATGGATTCCCGTTGCCCTGATACCATTTCCTGGTGAAACCCTTCAACATGCTTGTTGCTGACGCACCAGGATTTGCAGGGAAGTGGTCTAAAATGGGAATGCAGAAAATAACTCTGGTTTTGTGTGCTTGAAGCATGTTGTCAACCAGCTGCACGTGGTTTGATGCTCTGTAGTTGCCAAGAAATTTTTCAACAGCGTCCCTGAATGCCTTCCATGTGATTTTCTCCGGTCCTTCGAGACGTTCTTCGAATTTCCTGTCATCGATTACCTGTTTGGTTTGTGCACTGACAAAATGCCTTCTTGGCATCAGTTATTCTGACTTGTATCGTGAATTGAAATAACAAATATAGGCAATTTCAAGAAAATGGTGCATGAAAGAGAATTTTCATGGTGACTTTCATTATCAGCAGCCCAAAATCCATCAGATACATCCAAAAGTATTCAGGAAGTTGTCCAGTGTAATCATTCCACGGTCAACGTCACTTAGATCAGGGTTCCTGCCCATTCTGATGTTCGGTCTGAACAACACCTGAACCTCTTGGCTAGGGTCTGCGTGTGTTTACGCATTGAGTTGCTGCCACATGATTGGCTGATTAGCTATTTGCATCAGCGTACAGGTGTAACTGATAACGTGGACAGAGGATATGTCAGTCACGTGATGAGGGGACCAAAGTTCAAAGAAGATACATCAATGTATGTACAGTACATGTCACCAGACATTACCTTGAGATAGGAAATGTTGCTTCTCCTTCATCAGCAGAAGTTTGTGTTATTTATTGCATGAAATTACAAAGGCATCTTGAACTTTTTCCGTTCCCCATTCTGGCTCCCCTCTGACCCTTTCTGTTCTCCTCACCTGCCCATCACCTCCCTCTGGTATCCCTCCTCCTTCCCTTCCTCCCTCGGTCCACTCTCCTCTCCTATCAGATTCCTTATTCTTCATAACTTCACCTTTTTCACCTATCCTCCCCCACCCCACCCGCTCACCTTCCCCCCCTTCCTCACCTTCACTGCCAGTTTGTGCTACTTCCCCTCCCTCCCACCTCTTGTTCTGGCCTCCTTCCTCCTTCCTTCCCAGTCCTGATGGAGGGTCTCAGCCTGAAATATCGGCTCTTTATTCCCCTTCATAGATGCTGCCTGACTTGCTGAGATCCTCCAGCATTCTGTGTGGGTTTCCAGCATCTGCAGAATCTCTTGTGTGCGTGAGAATGGAGAGATATGGACAGTGTGTAGGCAGAAAGGTTTGGTTCAACACAACCTGGTGGGCCAAAGCCCTGTTCCTGTGTTGCTCTATAATATGGGTTGAAAGTCCTCCCCCAGTTTCTCACAACTTGCTGTTGATGGTCCTCTCAGACCCGAAACCTAACTCCTCTTCTTTGTCCGTCAGGCTGTGGGCATGTCCGTGGAGTTTGTCTCTCACCTCACGTGCTCGTTTGCTGTCAGCACCAAGAAGAATAAAGTGGAACGAGCGAAGGAAGCGACCGCCAACATGGGCAGTGCGGTACGTCAAGTGGGATGGAGCGGTTGGGGCTGGCCTGGGAGGTGGAGGGAGGGGGGGTCCCGTATCGAGTGTCCTGAACAATTTTGGGCCCCTTAGAAAAGATGTGCTGAAACTGGAGAGGGTTCAGAGGAGGTTCACACAGATGATTCCAGGATTGAACAGCTTGTCATACGAAGAGCATATGATGGCCTGGGTCTGTATTCACTGGAATTCAGAAGAATGAGGGGTGAACTCATTGAAACCTATCAAATTGTGAAAGGCCTCGATAAAGTGGATGGAGGGGTTGTTTCTGAGGGTGGGAGAGTCTATGTCCAGAGGACCCAGTCTCAGAAGAGTGGGGTGTCCTGATGAAATGGAGATGAGGAGGAATTTCTTCAGCCAGAGTGGTGAATCTGTGGAATTCTTTGTCACAAGCAGCTGTGGAGGCCAAGTCTTTGCCTTAAATATACATAGAGGTTGATAGGTTCTCGACAGATCAGAGTATGAAGGGATACTGGGAGAAGGCAGGAGAGTGGGGCTGAGAGGAAAACTGGATCAGCCTTGATGAAATGGAGAAGTCCTGATGGGCCGAAGGGCCTAATTCTGCTCCTATGTCTTATGGTCTTATGGTACGTGACAAGGGGGCCTCAGATTGGTTCTGCCCACTGTGTTTGAATGCAAGATACGACTAACACCGTGTGGGGATCACAGTTTGAGTCCGTAAAAGGCCCTTTGGCCCAGCAAGTCCACGCCAACCGTAAACCATCCAATTAGACCCACTGCACCATACTGTTCCCTCTACATATCCCATCAACTACTCCTCCCCCCCCCCCCCCAGTTTCTACCACTCACCCACACACTGGGAGCAATTAACTGCCCAATTAAGCTTCCAATTTGCACATCATTAAAGATAAACATTTGAAAATTAATTTATTTGTCAGATGTACATTGAAGCATTGAAGAACAGTTGTAGGATGTGCTGGGGGCCATGTTTCTGGCACCAATATAGCACACCCACAACTTGGCAAGCCGTAAGTCTTTGGAATGTGGGGTGGGGGGTGGGGGGTGGAACACCCTGAGGAAACCCACACAGTCACAAGGACAACTCCCTACAGACGTAGGCGGGAATCAAACTCCAATTAGCAATCACTGGTGCGGTACAGCGATTGCACCATCTGCTACGCTACAGCAGCCTTGTGGGAGGAAACAGGAGCAGCTAGGGGAAGCCCACGTGGTCGTGGGGAGAATGTGACACCCCACAAACTCAACCCCTGACTCACGTGAATTCCCACCGACCTCTTCAGTACACTTCATTCATAACGCGCAGCGTTGTGTGACGTGGGTGATCAGGGTCTCATGACCATGATTGTTCTTGGCAAATTTTTCTACAGAAGTGGTTTGCCATTGTCTTCTGGGCAGTGTCTTTACAAGACGGGTGAGCCCAGCCGTTATCAATACTCTTCAGAGATTGTCTGCCTGGCGTCAGTGGTCACATAACCAGGACTTGTGATCTGCACCGGCTGCTCGTACGACCATCCACCACCTGTAACTGATCAGGGGGCTAAGCAGGTGCTACACCTTGCCCAAGGGTGACCTGCAGGCTAGCGGAGGGAAGGAGCACCTTACACCTCCTTTGGTAGAGACGCAACTCCGCCCTGTCACCCTACCTCTGTACACTAATGAGGGGCACATCCCATGGTAGAACATCATTTTCCTGTTGCCTGGTCTCCTGGTACAATGAGATGGACTCTTGCCCTCACAATCTCAGACTCAGATACACTTATTTATCACACGCTCATTGGAACATACAGTGAAACATGCCACTTATATTAACAACCAACACAACCTAAGAGTGTGCCGGGGGCAGCCCACAAGTGCCCCCACACCTTCCGGCACCGACACAGCATGCTCACCACGTTCAGCAGAACACAGGCAACCACAACGACGAAATAAAATCACGGCAAACCAAGACAGATCAGCGGCACGGTAGTGTAGTGGTCAGCATAACGCTTTATAGTATCAGCGACCCCGGTTCGATTCCCACCGCTACCTGTGAGGAGTCTGCACGTTCTCCCCCGCCCCCCCGTGACTACGTGGGGTTCCTCCCACAGACTGAAGACGTACCGGTCAGTAGGTTAATTGATCGTTGTAAGTTGTCCCGTGATAGCTGGGCGGTGCAGCTTGAAGGGCCAACTCTGCACTGTATCTCAATTAAAAAAATAAAACCCCTTCTCTCCCTCCCAGCCACTCACTCACTCACTCACTCACTCCTTCTCCAGGACCTGCCACCTCCAGTGGACTCTCAGACATCAGGCCTTTGACTTCCCCAGTAGACTCATGCACTTCCAGACACGGGGCCTAGGCCACTGGGCCCCGACTTCCCACCTACGTTGTCGAGGCCCATGAAGCTGATTGTAGGCCGACAGTGCATCTTCCCAGAAACTCTAACACTTGTCTGCATTCTGCTGCTGTTTTACCCGAATGAGATGATTCGAATGGATAGCACGCAGAACAAAGTCCCTCCTGTGCACCTCGGTACGACTGACAACACACGTGAAATGCTGGAGGAACTCAGCAGGTCAGGCAGCATCTACGGAGAGGAATAAACAGGCCGAGACCCTTCATCGGAACTTGGAAGGAAGGGGAAAGAGACAGAAGGTGGGGGGGGGGGGAGGAGGATCGCTAGAAGGTGATAGGGGAGACCAGGTAAGGGGGTAAGTGGTGGCTGGTGGGGTGTGGGAGGATGATGTAAGAAGCAGGAAGGTGGTAGGTGCAAGAAGGAGGAGGAGGATTCTGACTGGAGAGGACGGTGGACCATAGGGGAAGGGAGGGGGGAAGGGGAACTATAGGGGTTAGATAGGCAGGTGAGGAGAAGGGCTAAGAGGGGAGCCAGAATGGGGAAATGGGAAAAGAGAGATGAGGGGGTGGCAAGAAATTACTGGAAATTAGAGAAATTGATGTTCATGCAATGTTAGAGGCTACCCAGATGGAATATGAGGTGCTGCTCCTCCAACTTGGCTTTCTCCCCCTTCCTTTATAGTCCTGATGAAGGGTCTCAGCCCGAAACATTAACTGTGTATTCCCCTCTGTGCCTGACCTGCTGAGTTCCTCCAACGTTTTGTGTTGATCTGGATCGCCAGCGACTGCAGAATCTCTTGTGTTTATCAGCCTATTTACCCTTATTATCGGTGTATTTACCTGTGCATTTACCCCTGTTATCGGTGTATTTACCCTTATTATCGGTGTATTTACCTGTGCATTTACCCCTGTTATCGGTGCATTTACCTGTGCATTTACCCCTGTTATCGGTGCATTTACCCTTATTATCGGTGTATTTACCTGTGCATTTACCCCTGTTATCGGTGCATTTACCCTTATTATCGGTGTATTTACCTGTGCATTTACCCCTGTTATCGGTGTATTTACCCTTATTATCGGTGTATTTACCTGTGCATTTACCCCTGTTATCGGTGCATTTACCCTTATTATCGGTGTATTTACCTGTGCATTTACCCCTGTTATCAGTGCATTTACCCTTATTATCGGTGTATTTACCTGTGCATTTACCCCTGTTATCGGTGCATTTACCCTTATTATCGGTGTATTTACCTGTGCATTTACCCCTGTTATCGGTGCATTTACCCTTATTATCGGTGTATTTACCTGTGCATTTACCCCTGTTATCGGCATTTACCCTTATTATCGGTGTATTTACCTGGGCATATACCCCCATTATCGATGTATTTACCTGTGCATTTACCCTTGTTATTGGTGCATTTACCCCCATTATCGATGTATTTACCTGCTTTCTGGTCTCTGCCCAGGTGTTTGCTGGCGTTGCCATGACCAACCTCCCCGGCATCATCGTGCTGTACTTTGCAAAGGCGCAGCTCATCCAGATCTTCTTCTTCCGTCTGAACCTTGTGATTACGCTGCTGGGTATGGCTCACGGCCTCATCTTCCTCCCTGTTCTCCTCAGCTACTTCGGTAAGTCCAAAGGCGGCAGAGAGGGCCTTCGGTAAACTTGCATTGTTATCCTAAATGAGCCGCCCACTCTGGTCGTAGACGGGGCGGCACGGTAGCGTAGAGGTGAATGCGACCCCGTTTCAGTTCAGGCCGCTGTGAGGAGTTTGTGCGTTCTCCCCGTGACCGCGGTACGTTTCCTCCCACGTTCCAAAGACAAACAGGTTAGAGTTAGGGCTAGAAGTTGTGGGCATGCCGTGTTGGCGCAGGAAGCGTGGTGACGCTTGCGGGCTGCCCCCAACACATCCTCGGACTGCGCTTTGTCATTGGCCACGCATTTCACTGTATGCTTCGATGTCTCAATGTACATTCGACAAATCAAGCTAATCTGAGTCATTCACCCTAGAACAACAGATCCAAAGTTTTCACCATTCCATATCTACTTTCCCCTTCACTATTTCTACCCCCCGTGCACTGTGTACACGGTACATAGAGTCAGGTAAGGCTTTTGCCTTGTCCAGTTTATTGTCATCTGGCTGTATACATATACGACCAAACAAAACCGTGTTCCTCCAGTCCATGGTGCCCCCACAAAACATTTATCACACACAGTACATAAAACAAATAAGTTAGTAAAATAAATGATCTAGCCTCCACAATTCTCCAGTTCCAAAGAGTTACCATTTTGTCCAAGGAGAAGTTTCCACATATTTTGGTTTTAATTAATCAGCAGGTTAACTTGGATCAGAGTCCTCTTTTTTTTCCAGAACTCTCCCATTTTAACTCAGAATATGGAGATGTATCTGGCCACTTTCAAGGAAATATGGAAATGCATTCCCAGATCGATAGTGAGCTTTCAGCACATTGGCCTTCATAAACTAGGGCAATGTGCCAAAATTAGAAACGGGATGTTATGTTGAAGTTGTATACAACATTGGTAAGGCCAAATCTGGAGTACTGTGTGCATTTCTGGTCACCTACTACAGGAAAGTTATCAATAACTTTGAAAGAATGCAGAGAAAGTTAACAAGGATACTTGAGGCTTGTGTTATAGGGAAAAGCTGAAAAGGACTTTATTCCCTGGAGTGGAATTAGGGGAGATCTTAGATATATATATATAAAGTTGTTTCCACTGGTAGGTGAGACTAGAACTAGGGGACATTACCTCAAGTTTCTGGGGAGAAGATTTAGGACGGAGATGAGGAGAAACTGTTTTTCCCAGAGAGTGGTGAATCTGTGGAATTCTCTGCCCAGGGAAGCAGTTGAGGCTTCTTCACTAAATATATTTAAGAAACAGTTAGATAGGTTTTTACATAGTAAGAGAATTAAGGGTTATGGGGAAAAGGTAGGTAGATGGAGCTGAGTTTACGGACAGATCAGCTATGATCTTATTGAATGGCGGGACAGGCTCGATGGGCCGGATGGCCGACTCCTGCTCCTATTTCTTATGTTCTTATAATTGGAAGTGCAGGGAGTGTGCACTTCAGGTAAACAGCTCCCCCTAGTGCCGAGACCTCTCTAATGCAGGGTATTCATTAGTCTCTCAGTCAGGGGGAAGAAGCCGTTACCCACTCCAGCAGTCCCAGTCCTGTTGACCCTGTACCTCCTTCCCGATGGCAGTGGGTCAAAGAGATTGTGGGATGGGTGGTAGGGATTCTCAACAGTGTGTCCAGCCCTGCGTATGACAAACCTGATTCTGATACGGGTCTCTGTTGTGGACTGAGAGTGGGAAGGGGGCAGGGAGAAGGGAATCAGGAAGAGAAAGGGAGAGGGAAGCACTGGAGAGAGAGATTCTGTAATGATCAATAAACCAATTGTTTGGAATCAAATGACCTTGCCTGGTGTCTCAGGTGGGTACCTGCCACCTCCCCACCCATGGCACTTCTTCTTTGCCACCTGTCTTGTAAAACCATTATCAATACTCTTCAGAGATTGTCTGCCTGGTGTCAGTGGTCACATAACCAGGACTTGTGATCTGCACCGGCTGCTCATACGACCATCCACCACCTGCTCCCATGGTTTCACGTCACCCTGATCGAGGGGCTAAGCAGGTCCTACACCTTGCTCGAGGTGGCTAGCAGAGGGAAGGAGCACCTTACACCTCCTTTGGGTAGAGTTGTATTTCCACCCTGCCACCTCTGATCAAATTTCTGTGGAATGTTGAAATCAAACCCTCATCCACTGGTGGGTCGTTCCACACTCTGAATGAGGGCGTTCCCCTCAAATATTTCACACGTGATCTCTGGTTCCAGTCCCATCCAACTTTAGCGGAAAAGCCTGCTTATATTTACCCTATATATACCCCTCACAATCTAGTATACCTCTATCAAATCTCCTCTCATTCTCCTACACTTCAGGGAACAAAGTTTTAAACTATTCAACCTTTCCCTGTAATTCAGGTCCTCAAATCACAGCAACATCCCTGGAAATTTTCTCTGCACTCTTTCAATCTTGGTCCATGTCAAGAGAGGTTGGGGATAGAGAAAGACGGGGTAAGGGATGTGATTATTGCTGGGAGCCAGTGACCAAAAGTTAACGCTGGTGATGACCACCGACTTGAGGTCGCAGAGAATGAGGAACCATTATAATCTAACCCACAGCGTTCGACAGTGCTGACCTATTATTTATTTAGCGAAACATCGCGGAGTTGCCCTTTTGGCTCCTCAAGCCATGCTGTTCCAGCAAACCTCCCCCCCCCCCCCCCACTGACAACCCCAATTAACCCTAACCTAATCACAGGGCAATTTACAACCCAGTTAACCCTCCCGCTAGCTCTTTGGACTGTGGGAGGAAACTGGAGAACATGGAGAAAACTCTCACATTCCACAGGGGAGGACATACGGAGGGCCCTTATCGAATGGCAACCGAATTGAACTTCTCAATATTGTTGTGCTAACCACTCCGTTCCTCCAAGAGGACCACAACCTTGTGTTAGAGTTTGGAGGCTTGACTCAGACAGCTATGTTGACTGGAGTCAGGGCTTTGTGCTTTGGCTCTTGGTAGGGTCATAGGTCAAAGGGTAGAGGCCAGACTGAGTGGTTGACTGGTTCTTCAGGTTCAGGGCTAACAACCCTGACTGGTCCAAAAAAACTTATGGAAATAGCAATGAAGAATCCTTCTACATCTGAGTGGCCAAGGACAGCCAGAGATTACGGACCTTCATTGCTGCCCTAAAAGCCAACAAAGAAATGGACAGTAAGTAACTGGGACACTACCGTAGTTCCCTAATGGTCATGTTGTGAATAAATCTGATTTGAAGGGCCTGTGTCTGTACTCTATTGCTCTGTGAGTCTATTAGCCGGTTCATTAATAACTCTCATCCAAATACAGGCCCAAGTGTCAACACTGCAGCACTCCCGCAAGAACAAGCAGACAGTCAGCCTCCAACCAAGGGCCTACACTGCAACTGTTTCTCCTCGGACTTTGGGGACGACGGCCCCATCAAGGACAAGAAACCCCCACCAACTGCACAGAGCAATGCAACAGCTGAGCAGGAAGAAGACTCGACTCCAGCACACACAGGAGCCTCTTCAGAAGAATTCACCCAGTACGAAACACACACGAACTGGACGGGCACCTCGGTCACTTCATTTTGAAGCCTCTTCGTGTTCTGCCTCTCACACTGAGGAGTTGGGAATATCGTAACAGCTGGTCAGCCAACTCTGAAATTCATTAGGGTGAATTCTCCCGATAGGATCACATGGTTTACTGTTTAAACTCCCGGGAGATACAGTGCCCACCCCCTGCTGGACTGAATCAATTGTGTATTCTGCTGCTCGGTTTCCAGCGACTTGCTTATGTTTTCTAGCGTCTGCAGAATCCCTTGTGTTCCTGGAACACATTCACTCAACAGCGATTTCCACACTTTTCTTCACAGACCACTCTGAAACTTCAGACCCATCCCTCTCGAACATGTGGCACGCATGGAAGAGCCAAGGAGCAGAATTAGGCCGTTTGGCCCATCAAGTCTGCTCTTCCATTCCATTATGGCTGAATCCCTCTGAACCCCATTCCCCTGTCATCTCCCCGTAACCTCTGACACCCTGACTAATCAGATTCATTAATTTATCATATTGAAACAGTGAAATGTGTCATTTGTGTTAAAAAATCTCAGGGTTGTATACTGCATACATACGTTGATAATAAATATACTTTGAATCTTTGAACCAACCTAATGATGCGCTGGGCGCAGCCCGCAAACGTCACCACACACTCGGGCACCCACGGTGTTCAGCGGACAACGAAAGCTACAACAGCAAACAAACCCCATTTACACACACTTTCACAAACCTGCTTTCAATATACGCAATGACTTGGCCTCCCAAGTCACCTGTGGCAAAGAATTCTACAGATTCACCACTCGCTGCCTCTGTCTATCTCTGTTCGAAAGTGACGTCCTTTTAGTTTGAGGCCGGGTCCTCTAACCCTCAGCTCTCCCACTATAGGAAACATCCTCTCCACATCTACTCCGTCGAGGCTTTTCAATATTTGATAGGTTTCAGTGAGAGCCCCCCTCCCCACCAGTCATGCAGATTTTTTTAGGTTGTGAGTTGAGGGAAGCTCTCTGTTGGTCAGGGTCGATCACAATGTTGTGTCCTAATTGTCTATGGGATACGCAGGCCAGGACGGTACGATGCAGAGAGGAAGCTGTTGCCCATGTTGCAATCACTGCCTCTCCATGCAGCTAATAAATCCAAAGGAACAGCAGAGTCCGATACAGCTTGGGTACGGTGGAGTTGCCAGTCTGCGTTGAACTCAACGTAGGACTGCCTTAGCAACTCCAGCTCCAGGTTTTTCCCTCGGGGTTTACTCCCAAAGCCTTCCCCATGAGTGGGTATGGCTACAAGGCAGCGGAGGTTTCAGATCATTTTTCTTCTCCTCGATTAGCAGCCTTCCATGGCTGATGAGCCCCGTCTGCCCGAAGCGACTGGTTTTAAGGCTCCAGCAGCCTGCCTTTGCCCCTTCTCCTGTCAGTAGAAGTCATTCCACCGGGCTTAGTAGCTAAACCACATGAGAAGGCCAGGAGCTGGACTTGGTTGTCAGAGGCTATTTGATATGCACACCATTGGCTATTTAACAGGTATTGGGAGCTTAACCCCATTACCACCCCCAGTTATAACACCTTAAGGAATAAAACTTAGCTTGCATTGTGCAGGGAACATAACAATCAATTTTTGCACAGCCCAGTCACACATGGCAATTAATGCCTAGTTCATGCTTATTGGTGTCAGGGAGATCTCCACTCTTCAGTCAGTGCTTTCTGTTATTATTTATGCCCTCAGCTCGGTCTTTTGGTTTTAATTGTGCTTTGAAGTGCATTGCACCCTCCTAACTGTAGAGGGTGCTCCAGTCTGTTGTCTCCTTGGATACATGGCAGATGACGGAAACTGAAGCAACAACCAAAGTGCTGGAGAAGCTCGGCGGGTCAGACAGCATCTGTGGAAGGAAATGGGCAGTCATTGTTTTGGGTTGATACCCTTTCCATGCCCGTATGAAGCATCTGCACCAGAAATACTGAGTCCATTTCTCCCCACGGAGCTGGTGAACTCCTCCAGCCAATTACAAACACAAGAGTAGCAGCAGGCGACACTTGTGGGCTACCCCCCAGCATATTTCAGACTGTGTTGGCCGTTGATGCAAACGACCCATTTCACCAGACATTTCGATGTATATGTGACAAATCAAGCTAGGCTTAAAAATGCTGGAAACACCCAGCAGGTGGTGCCAACACCCATGGAGAGGGAAGCAGTGAAAACATTTCAGAATCAGGTTTAATATCACTCACTGGCATATGTCGTGAAATGTGCTGTTTTACGGCACATTTCAGCTGGATGATCTTCTCGCATATGTCACCTGACCTGCCAAGTTTTTCCAGCACTTGCTGATTTTATTTCAGGTTTCCAGCATCTGCAGGTCTCTGAGATGTACTCGCTGTTCCTGGGGCTTTCCCCCTCACTAATGAAACACCGCAGCAGTGTAATAAAGTGGCAATGTTTTGTAACATAATGAAACACCAAAAAACCTTGTTAGTATTTATGTATGCTAACGTTTTCTCCACAGAGATAAATATCTACATAAATGCCCTATTGCACATAAGACTTCTAACATAAAGACAAGGCATTTTAAGTTTTTCTTGGTCTGTATTCAGAATCGGAATAGGTACAAGGACAGCTCCCCTCAACTTTCTTGATCATTCTCCGCATCTTAATTCCATAGACATTTCGTATTATTAATGTTTGACACTCTTCCCCCAGCCATTCAATTTAAGCCTCAACTGCTTGGAACAACTTCATTACCAGCCTTAATCCTGAAATTCACCCCCCCCCCATCCTAAGATTCCCTCAATAAAAGGAACTTAATCAACACTTCATTGAGGGGGGCAGGGGGGAGAGGTTTACCAGGATGCTGCCCGGACTAGAGGGCATGTGCTATAACAAGAGGTTGGACAAACTTGGGTTGTTTTCTTTGGAGCGTTGGAGGCTGAGGGGAGGATCTGAGAGAGGTTTATAAGATTATGAGAGGCATAGATAGATGACAATATCTTTTTTCCGACAGTTGAAATGTCTAATATCCGAGAGCATGCATTTAAGGTGAGAGGGATTAATTACAAAGGAGATGTGAGGGACTTTTTTTTTATGTACACAAAGTGGTGGGTGTCTGAGGTGGTGGTAGAGGCAGAACATTAGAGACTTTTAAGAGACTCTTATTTCTGTGAGGAAAATGGAAGGATATGGACATTAGACATGGCAGAAGACATCAGTTAACCATTTTCATTACTAATTTCATTGGTTTGGCTCGACACTGTGGGCCGAAGGGGCTGTTCCTGTGGTGTCCTGTCCCATCAATCCTTTCACCATCCACACTACGGAGTCCAAGAGTCAAAGGACATAAGCCAGGCTCAACAGCAAACATTCCCCTAAAAACCATGCTGGAATCTTTCATAGACAACACGGTCTTCCCAGTGAAAGCCTTATTTCCAGTAAGGAGTATCGTGCTGCCCCAGTACTCCAGCTCCTTCATAAAGTCTTTGACATCATTTCTCTACTTGTTGACTTGCGCCAGAGGTGGACACCAAAACATACCAGATCACTGCAGCTCCTGGTTCCTCGTCTTCCAGGGTGACAGCTCTGCTTCCCAAGGTCCGAGAGTTACTATCCAACACTCACCCCCGGTTGGGAGCCAACGTCCCATTGGATCTTACCTGTTCTCAGTAATGGGTCATCAATGATCAATTGGAGGAGGAGAATGAGAGGAGATGATGGAGGTGTAAAAGATGATAAGAGGCATAGATAAGAGTGGACAGCCAGAGGCCAAGGCTGAAATGGTTAATATGTTAGAACATAATTATAAGGTGAATGGAGGAACATACAGGGTGGATGTCACGGGTAAATTGTTTTTTGTTACACAGAGTGGTGTGTGCTTGGGATATGCTGCCGGGGTGGTGGGACAGGCGATATACTTGGAATGTCTAAGAAACTCTTAGACTGACAAGGATGAAAGGAAAGTGAAGGGAAGGGTTAGATTGATCTTGGGGTAGGTGAAAAGGTCAGCACAATATTGTGGGCCGAAGGGCCTGTAGTGTGCTGTGATGTTTTAATTGGACTGAATCATTGGAAGGAGGTAATTCAAGCCCAGGCTGGCATGCAGAGCGACCCTATTCCCTTCAGGCAGCGCCACCGGCATGGCTGCCCCACACTCGGCAGGTCACCCGTTTCGGCGGACGGCCGTCTGCCCGTACGCCCTGCCCCAGGAGCTCTTGGGTTACAGTCGATTTGCTCGGAAGGTGTAAGTGAGCGAGCTGCAGTTGTGTCCCCATTTGATGCCCCCGTAGAGAACCCTCACTGGGACAGGGAGAAGAGCCAACCGCATTTCCCCATTCACCCGGGGAATACACTGAACAGTACTTCCATAACACACGGCTGGAGATGAACATTACAACGTCAGCGTACCAAACTGGGGCCCGATTTAAAAGTGAATCCCTGGCCAGGGTTACCAAACACCTTGCAGTTACCAGCCAGATTTAACCCTTACAGTAACCAGCTGATTTTAATGTTTCTGCTTAATACTACAGAGAGTTGGGTTAGAGGCAATTTAAGTTGCTTGCTGTTCCAGTCAGCCCAGTTTCAAGGTCCCATTTATATTCAGATGGAAAGGGTCGCCCACAACCGCAGAAAGGTGGAACAGGGAGAGGACTCGATCTGGTCTCCGCAGGCTGGAGGCGGTGGATGCAGACGTAGTGCCAGCACTGACGTTTTACACCCCCACCGTCGCGGAGGCTCCATTCACGACGGGTCAGCGGTGGGCCGGTCAGCTGCTCGCACGGGAGGTCTGACGGATCCACGGGGCCCACGCGCCGTCAAACCCGGGGTCAGCAGGAGACGTGCGCAGTCCTCAGCTTCGACCGCCCGCTCCCTCGGTGCCTGTGGATGCAATCACAGACTCAGTTAAAACCGGGCAAATGGGGAGTGGGACTCACTCCTGGGGTCTTCTCTGCCCTTCAGTAAGATCATAACCATAAACTCATGACTGACAGAAAAATGGGAGGGCCAGGTAGGAGGGCAGGGTTAGTTTGATCTTGGTAGTTGGCACAACACAGTGGGCCGAAGAGCCTGTACTGTGCTGTAACATTCGATGTTCTACAGTCTCAATACTCCATGACCTTTCAACTCTTGCTTATCAAGTATCTATTGACATCTACCTAAAATTATTAAACTGTATGACCATTTTTGGATGACGTGAAGTTCAAAAGACTCATGACCCTCTTGACCCCCATGTTCGTTTTGTGTGGGTGACTGCCTCTTTTTAAACCCTGACCTCCAGTTCCAGATTCAGCCTCGTGAGGGATCACCTCCTCCACATCCGCACCCTTCCCAAACCGCTCAGGACCTTGTATGTTCCTGCGTGGTTCCCCCGCCCCTCACTCTGCCAAACTCAGAGTACTGCTTTGTTGAACTCCTTCGCTCTGCCCGCCGCAGGAGACAGGAGCTACTGGGGGCCACCCCATTTCAATTTCCCGTTCATTCATGTTGGTCGGCTGCCTCCTCCGCTGCCGAAATGAGGCCACACTCAGGCTGGAGGAGCAACAGCACCCCATATTCCGTCTGGGTGGCCTCCAACCTGATGGTGTGAACCTTCCGATAATTTATCCCCATTCCTCTTCACTTTTTCTATTCCCCATTCTGGCTCCCCTCTCACCCCTTCTCTTCTCCTCACCTGCCCATCATCTCCCTCTGGTTCCCCTCCTCCTTCCCTTCCTCCCTCGGTCCATTGTCCTCTCCTCCTTCTTCAGCCCTATCACCTCCCAGCTTCTTCCTTCATCTCCCCTCCAGCACCCCACCCACCTTCCCATCACTTGTCTCACCTATCACCTGTCAACCTGACACACGCACAAACACAATGCTGGAGGTTCTCCTTCCGTTTCCGGCAGTTTAGACACATCTCGGTGTATTGCTGCCCTCCACAGGATGTACAATTAGTTACAGAGTTTCAAGAAACATGCGTAGAAACAGAATAATAAACTTTTCAATCAGATGGTGGTTCTCTTGGTGGCCAAACAAAGATATAACAGGAAAACAAAATACATTTAAGTCAGACAGCCTCTTGAACAATATGCTTCTCTCAATTTTATATCGATTACAACTCAGCAAAACATGCTGAACTGTCTCTGGACTACCACAGTCACATAATCCAGCAGGATGTCTTCCTATTATCTTTAAGTAATAGTTTAGCCCACAATGCCCCAACCCAAGTCTTGTTAATTTCACCATATCTCTACGATTTAAAGGGTAACAGTTTGAGACCTTTTTAACTAGAGGGCGACTAGAAAAGAAATGCCTTCCCTTTAATTCATTTTCCATAATTCATTTATTGCTGGAGGTTAGGCAGCACCTATGGAGGGCAATAAAGAGTCGATGTTTCTAGCTCTATCAGAACTGGACAGAAAGGGAGCAGGAGCCAGAGTAAGAAGGGTGGTTGGGTTGGGGGGGGGAGTGGTGAGGGGAAGGAGTACAAGCTGGCAGGTGATAGCTGAGAGGGGTGAAGTAAAAAGCTGAAAGCTGAGGAGGGGGAGGGAAGATGGAATCGGTACAGGGGCTGAAGGAGGAGAAATCTGGCGGAAGAGAAGTGTGGACCGTGGGGAAAGTCACGGAGGATGGTCGCTAAAGAGAAGTGAAAGGCAGGTGAGGAGGGGCAAAGAGGTTAGGGTTAGGTTGAGATCATGCGGGCAGTGGGAAAATCATCTCTCGTCACTCAAGATTCAGTGTCACGCAACTTTGATCTGGCCCCCGCCTTCGTTAACCATGTCCAACGCTGAATGAGGGATGGAAAAGAGGGGAGGAGCGAGGGGGAGAAATTGATGTTCACGCCGTCATATTGGAGGCTACCCGGATGCATATTGCTCCTCCAACCTGAGAGTGACCTCACTGCGGCAGTAGAGGTTATGGACCGACATGAGAGTGGGATTGGAATTAAAATGGCTGGCCACTGGGAAATTCTGCCTTTTGCCAACAGAGCCAAGCTGCTCGACTAAGCGGTTCCCCAATCTATGTCAAGCCTCACCGATGTAGAGGAGGCCTTGTGTTCCTTCCCCTCCCCCCATCTTACTCTGGCTTCAGTCCCCTTCCTTTCCGGAGCTGAGGTATTTGCAGCTCCCTTTGTTCTTATGGCAAACAGTGTTGTGGCTCCACTACACGATAATGACCGAGGTGTAACCTGAACAAGATTGAAAATGCTTCGTTCTTTGGTCTGAAAGTCCGCTGTAACTGAACAGATTGGCGACTGTCTTGTGAATCCATGGTGATTCCCACCTGTTAGTCTGGAAACTCATGCATTTCCACAGAATCGTGTACAATCCCAGCAGGAAGACAATGAAGATCGCGGCTGCCGTCATTCCTGGAAAGTAGTTTCCATAAATTTCATTGGAGTGTCAGTTAAAGTAACACACAGTGCACACTCAGTTTACAAGCTGTATGCCAACTCGTTTGCATTTAGGCATAGAAATGCAGAACACAGTACATTCAGGGTCACAGTTCAAAGTACATTCATTCTTAAAGAATGTTTACTATATTCAGCCTCGAAATTCATTTCCTTACAGGTAGCCACAAAAACAAGGAAACCCAAATGAACCCATTTAAAACAAAGACGACCTTCAAACACCCAATGTGCAGGGAGAAAAAAACAGGGTGCAATCAAAAGCAAGCAGTCAATTGAAGTTCACGAGAGTGGGTCCACAGCCGATTCAGGAGCCCATTAGGTTTAGGCCACAGCCTCAGCTCAAACGCAGAGACAAGTAAGCCTCGAGGAGCAGAGAGCTGAGCTGGCCTGTCCCTCACCTCCAACCCCAAAACCTTGAGCTTTTCAACCTGGCCTGGTGGTTAAGTTATCCAAACCTGGGGCCTTTCCTCACCCTGCCACTTCGATACGCTCTCGGGCCTGGGCCTGGCAGCCTCGCGTTGCTTGTCAACGGACTGTGAATTCCTTCACAAGGAGCAATCCAAATAAAAACCCTGATATCCACTATCGGGTTCTTTGAAGACCTATCCTGGGCCCAACAGTTGAGGGACCTCACACCAGTCCTCATCGAGGGATCAGCAGTGGAAAAGGTGAGTAGTTTCAGGTTCCTGGGTGTCAACATCTCTGAAGATCTATCCTGGGCCCAACATGTACAAAGCAGGCACGACAGCATCGATATTTCTTTCAAAGCTTGAGATTTACTCTGTCACCAAAGCCTCCAGCAAATATAGCTGTACTGTGGAGAGCATTCTAACTGATTGCATCACCGTCTGGTTTCGGGAGCGCCGATGCACGGGATCGGAAAAAGCTGCAGAAGGTTGGAACTCAGTCAGCACTGCCATGGGTGGAGGTGCTGACCAGCCCGTTGGAATGAGTTGGGGTTTCCTGAAGTGGATACTGCGCGGCCTCTTCCCTGACGGGATTGGGACAAACAGTGGATGGGCAGAGTGCTGGGATCCTCCGTGAGACTGCTGGCCTTTTTCAAGCAGCTCTTCTGTGTATACAGTATGTCTTCATAGTAGGTAGGCTGTTGCCAGAGACGTGTTGGGCAATTTTAACTACCTGTAGTAGGGCTGCCATGTGGTGGGTTGGAGATACGTCTCTACCAAAGGAGGTGTAAGGTGCTCCTTCCCTCCGCTAGCCTGCAGGTCACCCTCGGGCAAGGTGTAGCACCTGCTTAGCCCCCGATCAGGGTCACATGAAGCCATGGGGAGCAGGTGGTGGATGGTCGTACAAGCAGCCGGTGCAGATCACAAGTCCTGGTGATGTGACCACTGACACCAGGCAGACAATCTCTGAAGAGTATTGATAATGGCTGGGGTCACCCGTCTTGTAAAGACACTGCCCAGAAGAAGGCAACAGCAAACTGCTTCTTTAGGAAAATTTGCCAAGAACAATCATGGCGATGGAAAAATCATGATTGTCCGCGTCACACAACAGGGCACATAACATATGAACGAAGTGCAGTTTCCAGACCATCCAGTGATGCAGCAAGTTAGAATGCCCTCAACTGTGCATCTGTAGAGTACCAGGTAACTAAAAATCCTACACCCTAATCCAACACCACATGCAAGTTCTTGCCTGTCAACTCAAGCCCAACGAGTAGCTCTTACCTGGAATTAATCCACTCGCTGGTGATGGACCATCGGGGTGATTGGGAACAGAATGGAACTTCTGGTCCTGCGTCACGTCTTGTGGGGAGAGATGAGGAGCAGGTTACATTTGATTCACCCAGGCAGATCATGAATAGACTTCGAATGAACTAGCCCTGAACACAAGAGGTTCTGCAGATGCTGGGAATCCAGAGCAACACACAGACAAAATGCCGGAGCAACTCAGTGCGAGCAACTGACAGAAGGTCTGGGCCTGAAATGCTGATTGCTCATTCATTTCCGTAGACGCAGCCTGACCCGCAGAGTTTTGTGAGAATAACTAACCCAATAGTCATCATCGCTCAAAGAAACAACGGTCATTAAGTTCTCCATCACCCACTTTCCTCTCCTATCAGATCCTTTTTTATTCAGCAATTCACCTGGCTGGGGTGGGAAATAGACAGCCAATATCCCAGACTGCTCCCTCTCTGTCCCTTTTCCCTGTCCTCCCAATCTACAGCTCCAGGTAACTGCACAACCATCGTCCAGACCATGCTCCCTTCCTGTTGCTCCCATCAGGCAAGGGGATCAGGACCATCAGGTCCCACACCACCAGGTTCAGGAACAGTTATTACCCCTCAACCATCAGATCCCACACCACCAGGTTCAGGAACAGTTATTACCCCTCATCCATCAGGTCCCACACCACCAGGTTCAGGAACAGTTATTACCCCTCAACCATCAGGTCCCACACCACCAGGTTCAGGAACAGTTATTACCCCTCAACCATCAGGTCCCACACCACCAGGTTCAGGAACAGTTATTACCCCTCAACCATCAGGTCCCACACCACCAGGTTCAGGAACAGTTATTACCCCTCATCCATCAGGTCCCACACCACCAGGTTCAGGAACAGTTATTACCCCTCAACCATCAGGTCCCACACCACCAGGTTCAGGAACAGTTATTACCCCTCAACCATCAGGTCCCACACCACCAGGTTCAGGAACAGTTATTACCCCTCAACCATCAGGTCCCACACCACCAGGTTCAGGAACAGTTATTACCCCTCAACCATCAGGTCCCACACCACCAGGTTCAGGAACAGTTATTACCCCTCAACCATCAGGTCCCACACCACCAGGATCAGGAACAGTTATTACTCCTCAACCATCATGTCCCACACCACCAGGTTCAGGAACAGTTATTACCCCACAACCATCAGGTCCCACACCACCAGGTTCAGGAACAGTTATTACCCCTCAACCATCAGGTCCCACACCACCAGGTTCAGGAACAGTTATTACTCCTCAACCATCAGGTCCCACACCACCAGGTTCAGGAACAGTTATTACCCCTCAACCATCAGGTCCCACACCACCAGGTTCAGGAACAGTTATTACCCCTCAACCATCAGGTCCCACACCACCGGGTTCAGGTTCCCCTACAACTCCTCTACCTTCATGGATAACTTCACTCACCTCAGTGCTGAATTGATTCTACTACCTACAGACTCACATTCAACTCATGTTCTCAGTATTTTTGTTTAATTTGTACATTGGTTGTTTGTCAGTCTTTATTTTTCATAAATTCTATTATTTTCTTGTAAATGCTTGGAAGAGGATGTATCTTACGATAGTATATGGTAACATATATGTACTTTGATAATAAATTTTACTTTGGACTTTTGATAGTTCTTCCCCAGTTGCATCATCCTATAACTTTGCCTCTAGTAGTCCCCATCCCCTTGCTGCTTCTACCTGCTGTCCCCACCTCCCTTATTTGGCTACGTGCTCCACCTTCCTCTCCAATCAGATGCCACTATCTGCATCGGTTACCCCCCCCAGTCTCTGTTCCTCTTCCCACTCTCTCCATCTCCGTCTGTTTACCCCCTCACCGGGTTCCACCCATTACCTGCCGGCTCCTGCTCCACCCCGTCCCCTCGCCTCTTTCCACGGGGTATCTCCTTTCAATCTCCCAGTGCGGACGAAGGGTCTCTGACACTGAGTTGCTCCAGCATCTTGTCGCACGTATCCAGTGTCAAGTTTGGAACTCTGAATTGAGCAGCAACACCTATTTTGCACGGAGAATGTTGTAAAGAATACTTACTGTCCATACACCTGCCCAAGGTACAGGGTTGTGGGGGACTTGTGGTGTTCTAAGACAAGAAAGAGAGAACATTGTACTCAGAGCGGGAAGGACCACCAACTGCCCCTTCCCGCAAATTCGGTCAGTGGCCACCTTATTAGATATACCTGTACACATGCTCATTAATGCAAATGTCTAAACGGCCAATCACGTGGCAGCAACTCCATATAGAAAGACATGCTGGCAAAGTCGAGAGGTTCACTTGTTGTTCAAACATCAGAACGGGGAAGAGGTATGATCTCAGTGTCTTTGATTGTGCGATGATTGCTGGTGCCAGACAGGGTGGATTGAATATTTCAGAAACCATTGATCTCCTGGGTTCTGCACACCCAACAGAATGTTTAGTCTGAAAAAACAAAAAAAACATCCAGCCAGTGGCAGCTCTAGAGGCAAAAAAGCCTCATTAATGGGAGCGGTCAGAGGGGAATGCCACACTGGTTCAAGGTGACAGGAACTCAAATAACCTCACGTTACAGCAGTGGTGGGCAGAAGAGCATCTCCGAACGCACAACACGTCGATCCTTGAAGTGGATGGGCTACAGCAGCAGAAGACCTTGAACTTGCACTCAGTGACCATTTCACATAGTTCGGGAGGTACCTAATAAAGTGGCCACTGAGCATAATGCAACAGGTTATTGAATAGACTCTGAAATCCCACGAGCAGTCTTTCCACATTTCGGGAGTGAGGTCGCTCCTGAGTGCACCAAGCACAGACACCAGCTGGAGTACCCACCCTTGGCCTCATTGACCTCTGAGCACATCTTCAGGTCCTCACGGAGTTTGAACACTGTTGTACAATGTTTCATCAAGAACCCGTTAACACTTTCCTGGAGTTTGCAAAAGTGTGGTTTACATCAGTCAGCTCAAACACCAGCCGCCTAGTGACGTGTGTGTGTGTGTGTGTGTGTGTGTGTGTGTGTGTGTGTGTGTGTGTGTGTATGTGTGTGAGTTTGTCTGTCTGTGTCCCTGTGTGTGTGTGAGTGTGTGTGTGTGTGTGTGTGTGTGTGTGTGTGTGTGTGTGTGTGTGTGTGTGAGTTTGTCTGTCTGTGTCCCTGTGTGTGTGTGAGTGTGTGCACGTGCACGTGAGTGTGTGTGCGTCTGTCTGTGTCCCTGTGTGTGTGTGTGTGGTGTGTGTGTATGTGTGGTGTGTGTGTGCGTGAGTGTGTGGTGTGTGTTTGTGTGTGTGTGTGTGTGTGCGTGAGTGTGTGGTGTGTGTGTGTGTGTGTGTGTGTGTGTGTGTGTGTGTGTGTGTGTGAGTTTGTCTGTCTGTGTCCCTGTGTGTGTGTGAGTGTGTGCACGTGCACGTGAGTGTGTGTGCGTCTGTCTGTGTCCCTGTGTGTGTGTGTGTGTGGTGTGTGTGTATGTGTGGTGTGTGTGTGCGTGAGTGTGTGGTGTGTGTGTGTGTGTGTGTGTGTGTGCGTGAGTGTGTGGTGTGTGTGTGTGTGTGTGTGTGTGTGTGTGTGTGTGTGTGTGTGTGTGTGTGTGTCTGTGACTCTCACAGACCAGGATATCCTCATCCCACACCTGGAGCCTGGAGTCCAGTTGTCCGCTTTACACTCAACCCCACTGGCTGGACAATCTCTTACCAGTCCTGATGAACCCAAACCCCCCACCCCCCCCATAGAGGCTGCCTGACCTGCAGGGTCCCTCCAGCATTTTGTGTGTGTTTAGAGACACAGCACAGCAATGGGCCCTTTCAGAGCAACATGCCTTCACTGCCCGGTTACACCCTTGTGACCAATTAACCAGTACGCCTTTGGAATGTGGGAATGTAGGACGTTTTAGTTGCTATGGAGATGGTTGTACATCCTCATCCCACACCTGGAGCCTGGAGTCGTCGTCCGCTTTACACTCAAGCCCACTGGCTGGACAATCTCTTACCAGTCCTGATGAAGGGACTCAACCTGAAATATCAACTGTTTATTCCCCTTTAGAGACAAACATGAAGAATTCTACAAATGCTGGAAATCCAAAGTAACACACACACACACACACACACACACACACACACACAATGCTGGAAGTACTCAGCAGGACAGGCAGCATCTACGGAGAGGAATGAACAGTCGAAATTTTGGGCCGAGACCCTTCATCAGGACTGGAAAGAAAGGGGAAGACGCCAGGATAAAAAAAGGAGGCGGGGAGGGCAAGGATGATTCCTGGAGGATGTGAGGTGTTGCCAGGTGGGTATGAAAGATAAAGGGCTAGAGAGGAAGGAATGTGATTGGAGAGGAGACTGGCAGGAGAGAGGGAAAGAGGATGGACACCCGGGGGTGGGGGGGGAGGTGAGAAGAGACAAGAGGCCAGAATGGGGATCAGATGTTGCCTGGTCTGTTCGGTTTTTCTAGCACTTCCAGTGTGTTGCTCTGAATTTTCTGCATCTGCAGAAACTGTTGTGTCCAAAATTTTGGTGGCCCTCTTACCCCTTTACCTCCCCTCATGAGCTGCCCATCACCTCTCCCTGGTTCTCCTCCTTCTCTCCCTTGGGTTCTCCTCCCTCTCCCTCAGGTTCTCCTCCTCCTCCCACTCCCTCGGGTTCTCCTCCTCCTCCCTCTCCCTTGGGTTCTCCTCCTTCTCACTCTCCCTCGGGTCCTTCTCCCTCTCCCTCGGGTTCTCCTCCTTCTCCCTCTGGTTCTCCTTCTTCTCCCTCTCCCTTGGGGTCTCCTCCTTCTCCCTCTCCCCTGGTCCAATGTCCTCCATCAAATTCCATCTTCAGCCCTTTACCTCTTCCACCTATCAACTCATCAACTCCTTTCCCCTCACTTCAACCCCTTACCCCATCCACCCACCTTCCCCTGATGAAGGCTCTCAGCTCACATTGTCAACTATTTATTCCTCTCTGTAGAAGCTGCCTGACCAGAGTTCCTCCAGCACTTTGTTAGTTACCTTCTCCCTCACCTGACTTCACCTATCACCCTCTAGCTTGTCCTCCATTTCCTTGTCCCACCTTTTTGTTCTGTTTTACCCCCCCCCCTTTCCTTTCCAGTCCCAAGGACACTGATCAATGAAAAAAGACTCTTTCAGGTCAAACTAGAAACAAATCTCTACCAAGATGAGGCCACCCTCAAGGTAGAGGAGCAACACCTTGTATTCCATCTGAGTGACCTCCAGCCTGATGACATTTATATCGATTTCTCCTTCAAGTAAAACATTCCCTTCCTGTCCCCTCTTCTTCTATTCTCCACTCTGGCCTATCACCTCCCCCTGGGTCCCCTCTTCCCCCTCTTTCTCCACGGTCCACTCTCCTCTCATTGGATTCCTTCCTCTCCAGCCCTGTACCCACCCATCCTTCTCTATCTATCTATCTATAGTGCCTAGAAAAAGTTTTCACTCCCCCCACCCTGGAAGTTTTGATGTTTTATTGTTCTACAGCATTAAATCCACCTTGATTCAATTTGGCTTTTTTGACACTGATCAACAGAAAGAAAACTTGCATGCCAAAGTAAAAACAGATCTCTACTAAATTGATTATAAATATAAAACACAAAATAATTGATTGCATAAGTACTCACCCCCTTTAATATGACACGCCAAATCATCACTGGTGCAGCCAATTGGTTTCAGAACTCACATAATTAGTTAAATGGAGATCACAAGGCATTTCAATTGATTGTAGGAAAAATACACCTGTCTCGGGAAGGTTCAACTGCTGGTTAGTCAGAATCCTGGCAAAAACTACACCATGAAGACAAAAGAACACTCCAAGCAACTCTGCAAAAAGGTTGTTGTAAAGCACAAGTCAGGAGATGGATACAAGAACATTTCCAAGTCACTGAATATCCCTTGGAGTACAGTTAAGTCAATCATCAAGAAATAGAAAGAATATGGCACAGCTGTAAATCTGCCTGGAGCCGGACGTCCTCAAAAACTGAGTGACCATGCAAGAAGGGGATGAGTGAGGGAGGCCACCAAGAGACCCATGACAACTCTGGAGGAGTTACAAGCTTCAGTGGCTGAGATGGGAGAGACTGCACATACAACAACTGTTGCCCGGGTGCTTCACCAGTCACAGCTTCATGGGAGAGTGGCAAAGAGAAAGCCATTGTTGAAAAAACTCACATGAAATCTCGACTAGAGTTTGCCAGAAGGCATGTGGGAGATTCTGAAAACAGCTGGAAGAAAGTTCTATAGTCTGATGAAACCAAAATTGAGCTCCTTGGCCATCAGATTAAATGCTACGTTTGGCATAAACCAACACCACACATCAAAAAAATGCACTGTCCCGACTGTGAAGCATGGTGGAGGCTGCATCACGCTGTGGGGATGCTTCACTGCAGCAGGCCCTGGAAGGCTTGTGAAGGTAGAGGGTAAAATGAATGCAGAAAATACAGGGAACTCCTGGAGGAAAACCTGATGCAGTCTGCAAGAGAACTGTGACTTGGGAGAAGATTTGTTTTCCAGCAAGACAATAACTCCAAGCATAAAGCTAAAGCTACATAGGAATGGCTTAAAAACAAAATTAATGTCCTGGAGCACCCAAGTCAGAGTCCAGACCTCAAACCAATTGAGAATTTGTGGCTGGACTTGAAAAGGGCTGTTCACTCATGATCCCCATGCAATCTGACAGAGCTTGAGCAGTTTTGTAAAGAAAAATGGGGAAAATTGCAGTTTCCAGATGTGCAAAGCTGATAGACCTGTCCACACAGACTCAAGGCTGTAATTGCTGCCAAAGGTGCATCTACTAAATACTGACTTGAAGGGGGTGAATACTTATGCAATCAATTATTTGCATTTTATGTTTGTAGAGATCTGTTTTCACTCTGACACGAAAGTCTTTTTCTGTTGACTGTTGTCAAAAAAGCCAAATTAAATCCACTGTGATTCAATGCTATAAAACATGAAAACTTCCAAGGGTGTGAATACATTTGATGGGCACTCCATCTTTCTATCTAGATTGAATACAGAGTAGGCCCTTCCAACCACACTGCCCAGCAATCCTCCAGTTTAACCCCAGCCTAATCACAAGACAGTTTACAATGACCAATTAACCTACCAACCAGTACATCTTTGGACTGTGGGAGGAAATCCACACGGTCACAGGGAGAACGTACAAACTCCTTACAGGCAGCGGTGGGAATTGAACCCTGATCGTACAAACTCCTTACAGGCAGCGGTGGGAATTGAACCCTGATTGTACAAACTCCTTACAGGCAGCGGTGGGAATTGAACCCAGATTGTCTGTACTGTAGAGCGTTGTGCTAACCACTGAGCTGTTGTGCCATCTCTAATGGTCCACTTTCCCCTTGTATCAGATTCTTTTCTCTCCAGTCCTTGACCATTCCCACCCACCTGGCTTCACCTGTCACCTTCTAGCTAATCTCCCTCCCTTGCTATTCTGGAGAACTCCCCATTCCTTTCCAGTCCCGAGGAAGGGACTGAAACGGCCTGAAACGGCCTGAAACGGCCTGAAACGGCCTGAAACGGCCTGAAACGGCCTGAAACGGCCTGAAACGTCACCCGTTGATGCTGCCTGACCTGCTGCGTCCGTCCAGCATTTTGTGTGTAGCTCTGGATTACCGCCACCTGGAGAATCTGCTGTTTGTAGGATGAAGGCATTCTCCTCCCTCCATAGATGCTGCCTGACCTGCTGAGTCCCTCCAGCATTCTGTGCATGTGGCTCTGGATTTCCAGACCTGCAGAATCTCCAGTGTTTGGCACTGGAAGTCTGAACTTGGCATCGTGTGGTCAAACACAAACAGGGAACTGCACAAGATGAACTTTTAAAACCACCACCCGGGTATATCTGAATATTCTACCCAAATGAAAATGATGCAAATGTCATTGTACATGTTTACCTTTTGGCACCAGACCTCCAAACTTGTATGCAAATAGTAGCAGTTACAAACTTAACACAAAGAGAGAATGGTTTAATTTTTTGGAGGGTGGGGAGTGTGATCCGGGGCCCTTTGTTCTCACTGAAGATTCAGATCTGTTCAGCAGACTGAAAGCACTACTTATTGAATTTTTAATACTCATTTCTCATTAAGGTTGTTACAGCCAGTAGTGGTCATGAGGACAAGCTCTCACTACCTATTAAATGCTGCCAATGGTGCAAAAATTGATTGATATGTTCCCTGCACAATGCAAACTAAGTTTTATTCCTTAAGGTGTTATTGCTGGGGGTGGTAATGGGGATAAGCTCCCAATACCTATTAAATATTCCCAATGGCGTGCGCCTCAAATTGCCTCTGACAGACAAGTCCAGCTCCTGGCCTTCACGTGTGGCTTAGCTACTAAGTCCAGCGAAACCGTTTCTACTGACAGAAGAAGGGGCAAATGTGGATTACTGGCGCCTTAACACTAGTCGCTTTGGGCAGATAGGGCTCGTCTGCTGTGGTTGGCAGCTATCAGCCTCCACTTTAGTCTATCAAGCTCCATTACCCACAGTGGAATTAGCCGGGATAATCTTGGTCAACACGGACCAGATGGGCCGAAGGGCCTGTTTCCGTACTGTGTGACTCTGTGGTACAATATAGATGGAAACTGGGAGGATAGAAATCTCATTGGAAGCAGCTGATCGGCTGGAATCCCGTAAAGTGCAGTGGAGATTCCATGTGTGTGGTGGCCGAGGAGGAAGGGGAGAATTGAGGGGAGCCTTCTCATTCCAGTAGGGAGGTACGGGGAGGGCGAGGTCAAGTAGGAAACAGAGAAGATGTGGAAACAGAGAAGAGGGAACAACACTGTTGGAGTGAGAAGTAAGACCGATTACAGGAGCTGGTGTGGGAAGTCTCATCTTTAAGGTGGGGGGGTGGTTGAAGACCTGAGGGGCAAATTTTTCCACCCACAGTGATCTGTAACTAGAAATGAGCCACCAAAGGAAGAGTTTGAGGGCTTTTCTCTTTGGAGTGAAGGAGGATGAGAGGTGACTTGATAGAAGTGTACATGATAAGAGGCAGAGATCGAGTGGACAGTCAGAGACTTCTCCCCATTTGGCGATGGCCAAGATCAGAGGACATCCTCTTAGGGTGAGTGGAGGAAAGTTAAGTGACATATATAAAAAGAGTGTGGCAACTGACCTGATGAAGGATCATGGCCTGTAAGTCAACTGTTTATTCCTTCCATAGATGCTATCTGGCCTGCTGAGTTCCTCCAGCATTGTGCGTGCGTGCGTGTGTGTGTGTGCACGCATGTTGCTCTGGACTTCCAGCACCTACAGAATCTCATGTTCCTTAGTCCAAGGCGAGATACATTCCCGTCATAAACATCAGTTGGTGACCATCTCCAAGCCCTTTACCCTTTCCACCTATCACCTCCCAGCTTCTCACTTCAACCCTCCTACCCACCCACCCTCTCCCTCATTTGGTCTCACCTATCACCTGCCAGTTTGTACACGTTCCCCCCCCCCCACATTCTTCTCCCTCCCCCCTCTTCTAATCCCTTCCTTTCCAGTTTGAAATGTCAGCTGTTTATTCCCCTCTATAGATACAGCCTGACCTGCAGAGTTCCTCCAGCGTTTTGTGAGTGTGGATTTCCATCATCTCCATAATCCTGTTTGTTTATTGAGAGACAACACTGAATAGGTCTTTCCTGGCTCTTCGAGCTATGCCGGCCAGGAACCCCCAATTTAATTCCAGCCTAATCACAGGACCAGTTATAAGGACCAAGTAACCTACCTGCTGGCACGTCCTTGGATGGGGGGAGGAGCCGCAGTACCCGGGGTAAACCCACGCGGTCATACACACTCCTTACAGGCAGCGGTGGGGATTGAACTAGGGTCACTGATACTGTAGAGTGTTGTGCTAGCCACGACACTACCGTGCTGCCACAACTTGCTCTAATGTGTACGGCCTCAGCTGCTGAAAGGAACAAGTGGTTTCGGTTACAGAAGCTGTAAATCTTCTGTGGCTCAATAAACAGTCACTGACGAACCCAGAAGCCGCTGAGTAAGAGCTTTGCAGTTACATGGTACAATTCTTATCTCGCTGCACAAATACAAACTCCAGTCATATGCCCTGGGCTTATTTTTCCTGTTATTGGCAGAGACAATTTGCTGAATTGCTCAACTCCCTGCCAATTATACCAAGGGTGGTAACGTGAAAAACAAAATGCAAAAACAGGGAATAAAACAAAAGTGATTGAATACTAGTGTTTTCCACCCATCCATCCAGCATCCTCTTTGATGTTCTGCCACCAGGCAGGAGACTCCGACGTATAAAACAAAAACAGTCAGGATGGGAAACAGTTTCTTCCCCCAGGCCATTCGGCTTCTGAACTCCCTGCTGTATCACATTCAAAGTGTCACTGGTTAATCTGTTATGTACCTTACAATATTTAATGTAGGTGCTTTAGTTTATTTATGCATAATTCATCTGTAGATCTTATCCTTATTTTCATGTTATCTTACGTTATGTGTATTACTGTGCTTTACACCCTGGTTCAAAGAAACATCTCATTTAATGGCATGTATGTATAGAGTTAAATGACAATGAACTTGACTTGACTTGGTTCATACACCCATTGGGTCACGTGAAGACATTCGACATATATTCAAAAGTATAAAGTAAATGTATTATCATGTACATGCATGTCACCATATACCATTCTAAGATTCATTTTCTTGCCCAGGCATTTACAAACTTTCACAAACTTCTATAGATGTGTAGTGGAGACAGGCTGTATCACGGCTTGGCATAGGAACACCAATGCCTTTGAACGGAAAAATCAAACAAAAGGCAGTGGATTCAGCCCACAAATCGTAGGTAACCATCGAACACATCTACGTGAAACGCTGCCGTAGGAAGCCATCATCAGAGATCCCCACCATCCAGGTCATGCTCTATATTCACAGCTGCCATCAGGAAGAAGGTACAGGAGCCTCAGGACTCACACCACCAGGTTCAAGAACAGTTACTACCCCTCAGTCATCAGGCTCCTGAACAAAAGGGGATAATGACACTCACTTGCCCATCCATTGAGATGTTCCCACAACCAATGATCTCACTTTAAAGACTCTTATCTCGATATCTCAGCTTCTCATTATTTATTGCCATTTATTTATATTTGCATTTGCACAATTTGTTGTCTTCTGCACTCTGGTTGATCTTTCATTGATCCTGTTATAGTTACTATTCTATAGATTTGCTGAGGAAAATGAATCTCAGAGTTGTATATGGTGACAAATACGTACTTTGATAATAAAATTTACTTTAGACTTTGTTTCTATTGTATTTCTTCTATAAAAGTACAATGAAAAGCTCCCCACAAATAAAGACCGACAAATAACCAACGTACAAAAGACAACTGTGCACGTACAAAAGACAACTGTGCACGTACAAAAAAAAACTGTGATAGATAATAGACAATACTGAGAGCACGAGCTGTAGAGACTTTGAAAGTGAGCCCAAAAGTACCCAACTTGTGGTCCGTGGGCCAAAGCTGCCAAGTCAGACACGTCCATCTATAAAGATCAGATCAAAAAGAGCTGCTTTACTTGTCACACGGACATCAAATCGTCCGGGTGGCGGGTGGAGATACGGCTCTACCAAAGGAGGTGTAAGGCACTCCTTCCCTTCGCCAGCCTGCAGGTCACCCTCGGGCAAGATGTAGCACCTGCTTAGTGCCCCTGATCAGTTGCAGTTACAGTGGATGGTCGTATGAGCAGCTGGTGCAGATCACAAGCCCTGGTTATGTGACCGCTAACACCAGGCAGACAATCTCTGGAGAGTATTGATAATGGCTGGGGTCACCCGTCTTGTAAAGACACTGCCCAGAAGAAGGCAATGGCAAATGATTTCTGTAGAAAACATTGCCAAGAGCTCACGGTCATGGAAAGACCATGATTGCCACGTCATTCACTACGGCGGATAATGATAATCACATCAAATGTACAGTGAAATACTGACAATTCTTTGGGAAGTCGAGCCATTTTTATGATGTAGTGAGGAAATATTGAACAAGTTAAAAGAACTGTAAGTTTTGTTGCTTAAGATACAAGTGTTTTCCTGGATATCTGGAGAACAGGAGACCTCCCACGTTCTTCAAGGAATTGCATAGGCATCATTCACTTCCACTCAAGACACAAAGATTACTCCAGGTTACAAATATAAATAATGTTCGCGATAACGATTCTGATTTGTGTTCTGTGCGGGTATCGGAAGTCAAAGGGCTGCCTCTTTGCTGTACTCTTCTACAGTCTTTGTTCTGCACATTGGACTATTTGGCCAATCACATTCTTCCATGCTGCTCTGTTGGATCTGTCTAAGTGGTGAAGATGCTATTCTGCCTTCTGATCGGCAGGAATCCACACTGTGATTCTGAGAGGATCTCATTGGTCATTGGAATTTAATGCTTTACTCCCACATAGGTTTTTAATCTTTATCATCCATCCTTTATAAACCTACTCTCGGATCAATCTAACTCTTCCCTCCTACACAGCCCATAACCCTCCATTTTTCTTTTATCCACATGCTTATCTCTTGTCTCCCTAATGTATCTGCCCCTAACACCACCCCCGGTAAGGTGTTCTAAACACTTACTACTGTGTGAAAAAGACCTACCTCTGACAATTTCCCTGTACTTTCCTCCAATCACCTCAAAATTATATCCTCTGGTTATACTATTACCACCCTGTGAAAAAGATGCTGGCTACCCACTCTTCCTATGCCTCTAACCAAATTGTACATCTGTTAAGTCATGTCCCATCCTCCTTCTCTCCAAAGGGAAAAGTCCTTGGACTTCAGGAGATGGGATGTTCGAGGACTCACACCCGGCACTATAGTGACACCACCTGTTCTTTTAGCACAATGCTATTGCAGCTCAGGGTATCAGAGTTCAGAGTTCTATTCTGACGTCATCTGTAAGTATGTCCTCCCTACGGAACCTGTGGGTTTGCTCCAGTTTCTTCCCACAGACCAAAGGCGTACTGCTTAGTAGGCTAACTGGCCATTGTAAATTGCCCCATGGTTAGGTTAGAGTTACATCAGGGGACAGCGAGTGCGGAGTTTTAAGCCCTGGGTCTGCGAGTCTGAAAGTCCACTGGGTCAGTTGGAGGCCCAATGCCCACGGGTGCACAGGAGCTGGGGAACTACCTGTGTGCGGGAGTGGGCGGGAGCGAGCGTGGAAGGGATCTTGTTGCTGTAGTTACCCACGTTGTTCTGCTGAACAGGGTGGGCATGCTATGTTGGTGGCAGTATGTGTGGCAACACCTGTGGCTTGCCCCCCAGCTCACCCCTGGGTGTGTCAATTGTTAATGCAAACAACGCATTACATTGCATGCTTCAACGTACCTGTGATAAATAAATGCATCTGACTGGCCACTGTAAATTACACCTTCGGGGCAAAGGAACCAGTAGGGAGTTGAGGGGCATGTGAGGGAAAATCAGTTGCAGGGATTCAGGGAAACAAGGAGACCTGGAATGGGATTGGTTGATGGGATGAAAACCAAGGGAGGATACTTACTTTGAATGTTTGAGAGCACTATTGGGAGCTGGTGTAGACCGGGGGATATAAATATCATCAGTTTGTCCTGGATCAACCACATCAAGAATGCTACAGGCAAGGAAGCCCGTCAATGCCTCTACTTCATCAGAAGGCCAAGGAAATCCGCAGTTTCCTAACTTTTACAAATGCCCCACGATCCGGCCGAGACCACAAGAGTTATGGGCACAGCTCAGCCCATCACGGAAACCAGCCTACTGACTGTCTGCACTTCTCACTACCTCACTAAAGAATGCAACATAATCAGAGACTGCCCCCACCCCGGGTATTTACTCTTCCCCTGTCAGGCATGTACCACCAGGCTGAAGGACAGCTTCTACCCCACTGTGATCAGACTTTTAAAATTGGACTCGATCCAGATGAACTCTTGATATCTGAATCTATCCCCTTTGGGGCCCTTGTACTTTATTTGGTAACTACGCTTTCTCTGTGACTGCAACATTAGAGTCTGCATTTTTAAAAAACCTCAATGTACTCATGTTTGGAACGATCTGCATGAAAACCGTACAAAACTGTGTTGCCTACAGTTCTGATTGCCCACTATAGGAGGATGACGAGGCATTGGAGAGGGTACAGTAGAGGGTTACCAGGACACTGCCTGGGTTAGAGGGCTTATGCTATAACCAGAGGCTGAATAAACTTGGGTTGTTTTCTATGGAGTGGCGGCGGCCGGGGTGGGGCGGGGGAAGGGGGAGGTCTGACTGAGGTCTATAGGATTATAAAAGGCATAGATGGAGTGGATAGGGAGTATCTGTTTCCCAGGGTGGGTATGTCTAATATCAGAGGGCATGCATTGAAGGTGAGAGGGGGGAGGTTCAAGGGGAATGTGAGGGGTAAGTTTTTTACTCAGAGAGTGGTGTGGTGGTGGAGGCAAATAACTTGGGGGCTTTTAAGAGACGTTTGGACAGGCACGTGGATGTGAGGAAGATGGAGGGATGTGGGCTTTGTGTAGGTAGGGGAGGTTACTGTTTCTTTAACTTACTTTCTAGCTGGTTCTGCACAACATTGGGCCTGTTGCTGTGCTGTTCTAAAAAAAGATTTTCATTGCATTTTAGTGTGTGACATTAATAATCCAATATAGAGGAAAAGACTGCTCTCCCAGTCAGCCTGCAAACTTGTACTCCTCCCCCTCCCCTACCTCCTTACACTGGCCCCCGATGAAGGGTCTCAGCCAGTAACATCGACCGTTCATCCCACCCCGCCACCCCGCAGACGCTCCCTGACCTGCTGAGTTCCTCCAGCATTTTCTATGTGTCCCTCTGGATTTCCAGCCTCTGCAGAAGCTCTTATTCTGGTTTCTGTCCCCTTTCCCTGATGATAGATCCCGGCCCGGAACATCGACCACTTATTCCCCTCCACAGACGCTGCCCGACCAGCTGAATCCCTCCCGTGTTTTGTGTTTGGAGCCCGGTTTGGTGGGAAGACACAGATACAACAGAGGGGTTCAAGGGGCTCCGTACTCCTGCAGGAAACGGAGTAGGCATTTAATTACTAATGTCATCAGTGCGCACAGAATTTCTGGGCTTGGGCTGTACGGTTCTGAACTCAGTTTCGGGAACGTCCGTGGGCTAATAACGATGATATCCTGTCAGAGGTAACCCATGCTGCTAACCGAACCGCAACCACACATGAACAACCTTTAGCGAGGGCTGGCGTTCACTCCGGGTAGCCTTCAGCTCAGGACTGGGACGTCCAGGCTGTTGACAGAATGTGAAAGCGGAGGCAAATGCAAACGTGAACATCTGAAGCAGGCAGGACCCTGCCTTAATGCAACACTCGTCGCTTTTGGAACGCAATTAAAGAACATACAGGGGAAAAAAATGACACTTAAAGAAATGCTGCTTAAAAAATCCTTGCGAATTTGAACTGTTGGCAGAGAGAGAAAGTCGGCACTCACACAGCTGCAGTTTAAACTCGGCGTCAGCCTGCCGCCGACTCACCGATCGCTCTCTCTTACCTGTTCGCCGCTGCTGAAGTTAACGAGCTGCTTCAGGCCGATCTGCCGCCGGGTCGGGACTCACCCAGCTGGCCATCTCACCGCCCCGCTCTCCTCCACCTGCAGGCAACTAGTCCCCCGCTTCAGTCGCGGAGGAATACACCTCTTCCTCACTCGCTCGCAAAGTTTTGGTCCCCGATCGCAGTCAAATATTTCAGTGCGTTTGGTAAAGAATAACCTACAATGCAAAGTGTAGAAACATTGCAGAATGCTCGATGAAAGTGGATAAACACAAGAGATTCTGTAAATCTTGAGTAACACACACAGACACACAAAATGCTGGAGGAACTCAGCGGGCCAGGTAGGGTCTCTGGAGAGGAATAAGCAGTTTTGGGCGAAGATCCTAAATCAGGATTGGATCGGACGGGGGGAGAGAAATGGGTTTATCGGCACGTGTACAGTGAAAAACTTGTCTTGCGTACCATTCAGACAGACCATTTCACCGGTACAATCCATCGAGGTAAAACCATCACAGAATGCAGAACGGGAACCGGGGAGGAACAACAGAAGGAGGTGGTGGGCAGGTAAGATAGGGTTCCCCATTCCCATTTCCCTCTCTCACTTTGCCTGCTCATCACCTCCCTGTGGAGCTCCTCCCCTTCCCTTTCTTCCATGGCCTCCTGTCCTCTCCTATCAGATTCCCCTTCTCCAACCCTGTATCTCTTTCACCAACATCCCAGCTTTTTACTTCACTCCTCCTCCTCCTCCTCCTCCTGGTGTCACCCATCACCTGCCACCTTGTACTTCTTCCTCCCACTCCCCCAACTCACACTGACTTCTCTTTCCAGTCTTTATTAATGGTCTCAGCCCAAAAAGTCAACTGTTTATACTTTTCCATGGATGCTGCCTGACCTGCTGAGTTCCTCCAGCATTTTCTGTGCGTGCGTGTGTGTGTCTGTGTGTGTGTGTGTGTCTGTGTGTGTGTGTGTGTGTGTGTGTGTGTGTGTGTGTGTGTGTGTGTGTGTGCGTGTGCGTGTGTGTGTGTGTGCGTGTGTGTGTGTGTGTGTGCGTGTGTGTCTGTGTGTGTGTGTGTGTGTCTGTGTGTGTGCGTGTGTGTGTGTGTGTGTGTGTGTGTTTGTGTGTATTGCTTTGGATTTCCAGCATCTGCAGATTTCCTTGTGTTTGCAACACACACAAAATGCTGGAGAACTCAGCATCTATGGAGAGGAATAAACAGTCAATGTTTTGGGCCATTATGACTGGCATCAAAATTCTCCTATAAGAGGACCCCTCACCTGAGGAGTGGATAGTCCAGGGGTTGATACCAAAGATCAGAACCAGAAGTCCAGTGGCCAAAGGCTGGAGGTCCGGACGCCTGTCCCGGAGTTGGAAGTCTGTCTGTGTGGGTGTTAGGGAGGAAAGGGACTCGCTTTGCTGATGTCGTTTTGTTGCTTGTTGTGTTCTGTGTCATCCTTTTGAACATTGTGGGTAGGATATGTTGGCACTGGGATGTTCGGCGACACTTGTGGGCTGCCCCCAGCACATTCTTGAGTGTGTTGGTTGTTAAGGCAAGCCGTGTATTTTGCACCATGTTCCAATGTAGACGTGTTATATAAAGCTGAAGCTTCAATGTCTAAATCATTTGTAAACTTACACCACAAGAGCAGGAGACAAAGGAACAGAACTGGGCCGTTCAGCTCTTCAAGTCTGCTCTGCTGTTCCATCATGGCTGATTTATTTACTCTCTCAACCCCATTCTCCTGCCTCCTCCCTGTAACGTTTCACACCCTGACTACTAAAGAACCTATCAATGCACCCAACGACTTGGTCCCTACAGCTGACTGACGAAGAATTCCATAGATTCACCACCTTCTGGCTAAAGAAATTCCTCATCTCTGTTCTAAAGGGACATCCCTCTATTTATTTATTGAGATGCAGCCCTTCGAGCCGTGTTGCCCGGCAACCCCCTGATTTAACCCTAATCACAGGGCAATTCACAATGACCAATTATCCTACCAACAAGTATGTCTTCGGAATGTGGGACCAAACCAGAGCACGCAGAGGAATCTCGCGCAGTCATGGGGAGAACGTGCAAACTCCTTACAGACAGTGGCGGGTATTGAACACAGGTCATCTGCACTGTGAAGTGTTGTGCTAACCACTACACTGCTGTGTTGCTCCTCCTCTTCGACTGTGCCCTGTGGTCCTGGACTCCCACGCTATTGGAAACATTCTCTCCACATCTACTCATCTGCTCGGGGAGTATTCAGTACCTAAAGCTATAAACCGCCCCCACCCAGTAAGAATTAGTTTACAATAACATTTTTGACATGTAAGTGTTGAAATCATGCAACAGCCTGGCTCATCATTAATATACTGGCTGTTTGAATTGAAACTAAGGGCATCTGCATAACTTCAAAAAGATCTGACAAAATTCCTCAGTTTAGAGTTTATAACAAGGCACCAGTTTGTAGGAAGTTGTCTAGAACATCTGTAATGTAGATAGATCACATATGTGGGGATCATTGTAGGAGCATTTACTGATATATCTTCTTATTTTCTCTGAAACATATAACAGGACAGCTCAGAAACAGACCCTACAGTCCATGAGGATGCGCTGAACTCAGTAACTGAGTTCTGAACTGATTCCATGACCTACAGACTAACTTGCAAGGACTCCACTGGGATGGAAATACAGTACATCTGTACCAAGGGAGGTGTAACGTGTCCTTCCCTCCGCAGCCTGCGGGTCACCCTCGGGCAAGGTGCTGTGCCCCGATCAGGGTCACGTGAAGCCATGGGAGCAGGTAGCAGCCAGTGTGTATCACAAGTCCTGGTTATGTGACCACTGACACCAGGCAGACAATCTCTGAAGAGTATTGATAATGGCGGGGCTCACCCGTCAGAAGAAGGCGATGCAAACCACTTTTGTAGAAAAGTTTGCCAAGGACAATCATGGTCGTGGGATAATGATGACCCACATCATATGACACGGCACATAATAATGGTGGTGACTTTGATAATAAAATAACTTTGACTTTAACTAAACTAAGCTCCCTCCTTCTGTTTACACAATATGCATATTCCTCCATCTCTGCATATTCAAGTGCCTAAGAGTCTTTTTATCACTTCTGACGTATCTGCCTCCACCTTCACCCCGGGCAGCACATTCCAAGTACCCACCACTCTGTAAAAACTTGCTCTATTGAGTTTAACATCCCATTCTTGCTCCATTGAACTTACTGACTCATTTTAAATTCATGCCCTCCAGTACTAGACATTGTGACCCCGGTAAAAAGACACTGGCTGTCTTTTCTGTGTAGCCACCTTGTAACTTGAGAGACTTCTATCAGGTTTCCCATCAGCCTCCACTGCTCACTACTTACCTGCTCCTTCACCCTGCCACGTCTGAGGCCAGACTCCCACTCTCCACTGGCTCCTTTACAGCGGTAGGGCACGACCGCTGGGACAGCAGACAGGAAGGGGGAGAAGGGAGAAGAGGAAAAGGGAGAGAGAGCAGAGGGACAGGGAGAGTGGGGAGGTTGGAGGAGAAAGGATGAGAGAGAGAGTCTGTGTGATGAGCGTAGTGGGTTAGGCATGTTGTCAAGGTGTTGTATGTAGATTTGGACAATGCACACATCAGGATTAAGGGAGAGGACATTCAATTAAAGACACTGTTGATTTTCACTCTGAGGTGATAATGCTGTATCTTCAGTACAGTATAATCAAACTTAGAAAGAAAAGGTCTGTACATTTCCCTCTGTAGATGCTGCCTGACCTGTTGAGTTTCTCCACCTCCTGCAGGTACTACCTACGTTAGGGGTTCCCAGCCTGGGATCCTCGGACACCTTGGTTATTGGTAAGACTGCGTGGCATAAAACCGTTTGGGAACCCCTGACCTTCATGGAATATGGTGACATCACATGAGGAAAATCACCATGGAAACCCAGTAGCAAGAATAAATAATCCAATAAGGAATTAAGTCTTCCTGCATCCATCCCCCTCATTCCCCTTGCCTTTGTCTCTGCATTTAGAAACTCTTATCCCACAAACAGTTCTTATTTCTGACAGTCACTAACCCAGCTGCAGATTACTCTCTCGTTTCTTTCATTTCAGTACTTTGCCCATCTTACTTTCCTTAGCCAAACACGTCAGGGGACAGCCGCAGTGACTCACGATCGCAGGTTACATCATGATCAACTCCTGTTTCTCATCTACATAATTCCCCCAAGCAAAGTACTTGGGCATTTCCTTGTGCATTGTGACAACGCCTGACCAAAGTTGTAAATCTGTCTCTAGTTTTTCGAGGCGTCCTTTTAAAAACTCTGATAACTGTTGAATCAACTGCCCAGCATAAAGATCTTTGCCATCCAGGACTTGTCCACTTCTCATTTCTAAAAATCGGGAGGAGGGAATGTTGCAGCTGTATAGGACCCTAGTCAGACCCCACTTGCTCAATTCGGGGTCGCCTCACTACAGGAAGGACGTGGAAACCATAGAAAGGGTGCAGAGGAGATTTACAAGGATTTTGCCTGGATTGGGGAGCATGCCTGATGAGAACAGGGTTGAGTGAACTCGGCCTTTTCTCCTTGGAGCGACGTTGGATGAGAGGTGACTTGATAGAGGTGTATAAGATGACGAGAGGCATTGATTGTGTGGATAGTCAGAGGCTTTTTTTTCGGGGCTGAAATGGCTAGCATGAGGAGACACAGTTTTAAGGTGCCTGGAAGTAGGTCCAGAGGAGATGTCAGGGGTAAGTTTTTACACAGAGAGTGGTGAGTGTGTGGAATGGGCTGCTGGCGATGGTGGTGGAGGCAGATACAATAGGGTCTTTTAAGAGACTCCTGGGTAGGTATATGGATAGGTCCTTCCAACCTTCAAGCAGTGCTGCCCAGCAACCCCCCCCCCCACCTCGATTTAACCCTAGCCTAATCATGGGACAATTTACAATGACCGATTAACCTACCAGCTGTTGCGTGTTTGGACCATGAGAGGTCTCCCCATGACCGTATGGGTTTCCTCCACAACCTACAGCTCACTTTTAAGGACTCCATACCTCATGTTCAGTATTGTGGTGAGTAAATTTATCCACCCTGACTCAAGATCCTGATGGTTGAGGGGTAATAACTGTTCCCGAACCTGGTGGTGTGGGACCTGATGGTTGTAGGGTACTAACTGTTCCTGAACCTGGTGGTGTGGGACCTGATGGTTGTAGGGTACTAACTGTTCCTGAACCTGGTGCTGTGGGACCTGATGGTTGTAGGGTACTAACTGTTCCTGAACCTGGTGGTGTGGGACCTGATGGTTGAGGGGTAATAACTGTTCCTGAACCTGGTGGTGTGGGATCTGATGGTTGAGGGGTAATAACTGTTCCTGAACCTGGTGGTGTGGGACCTGTTGGTTGAGGGGTACTAACTGTTCCTGAACCTGGTGGTGTGGGACCTGATGGTTGAGGGGTAATAACTGTTCCTGAACCTGGTGGTGTGGGACCTAATGGTTGTAGATTAAAAACTGTTCTAGAGCATACACATTTTCTTCTGTTTCTACAATGCCTGACCTGCTGACATTTCCAGCATTTTATACTTTTAGAGTCATACAGCCCTAACGTACAGAAATAGGACCTTTGGCAAATTTGTTCCATTCCATAACAGTACAGTAGCATCACAGTGAATGTATCGCTTTACAGTGCCAAAACCAGAGTTCAATTAAGCCACTGTCCTACATTCCAAAGATGTACAGGTTAGTTGGTTAATTGGTGTAATTGGGCTCACTGGGCCAGAAGGCCCTGTTACAGTGCTGTAAATAAACAAACTAACAAATCCCAGTTCCATCTAACTGCACCTTGAAAACATTCCTCCAAACAGCTATCCAGTTTGTCTGATGTTACAATTGAACCCACGTGCACCACTTCCATTGACAGCTTGTTCCACATTTGCAACACTCCCAGAGTCAAGAAGTTTCCCTTTAAAATTATTTGCCTTTCTCCCTCAACCTGTGGCCTCTACTTTTCATCTCACCCTGATCAGATACTTTTCTGTCTGTCCCAAGGGGAAAATGCCTTTTCTGGGTATGGCTGCATTGAAACCTTGTCATAGGGCTTGGAGGCTTGTGTGTGTAAAGAGGGTTTCTTCTTTTTGTTAACTAGCAGGAATGCTAATTTACTGATAACGAGAATGGTATTCCTTTGTAAACCAAATGGGGATTAATGTTCTTTCTTCTGAGTCTGTAAGCTTTTGTTGACGGGCTTTTGGGCAGATCGGCGCGAGGGGGTCGAGAGAGAGGACGCAATGCTGTAAACTGGGCGAGGATCGGACCCCAAAGGGGGGTCCGAAGCCGGGAGGTACTCCGAGGAGGGGGGTGATGAAGCTAGATGTGCTTGGTTGACCACTCGGAGGATCCTGAGCTGTTTGGAGAGTCGAGGAGTTCGGAGGGGATCGAATGGTGGCCAGAAGACTTCAGAAATTGAGCTCCAACGGCTGTGCACGAAGTGGTTTGGACTTTGATAAGTTTGGCGCCTTTATTTTTTTCTCTTCATATATACTGTATCGTTGTTAATCACTTAGTTATAGTAACCTTTATAAATTGTACTCAGTTAATCGCATATGGTGTACTGTCTGTTTTTGGGCGAGGCAGGGACATCACACAGCATCCACACCAGCTGATTACCCAGTTTGGCGGGGCCGAAGGCTGCTCCCCCAGACGAGAACGAGCTGAGCGAGCCTGAGGCGACCCAGGGGGTTACATGTGCCTCAATGACCCAGAGAGGTATGTTCACTGGAGTCAGGGATTTATGCTTTGGCTTGTGGTAGGGTCACCCTTGCCAAACAAAGACCAGACTATGAGTGGTCCACTGCTCCTCCAGGTTCAGGGCTTCATCTTCCAGTGAACAACCCTGACTGAGTCCTAAGTGTCCATCTGAGATTTGAATGACATCAGCAAAAACTGAGAGGAAACTACTGACATGATGAAGGAAGCCTTGAACACTGCCAGAGATGGAGGACTTTCAAAGCTGCCCTAAACACCAACACTTAGCAGGCACTAACTACCAAACCCCTGGTTTCTCATGCTGGCGAAAGAGGGCACAGCCTCAGGATAGAGTGGCATCCATTTAAAACAGAGATACTGAGAAATTTCTTTAACCAGAGGTTGGTGAATTTGTTACCACAGGCAGCTGTGGAGGCTAGATCATTGGGTGTATTTAAGGCAGATATTGATAGGTTCTTTACTGGACATGGCCTCAAAGGTTACGGGGAGAAGGCTGGAGAGCGGGGCAGAGGAGACAAAGGGATCAGCCATGATTGAATGGTGCAGCAGACTCAATGGGCCAAATGGCCTAACTCTGTTTCTATGTCTTATGGTCTTGTAGAAGTTGTCTGGTCTGGTGGCACATCAGTGTTTTCATATGGTTATTTTCTGACCACTCTCACTCCATCTAATTGGGCCAGCCATACATTCTGGCATCACTTCATACAGCCTCCTCCCCCAGCCACACATCTTTCCCCTCATCTGGTCTCACCTAGCACTCCTCCCTGCCCTTCACATTATTTTGTCATCTTTCCCTGCCTCTCCAGCTTTTATGAAGTCTCCAAAGTTGCTGTCTAGGCTCCTCCAGAATTTTTTGTGTTTTCTAGTGCTTTTGTCCTGGTATTTTGTTCAGCCAAATACTTGTGCTCTAGAAAGAGGAATTCAATACATCGAGGTCCATTTACCACCCCTGAAGGTGTGGTAGTACAAATGCAAACTCTATTGAAGACCTGACTATCCCAGAGTAGCAAACACAAAACGTTGGGGGAATTCACAAGTGCTAACAAAGGGTCTTGACCCAAAACAGTAATGATTCCTTCCCCTCCAAAGAGGGGGAGAGGGTGTGGGTGTGTGTGTGTGTCTGTGTCTCTGTCTCTCTCTCACACAAAATCTCCAGCATCTGCAGAATCTCAAGTCTGGGATTGCAGACCAAGTTAGGACACAAGCAGCAGAGTTTCCCTATGGAATACTCTAAATCAATCCCAAAACGACAGAGCACGAGGGAGAATTAATGAATGATCTGAGGCAAGAAACCGTGAAGCCATTGATTTCTCCCTCCTCTCTCTTCCATTGGGGTTCCCCTCACCTCCCCAGTGCCCCCCTCCTTCGCATTCTTCCATGTCCTCCATCAGATATTTATTTTCTTCAGCCCTTTTACTTCTTCCATCAATCACCTCCCAGATTCTTCCTTCATTTCCCCTCCTCTACCAACCCGCTTGGTCTCACACATCACCTGCTGGCTTGTACTCTTCCCCCACCCTCCCTAGTCTAGCTTCTGTCCCCTTCCTTTCCAGGTCTGAAGGGTCTCAGACCACATCACTTATTCATTTCCCTCCACAGGTTCTGACTGACCACCTGAATTTCTCCAACATTTTGTGGGTGCTGCTCAAGATTTTCAGCAAGTTATTAAAAATGAGATTTGTGCTTGATGCCTAATTGTCAAATCTCATCTCTGTAGAGCAGACCATTCTAAATGGCTAAGAATATTTTGAAATTAAACTTTATACATTTGGAAAAGGCAAGATTACAACTGTGTAAGTAATCAATACATTAGAACCAAACCAGTAACTTCAAATACAATTTCCATTAAAGATCACCAGTTTTCATACACAAACATTTGTTATTTTACAATTAAGACTAAAGGTATTTGTTACAGCACATTTACAGTTTGACTGATTAGAAAAAGCAAAATACTTGTACAAATTGTATTTAATCCTCATAGTAGCTACATTATACGGAGTGTTTTTTCAGATGGTACAGCCCCCTTTCCGATGCACCCATTGTTATCAAGGCAGCATTCACTGGGATGAGACTATGGATGATGGACACTTTCTGTGGTTATGGAAACCAGTGTGGGAGGCAAGCCATACCAGAAATGCCACAGATTTATTCTAACTGCCCCACGATTTGCTTTAACATCATAGGCCATGCTCCTGCAGGTGCTTGTGCCATTTCCAAGGGTAGCCCAAATCTCTTTCCGCTCAAACACAAGAAACTCTTCACCAATCAATTGAAATGGCCAGGCACCAACCAAACTGTTGAGAGCTCAAGCAAGATGATACATTCTTTAAAAAAAAAGGCCACATACAAAGTTATTTGACATCCTCTTTCATATGAGGCAGTGATGTAATGTTATGCCCAGCACTTAAGTATTTTAGGGAAGTGAGTATTGTTGGAGCAGGCAGTGTCTGCTTTCTGGCCTGAGGGTCAGCCTGTGCCTTACTTAAGTGGGAAAATGGAGAAAGGTGGAAACTTGCTTAAGCAGAAAGTGTTTTTGTTGCAACCTGTCACTAAACAGTTTGATTCAAACGATGTCAGCTAAATAAATTCCAGAGTTATGACGGTAGAGGATATTGGAAGTTCTCCTTGCTTGTGGTGCAGCTATGAAAGGAACACCCCACACGTGTTGACACAGGACTTGTGAACATGATACGGGTTGGACCAAGGATCACAGTGTTAACAATTCCAAAAGGACGCATCAATGCAGAAGAGGGGAAAAAAAATGAACACAAGAGATTCTGCAGATGCTGGAAATCCGGGGAAAAAAAATGAACACAAGGGATTCTGCAGATGCTGGAAATCCAGAGTTACACCACACAAAATGCTGGAGCAACTCAGCAGGTCAGGCAGCATCTATGGAGAGGAATTAAAAGTCTGTGTCCGGCTGAGATGTCAAATGCTTATTCCTCTCCATGTATGATACCTGACCTGCTATGTTCCTCCAGCATTTTGTGTGTGTTACTCGAGAAAAAGACTCCAGGCGCTTGCTGGACATGTTTGCAAAAGCCAGAACAGCCAGATATGAAGATTGAGACTTGCAATATCATGGTGGATTTTGCAAAAGATATGTAAACAAAATAATGAAAGGTAGTGACCCTATTCTACATGGAGTCTCTGTCTGGGCACAGACTGGTCACTTCAGTACTGATTCCACAAGGTAATGTAGCAAATGAAGCCAAGACAATGGATGTGAATAAAATAGTCCTACATTTAAATGTAGGATAAAATGCAGGATAACAATGTAGTTAAGTTTGAACCCTTAGATTCTAAATCACAGACTGATGAAAGTCTATTTCAGATGTTAACCATTACACCAATGTAATGCAAAGCACAGAACACGAGTGATAAGCAGATTTCAGAACAAGCTGGAAAACTGATAAAGCTGCATTTTAACTTCTGATGGCACACAAGATTAAAAACTTCAGTGGGGCTTGTGCAGGACCAGGGTCTGACAGATTCTGACGAGCCTTTGCACATTCCTGCTTAATGCTCGTGCCATGAAGAGCTGGTTAAAAACATGCAGCTAATGACGTGGCTATTTGCTGAAAATTAAGACAGATGTCTGTTGGCTTAATTAAACAAAGCATCTGTCAGAGGAAACAGACACATACAGAAAATGCTGGAGAAACTAGGTTGGCCAGGCAGCACCCATGGATGGGAATAAATAGGCAGCATTATAGACCGAAAGCTTTCACTGAGACTGGAAAGGAAGGAGGCAGGGGAGCGAGGGAAGGAGTATAAGCTGATATGTCATAGGTGAGACCAGGTAAGGGGGAAGGCAGGTGAGCACAAGGGTGGAGATAGGTAGAAAAGGTTAAAAGGCCAAAGAAGAATGAATCTAATAGGGGAGGACACTGGCTTCTTCCCCTTTCCAGTCCTGAAGGGTCTTGGCCTGAAACATTGACTATTTATCCATAGAATATTTTGAAAGTAAACTTTATACATTTGAAAATGGCAAGATTACAACAGTGTAAGTAAGCAACACATTTAGAACAAAATCAGTAACTTCAAATATAATTTCCAATATAGTTCACCAGTATTCATACACAAACATTTGTCATTTTACAAAGACTAAAGTTATGTTTATCCATAGACGCTGCCTGCCCTGCTGAGCTCCTCCAGCATTTTGTGTTTGGAGCATCTGCAGAATCCCTTGTGTGTATCTGTTTGGGGGCAGGGGGAGAAAAGAACCTGGTAGAGAATTAAACATCTAGTAAATCACAAAGTGATCATAAGCGAGATGCTTGTTGCTATATTAGATGCTGAATTAAATAGTAATACTAAAATGGTACATGGAATATGTTCCCAGAAATTCATAGTTTCCAAAGTGTCATCATTTCCAATCCAGCCACTGAAGTGCAGTCTTAAAGCAGCCCTCCGTTGCTGGGAAAGTACTCATTAAATTGTGGAATCATACTTGCTCATTGCTACCAATCATGGGTATTGCCTTGAACAGGTTTGCACTTGTATGGAATAATTAAGTGTATCAGTGAAGCTCTAAGAAGCTTGGCTTGTGCAGCTGAACTACAGAATCTGACATGCTTTCTGATATTCCTTGAACTCAACTGAGGTATTGTATGGTGAACAGAAGTCATTTCTGGTTGGGTTGAGTTATTCTCCAATCTTGGCAAATTGCTTGCAAATGTTTCGTCGCCACGCAAGGAGACTTCAACAGCGCACTGACAATGTCTCCTCGTACGCTGACAAAACACTCGTAAATTGCCAAGATCAGACAACAACTCAACCCATTAACCACCTGAGCTAGATATCTTCCCAATTATTTCCAGAAGCCATTTCTATATTAGAGGCAATATGAAAACTTGCTTTCAAGCTACAGCACAAAAATTGGAATGCTTGTTGAAAACTGTCCTCAAATATAAAAGTTAAACTTCTCCACGTGGAGATAATCTCACTATAATGGTGTACACCACCTGAGCAGGAGAGACTGGAAACAAAAACAGTGTCGCAGTTCTGTGTGCATGCACACGCAAGGTGACATTTGCACAGAAATGTAACAAGACAATTAGAATCAGCAGCTTTGCTTTAGGGTTGGTACCTTAATGGTGAGTGTGCCCAGGTCATGACATTAGCCGCACGCCTGCCATCTCCACCATTCCCAGGGAGCGGGGTGGAGGGAATTCAAATCCATTCTGCCCCACTCCTACCTTCAAAGCCGGCTTGTGAGTGACGTTGTTAAAGGGAAAACCCCAACCAAAAAGATGATCAAAGTAGTTCACGGGGGGGGGCAAGAGAATAGCTTATACAGTAATGACATAACTTCACTGGTGGAAATAGTTCATCACTTAAAAGATTAATTAGAAAGACACAGTTACACACATCTTCCACAGCACTGGCCACCAGGGCTCCGCCTCAGTGTAACCTTTGGTTTAGTCAAAATCAATTCCCGTGTGCCAAAACTGGACAATCTAGATCAGTGCACAATAGAGGACCCTGGATCCTTATTCTGTTATGGTATTTTGCCTCATGCATTGAAAACAAATTATTCAAGCCAGTTTGGTTAATTAAGGCTTTCTTCTAGTGCAGGGGCTCTCAACCTGGGGTCAGCAGACCTTCGGTTAATGGTAGGGGTCCATGGCATTAAAAAAGACAAGGCCGTGAACCCTGCTCTAATGGCTTAGTGGGCAAAACTGCTACATCTCAACACGAGCAAAGACAGTAGCTGGTAACAAATCACAAGACTCCTGTTTCTGATCTACAGGCAGGCAGATCCTACACGGGGGGGGGGGGACAGTATTAAGCTGTGATGGATGCAATGTCAAGGCACACCAGTGTGGACCATGGAAGACACCATCACCCAGAACCTGTACACCAAGCACACTGCCACATTTGCAAATGGGAAAGAAGTCCCCAAGTTAATTCTCCACCAGATGCTGCAAGGTGGGTTTATCACGAACATACAGAACGCCCAGCGTCACACAAGCACTCAGATCGAGTTTCACAAAGTTCATTTTAACAAGGGACAACACACGAGCAGAGACCGAAAGCTGCTGCGATCACCATGACAACCGCCAGTAGCCAACGGGAAACGATCACAACTCCATCGGCGATTTAGGGAGGACCAGAAGAGGCTGCGCTCTCACTCACAGTTGCACATCAAAACAAAAGAAATGGCCGTCTTCAACCCACGTGCCTCGTGGTGTCGGTGGACTCGCCTCAGTGTGATGTTCTGTACTTGTCCATGTGATGGGACCGCTGTTTGTCAGACGGGCTGAAGACATTTCTCAAAAACCAAATGTTAGTGAAGGCAGAGGAGTGGGCCAGTGCGCAGATCACATGATCTCACAGCAGGAGTTCTGTTTCCGAGCCTTAAGGAAGAAGAGAAAACAAATTAAATGCTTTTTTTTTTAAAAGCACGAAAACCACTGAGCATCTTCACACACCTAAGGCCTGTCTCAAACATGAAGCTGACCATGAGCAGTTCCATTTCTTGAAAGGCAAACAAATAAGAGTCAAAGTCAAAATATCAGAATCGGGTTTATCATCACCGGCATGTGATGTGAAATATGTATGTGCAGCAGCAGTTCAATACAATACTCAATCTTTCAGAGAAAAAATAAAAGTAAATCAATTACGGTATATGTATATTGAATAATTAAAAAAAGCAAAAACAGAAATAGTTTATTAAAAAAAAGTGAGGTAGTGTCCAAAGATTCAATGTCCATTTAGGAATTTGATGGCAGAGGGAAAGAAGCTGTTCCTGAATCACTGAGTGTGTGCCTTCAGGCTTCTGTATCTCCTACCTGATAGTAACAGTGAGAAAAGGGCATGTCCTGGGTGCTGGAAGTCCTTAATAATGGACGCTGCCTTTCTGAGACACTGCTCCCTAAAGTAGTCCTAGGTACTTTGTAGGCTAGTGCCCAAGATGGAGCTGACTAGATTTACAACCCTCTGCAGCAGCTTTCGGTCCTGTGCAGTAGCCCCTCCATACCAGACAGTGATACAGCCTGTCAGAATGCTCTCCACGGTACAACGATAGAAGTTTTTGAGTGTATTTGTTGACATGTCAAATCGCTTGTACACTATCAACGTACACACATCACTATTTACTACCTAGAGATTTTTTTCTTGTAGGCATTTACAGGAAAATAAATGCAATAGAATTTATGAGAAACAATACATAAATAAAGCCTAACAACCAATGTGCAAAAAAATTAAATAAATATTAATGAGGTGACTCTGCAAGTTGTGGAATCTGTTCAGAATTCACTTGCAGACAGTCTGTACGGATTGGGGTGACATGGTACCGCAGTGGTTAGTACCCACGCTTTACAGTACTGTGACCTGGGTTCGATTCCCACTGCTGCCTGTAAGGAGTTTGTATATTCTCCCTGGGACCACATGGGTTTCCTCCGGGTCCTCCGGTTTCTTCTCACAATCCACAGATGCACCAGTTGGGAGGTTAATCTGCCACTGTAAATTGTCCGATTATTAGGCTAGGATTAAATTGGGCAGTGTGGCTCAAATGGCACACGCCACACTATCTCAAATAAAGAAATACCATCTCTTCCTCAATCGCCATTAGCACAGGTGCCCCACAGGCTCCCTGCTCTACTCACTCTACACTTATGACTGTGTGGTTAGGCACAACTCCTTTCATAGTTAAGCTTGTCGTATTGGTCCATGGGGGGAGACTGAAAATCTAGATGAATTGTGCCACAACAATAACATTAGAACAGTCAGAGTATGTGAGATAAAGGTGACTACTTAGCCCATCTCAGGGACAGTCGGAGCACTGAAGCAGGCCTTCAGCCTAACTTGTCAATGGCGAGCGAGATCCCATTTAAACTAGTCCCTGTGTATGACCCATAATTCAAGCCTTTCCTACCCACGTACCTGTTGAAAGGGCTTTTAAATCAATGCTGTCACTGTATCTGCCTCAACTACGTTCTCTGGAATTTACATACCCGTGTGTGGAATGGTTTCCCCCTTGGTTCCTATTAGTTGCTCCCTTCTTACCTTAAACCTACGCTCCTAGGTCTTCATTCCCCAACTCTAGAAAAGACTGAGTGCACTGTACCTACCCGTGTCCCTCACAATTTCAGACACATCTCTCTGTCACCTACATTTTAAGTCCTAGTCAGCCCAACCCCTTCTGATAGCCCAGCCCCTAGAGACCAGGTAACATACTCAGTTCTTTTTCGCACTCTTTTCAGATTACTTTGGATAATTGAGAAAATAGCCAGGATTCCCTTTGTTGATTTGGGACACTATGCCCCTTTATTTGGAACATGTGACTCTTGCCAAATCGTTTCCAACTAGCATCAATCATGTGCACTTGAGTAACTGTTAGACACCACACCTTGCTTGATGTGAAGTGAAAATGGAATGATTTCACTACGTTAGGAACTATGAAGAATGTGATCATAATGAATGTTACAATGAAAATGAAGATTTGTTCGATGCAATCATTGAAAGCATTGTACCAAAAATACCAAGGTGGGAAATACAAAGACAAGGAAGGTTATGAAGATGACATATGTGAACTCAAGCTGGTGACTACACAGGATACCAGGAAATTTATTGCTGGATTACAATACTACTTCATGCTTGAAGACAATGAAGGTAGCCCACTAGGTGTCTGCACTGATTTTGTCCATTTACAGTCAAAAGAACACAGCAGCGTTCACAGGATGAATTTCTCCATCTATAACTATTAGGAACTAATACAGTTTTAAGGAGCTGTAGTAGTGTTAGTAGTATTGTAATTTGTTCTGAATTTCATTCAGATAGATAAATTTTTACTCAGCTAAACAGTAATTTGTCTTTTTATACTATGGAACTTTGGTCAATTGGGGCAGCTGCTTAATTGGGCCAAAATGTGTCCTGATGTGTCCCAATTAAGCAGAATCCACTGTAATTAACAATTTGGGCTGGAGAACAAAAGGGCAAATAAAGGAAATAGTATACTCAGTTAATTACACCATGATTCCACTGACTCAGAAGCACAAACTTACTGTTTTGTAGAAAGCTTTTGATTGTGTGCCTAAAACTTCTGATTTTGACACCAGATCATCCAGCTTCTCTCCTCGTTCCAGCAGGGACTCCATTGTGTTATGCTGCAAAGCACCACAGTTATCAGCCAAACAGATTTACAACAAGTGACAATTCTTTATGCTACACACATGTACAAATGTATCACACAAAATGCTGGAGGAACTATGGACGCCCCTTTAGAACAGAGAAGGGGAAGCATTTCTTTAGTTAGAGGGTGCAATTCATTATCACAGATGATTGTGGAGGCCAAGTCACCTCACTGGGTGTATTTAAAGCAAAGTTTCTTGATTAGTAAGGGTGTTAAACATTTTGGGGAGAAGGCAGAAGAATGGGGTTGAGAGAGAAAATAAATCAGTTATGATCAACTGGTAGAGCAGACTCAGTGGATCGACTGCCCCAATTCTGTTCCCATGCCTAATGGTTTTAATATACAGTTAGTGTTTCCGTAAGACACAGGAGCAGAAATAGACCAGCCGTGTCTGCATCGCCATTTAATCATGGATGAACCTTTTTCCCTCCTCAGCCTTCAGGCCATCATTGATGTGCTGAGCTCCCCCAGCATTGTATGCTGGTCTGGAATTCCGATATTTACAGAATCTCTTGTGTTTATGTACAAATGTAGCTGTCTATCATGCCTGCAATTATTTACAGTTCATGAAAGATCGGTAAAATTATTTTCTGAATTTGAACATTGTTTCTATTTTATAACTCATTAAATGGTGATTGTGGAGCAAGAGTGAATAGGAAACTACAATCCGAGAGGTGTTTATAGATAAGGTGTAACACATGGAAGACAAAAGGTTAAATGACTGGGAAAATGGAACACGATGTCAGAAAATGTAAAACTGTCCATGGTAATGCAAAATTAAAAATATTAACATGAAAAAGTCAGCAGATGCCGGAAATCCAAAGCAACACACAAAATACTGAAGGATTTCAGCGGGTCAGGTCGAATCTGTGTAAATGAATGTTTTGGGACGAGACCCTTCTTCAGGACTGGAAAGAAATGCCAGAATGAAGCCAGGTGAGTAGGAAAGGTAATGGCTGGAGAGGGAGGAATCTGACAGGAGGGGACAGTGGACTGTAGGAGAAAGGGAAGGAGGGAGGATCCAGGGGAGGTGACAGGCAGGAAAGAAGAGGCAAGATGCCAGAAGGGGGGATAGAAAAGGGGAGGGAAAAGGAGTTTTTTTTTCAAACTGGAAGAACTCAATATTTATGCTATCATGTTGGATGCTACCCAGAAGGAATACAAGGTGTTGCTCCTTCACCCTGAGGGTGGCCTCATCTTGGCACAAGAGGTGGCTTGGACCGACATGTTATAATGGGAATCAGAATTAAAATGTTTGGCCACTGGGAAGTTCTGCTTTTGGGAGACAGAGCGAAGGTTCTCCTCCAATTTACGATGGGTCTCACTACCATAGAGGAGGCTGCATTGGGAGCACTGGGCATAATCAATGACCCCAGCAGACTCGTAGGTGAAGTGTTGCCTCAACTGCAAGCACTGTTTGAGATTCTGAATGGAGACAGGGGAGGTGGTGAATGGGCAGGTGTAGCACCACTTCAATGGTGAGAAACTACAGCTCTGTGATACACAGGTATCCACGCACAACATTTGTAAAATTATACAGAGTCAGAAAGCAAATTATTAATTATTGCAACGGCAATTGAGTGCAGAACTAAGGGTCTATACATCTGGATTGATATGTACAGTATTGGTCTACTTATTTCAGGAAGGATGGTAATGCGTTCAAGAAAATTCAGAAGAGGTTTACTCGACTAATGCCTGCAGTTGGAGGGTCATCTCTGAGAAAAGTTGGACAGCCCAGGCTTATATCAATTGGAGTTCATAAGTTGATATAATTGATCCATGCCCTCTGGTACCAGAGGGCATGGATTGAGAATAAGAGGTCAGTTATTTAAAACAGAGTTGAGGAAGAGCTTCTTCTCCCAGAGAGTTGTGGAGGTGTGGAATGCACTGCCTCGGAAGACGGTGGAGGCCAATTCTCTGGATGCTTTCAAGAAGGAGCTAGATAGATATCTGATGGATAGGGGAATCAAGGGATATGGGGACAAGGCAGGGACTGGGTATTGATAGTGAATGATCAGCCATGATCTCAGAATGGCGGTGCAGACTCGAGGGGCCGAATGGTCTACTTCTGCACCTACTGTCTATTGTCTTAATAAGACACAAAGATGCTGAAGGGACTTAACAGGGTGGATGTGGAGAGAATATTTTTCTCTTCACATCTGTTACTGTCTGGTTTGATGCAGCACACTCTCACAATGCATGAAAACTACAGTGAAATGTCAGGTCAGCGGGGCTGGAATCTACCATCACTGCAGGACTTGAATGTGACCAGTACAAGGAATCGGGCAGGAAAAAAATCACTGCGGACACTACCTTTTCCAAAAACTCCCTTATGGAAAGCACTCTAGGGCTACTGACATCATCTTAAATGTTTCTTCCCCCAGGAAGTTAACCTGATCAAAGTTCAAAGTAAATTTATATCAAAGCATGTATATGTCTCCTGAGATTAATTTATAGTAGAATTCTCAGTAAAACAAAGAAATACAATAGAATCAACCATGCCAATTAGCAATGTACTGTAAAGACTTCAAACCACTTTATAATGCTATTTACATTGTAAATACATGCACATATCCGTGCTTTAATATTTAAATTTACTTTTTATCCAGTTCTTTATAATTGTTAACTATTGTTTTCGGTTGAATATCACACCCGGACCAACACAGCACAGCAAATTTCTAATACATGTAAATGACTAAGTTGAACCTTGACCCTTGAGGAAGAATCTAGAACTAGAAGCCATTGTTTAAAAAGGGATCATCTATTTAAATTAGACATGGCAGAACTCTCGACTCCCAGAGGATAAAGCAGGTATTCCCAAACTTTATGCCATTAACCCCTACCATTAGAGGGGTCCATGGGTAGGTTGGGAACCCCTGGGATAGTGGGTCTCTGGAACTCTTCAAAGCATAGTGGAGGCAAAATTTATTTAGAGCACTGGAAGACAGCTGTGCAGAGTTACAGTCTTATAGGCAATTAAACTGATCAAAGCTCAAATTAATGAACGTAGTTGTTAGTACCAACGCTTTACAGTACCAGTGATCTGGATTCAATTCCTGCTGCTGCCTGTAAGGAGCTTGTACATTCTCCCTGAGATTGTGTGCTTTTCTCTGGGTGCTCCAGTTTCCACCCACAGTCCAAAGACTTATGGGTTGGTAGGTTAGTTGGTCATTGTAAACTGTCCCGTGATTAAATTGGGGAATTGCTGGGCAGCACGGCTCAAAGTGCTGTATTGGCCTTTTCTATTCCACACTGAATGAATGGCAGATGGGCTGGACAGGGCCACGTGGCCTACTCGGCTGCGTTAGCTCATCTAATCAAAAAGTCAGTGACTCTCAAGACTGAGAAAAGCAGCAGTGTGTAGAATGCAAGCACGATGGGTGCACAGTCTGGTAGAGTTAATTAACAGAAACAGGAAATAACATTGAAGCAGTCAGCTGGTAATCAGCTAAAGGGGTCAAGGAAGGAAACAGGTACCAGCTCCACACCATACAACCAGGTTCGAACATCACTAGTCATTCACTCTGACGCTTACCAAGATGACTTTGGTTTCATCCAGTTCCGCCTGTACTTTACTCATAGGGTCAGCTTCTCGAGGGTTCTGTAGAAAGGCAGGCAAACAGTGTGTGAAACAGTGATCTAGAGGGAAGCATGTAAAACTAGTGAGGGAGTACCGCACTTAATGATGTGCTTCCAACTAACTGAATTCCAAGTCAAAATAGTATGTTTAATCCTTTATTACAAAAAAATTATTCGACTCTTCTGTAATTCATGTAAGACAAAAATGTGTAATTGAATCATATTCAAACAAAGACAAGGGATCAAAGATGTGCAATCAATGAAAAATATGCTCCCTACTCACCCCCTCTCTATACCGCCAAGCAGGCGAACAGGTGACTATATTTATTTTAACTGCTACATAACGCCACGCACTGTCCACTAACTTCCACACACACGTGCACATGACAAATTACCTTAACCCAGAGCGAGGATGTGTAACAGAGACAATGACTCCAATGCAATTTAAAGTACATATGTGCCACCATATACCAACGTGAGATTCACTTTCTCGCAGGTATTCACAGAAAAATAAAAGAATACAATAGAACTTCTGAAAAGCCATAAACAAAAACAACCAATGGGCAAAAGACAAATCACGCAAATAATAAAATATAATACTTTGAGTGATACCTTATCTGAAACGCTTGGAGCCAGAACTGTTTCAGATTTTGGAATATATAATGAAACAGCTTGTGATTGCAATTACTCCCAACTCTGAATCTGTGCACTACTGGAAAGCAGACTATCTTATACCTGTTCATGTACTTAGTAAAAATTATTACATACCATTAATATAAAGAAAATGTGTGTGCAGGGTAACAAAAGCAGTACAGCAGCATCTGGAGAATGCCTGAATCAGCTGTTGAATATTCGTAGCCTTTCAATCTCCACCTACCATGTCATGCTTTCATTAAAAGGTTACTATACACTATTTGTATTTAACTTTTTTTAAAGGTTCTGAAGGTACAAGAACAATCAGCATTGTAGACTTGTTCTAGTGTTAAATTTTAATCAGCGACGATCTTGGCAAATTTATCGATGCAATTCTCTCTTGCTTTGTGATTAGCAGACGCTTTATCGTTAAAATCCTTAAAAATTTAAATGCTGTGTATCTTAAATTTCTGCAACCAACCTGCTGAATAGTTACAATTACTCTCAATTTTCAGTTCAACATGATAGATCTTTGCTAGTTTCATGATCAGCACACCTTTAAGCAGCACATGTTCATTCCAATGCTGACAAATCCACTCTTTCAATACACAATCGAGATCTTCATTATTCACTCTATGCAGTGTTTTTCATTAACTTCAGTTCATTACTTATGTGAGGTCACTTCTTAGCACTGTCTGTGATGCATGGAGATCTGCATACCAGCGCATTGTGGAATTTTTCCATTTGCAATGTCATGTCTGCACTCAAAAGAAAAATTCCGGATTTTGGAATTTCAGATACAAGGTACTCAACCTGTACTGAGAATACGAGCTGCATAATCCTTGAAAGAGTCTATAGTTTTCAGGTTTATTATCACTGGCATTTTGTGAAAATTGTTAATTTAGCAGCAACACAATATAAAAGAAAAAAAAGTAAATCAATTACAGTACATGCATAATGAAGAGATTAAAAATCATGCAAAATGCAGATACAATATATATTAAAAAAGTGAGATAGTGTTCACAGGTTCAATGTCCATTTAGGAATCGGATGGCAGAGGGAAAGAAGCAGTTCCTGAATCGCTGAGTGTGTGCCTTCAGGCTCCTGGAGTCAATTCAGCATTGAAGTGAGTGAGGTTATCCAAGCCGGTTCAGGAGCCTGATGGTTCTACGGCAACCATTGTCTGAAGAACCACACTCAAAAGGAGTGAATTAATTTGACACAAACTTTCATCTGTGATGCACTCTCCAAACTTCCAGGTGAAAAATATTGCAGTATTTTGATAAATAATGATCCAAAAAAGGAAAATGAACCAGGGACTAACTAAGGAAAAAAAGACAGGTTTGCAGTTCTAATAGGGTTGTTCTTTCATAATGTTGGCATAACAATGGATTTTCTTCCTTGCTGTAACTTTCTATCATCACCTCAATGTAAAAGAGCAGAACAGAAATGGTGACCATTCTTTCCAGTCTTGCTCAAGGTCATGATAAGCCTCTTAACGTCTACAGCCATAGCCATAGACACTTTAAGCAAAAATTATTTTAAGACTAAAAAAACCTAGGAGTAGGAAAACCAGTGGGAAATAAAGGGAGCCTTTTCTGACTTGGCAATAAAGGGAACCTTTTCTGACTGGCTGCCAGTGACTAGTGGTGTTCATTTAACATTATATGTCAATGAGTTCGATGATGGAACTGATGGCTTTGTTGCAAAGTTTGCAGATGATATGAAGATAGGTGGAGGGGCAGGTAGTTTTGAAGAATCAGAGAGGCTACAGAAAGACTTAGACTAGGAGAATGGGTAAAGAAATGGAAGATAGAATACAGTGTCGGGAAGTGTATGGTCATGCACTTTGGTAGAACTGAAACACGAAGGGACTTGGGAGTCCTTGTGCAGGATTCCATAAAGGTTAATTTGCAGGTGAGTCTGAGGAAGGAAATGCAACATTGGCATTTATTTCAAGAGGACTAGAACATAAAAGCAAGGATGTAATGTTGAAATTTTATAAAGCATTGGTAAGGCTTCACTGAGTATTGTGAGCAGGTTTGGGCCCCTTATCTTAGAAAGACAGTACTGAATCTGGAGAGGGTTCTAAGAAGGCTCACAAAAATATGATTATGGGTTGAATGGTTTTGTCATATGAACAGCATCTGAAGAATGAGGGGTGAAACCTATCAAATGGTGAAAAGCCTTGATAGAGTGGTTGTGGAGAGGATGTTTCCTATTGTGGGAGAGCAAGATCAGAGGACACTGTCTCAGAATATAGGGGACTCCTTTTAGAATGGAGATGAGGAATTACTTTAGCCAGAGAATGGATAATATGTGGAATTTTTTGCCACAGGTAGCTCTGGAGGCCAAGTCTTTATATGTATGTTTAAAGCAGAGGTTGATAGATTCTTGATTGATCAAGGTATGAAGAGATATGGGGAGAAGGCAGGACATTGGTGCAGAGAGGAAAATTGTATCAGTCATGATATAATGGCAACATAAACTCTGGGCCAAATGGCCTAAATCTGCTCCTATATCTTATGCTCTAAAAGCAAAGTATTACTTAAAAGATGTTTAAAAGGTTGGAAAATGTTGATGGTGTATTCTCTGCTAATCACTGAAGGTAAACACACAAGCAAGCAGTCTGATAATAGCATCAAGGATGTTTTATTACAGCACTAGTGGCTGACATTTAATTTCACCATTATAAGGAGTTTGCATCCTTGATTAAATTTGATATGACACATTTCACTGTATGTCTCGATGTACACATGACGAATAAAGATAATCTTTATCTTTGATAATAAACCTAATTCTGAGCCTCTCTGCAATACTCTCTTCACAAAACAATGTATCTGAATAAATAATAATTCTTAAAGGAAAAGGTACCAAGGACTATGGGAAATGGGCAGGGGAGCAAATCAAATAGGACAGTTCTTTCATAAAGACATACACAACACGCTGGAGAAACTCAGCAGGTTGAAGAGCATCTATGGAAATGAATAAACAGTTAATGCTTTGGGCTGAGACCCTTCATCAAGACTGGAAAGGAAGGGGAAAGAAGCCAGAATAAGTGAAGGGGTAGGGTCATTTCTGACCCTCCCTGCAGTTGTGTAGAAACAAAGATCAACTCTTGGCTGGTACAGTACCTGATAGCGAGCCAGCTGAGCATCCAGTCCTGTGTACTGAATAGTGTTAGGATTTCCTGATGGCCAGTCTATACTGTCGACCTGCTTGGAGAAGTCATCCAATACCTAAACACAAAGAAAACATCAGAGGAACTAAAGAGTGAGAGCGAGATACAGCACAGAAACAGGCCCTTCAGCCCACTCCAATAATCAAGCACCCATTGTTACATTAACCCTACCACCCCCCCCCCCCCCCACCATACCATCCAACTTCCCTCAAATGGGCAATTTACAGTAAGTTAACCTCAAACTGTTGGGATGAGGAAGGATATATGAAACAGTTGAAACACAAGGTAAGTTTATGTGGTCTCAGGGAGAACGTGTAAACTCCACACTGACAGCGTTGCAGGTCCACTGTCAAGCAGCTGCTCTACTTGTTGGGTTGTATGGTTATTTCAGTGCAATTTAGAGACAATCCATGCAATTGAAAAGCATTTGCACCAGACAAGAAAAACCTATTTAGCTTAGTGTGAACTTTCTGCACTCTTAGTTCAAAGTTAATTTATTATCAAAGTACATACACACTCAGTAGCCACTTTTTGATCTCATTGGGGAAAAGGTGGGTGATTGGAGCTGAAAAGGAAATGGATCAACTATGATGAAATGGTGGAGCAGACATGATAGGCCAAATGGTATTATTCTGCTCCCATATCTTATGGTCTATTAGGTACCACCTGTGCATAAAGTGGCCACTGGGCATAGTTTGAGGCCTTCTGCTGCTATAACCCATCCACTTCAATGTTCAATGTGTTGTGCTCAGAGAAGCTCTTCTGCACACCACTGTTATAATGCAGGGTTATTTGAGCTACTGTCACCTTCCTGTCAGCTTGAACCAGTCTGGCCATTCTCCTCCAACCTCTCTCATTAACAAGATGTTTTCACCCACAGAAGTGTCACTCACTGGATGTTTTTTTGCACCATTCTCTATAAAACCCAGACACTGTCATGTATGAAAACCCCAGGAGGTCAGCAGTTTGAGATACTCAAACCACCCCATCTGGCACCAATCATTCCACAGTCAAAGTCACATTGATCATATTTCTTTTCCATTCTGATGTTTGATCTGAACAACTTAACGCCTTGACCATTTCTGCATGTTTTTATACATTGAGTTGCTGCCACATAATGCAAATATCTAATCAGGCAACTAACGAAGGGGTGTATCTAACAACGTGGCCATTGAGTGTGTGTTACCATATACTATGTCGAGATTCATTTTCTTGCAGGCATTCACAGGAAATTATAGTACAATAGAATTTACAAGAAGACTGACAAACAACCAATTTGCAAAAGACAAATAGTGCAAGTAATCAATACAGAAGTAAGAAATAATATTGAGAAAGTGAGTAGTAGAGTACCTGAGACAGAGTCTTGAAGTTGTACATGTTGGCTTGGGAGCCTGATGATTGAGGGGTAATAATCTTCCAGAACATGGTGTGGGACCTGATGGTTGAGGGGTAATAACTGTTCCTGAATCTGGTGTGGTACCTGATGGTTGAGGGGTAATATCTGTTCCTGAACCTGGTGGTGTGGGACCTGATGGCTGTAGGGTAATAACTGTTCCTGAATCTGGTGTGGGACCTGATGGTTGAGGGGTAATAACTGTACCTGAACCTGGTGTGGTACCTGATGGTCAAGGGGTAATATCTGTTCCTGAACCTGGTGGTGTGGGACCTGATGGTTGAGGGGTAATATCTGTTCCTGAACCTGGTGGTGTGGGATCTGATGGTTGAGGGGTAATAACTGTTCCTGAACTTGGTGGCGTAGAGACCCAAGGCTCCTGTACCTCCTGTCTGATGATAGCGGCAATAAGAGAGCATGGTCTGGATGGTGGGGTCCTTGATGGATATTCTTTCTTGTGGCAGTGCTCCTTGTAAATGTGTTCAATGGTGGATCCATGGATGCTCTCTTACTCTTTAATTGCCCTTTTGAACTACTTATTTTATACTTCTTGCTCTAGCTTGGAGTACTATGTAAGTATTTCACTGTACTGATGCCACGAAACAACATTTCATGACATAGCTGCGATAATAAACCTGATTCTGAAATGTGAGGAAACAAACTCCAGAACCCAAATCCATTGTTTCTGGACAACACTTAAAAGCAGATAGTGGACCAAACCTTATCAAGTAGTGTGAAGCAAACCCTTGACGGATATTCGCTGTCTGTAATAACCACCCCTGCCAGAGAATCATTGCGAATGTAGACATGACACAGATAGTCTGTGAAGAAAAAAAGAGGATTGGCAGAAATGAAAACACGCTCAGTATAACAGCATCCAATCCAATTCAATGACAGCAGTTATTCTTACCTTTCTTACCTTTGACTTTGGGGAATAAAAAGTGACAGCAAGATCCTCTGCAATTTCACATAACATGGTATAGAGTTTATGCAGGCCTAAGGCCCCACCATAGCGCAATGTTAGCGTAATGCTATTTCATCTCGGGGCACTGGAGTTCGGAGTTCAATTCCAGCGGCATCTGCAAGGTGTTAGCATGTTCTCCCATGCAGGTTTCCTTCAGATATTCCAATTTCCTGGCACAGTCCAAAACTGTACTGGTTAGTTGGTCATTGTGAACCGTGCTGTGATTAGGCTAGCTTTAAATAGGTGGATTGCTGGGCTGTGTGGATCGTTGAGTTGGAAGGGCATATTCCACACTACATCTCTAAATAAATAAAAATAAGCTGCATACTAAACTTCCTCTTATACATACCTATCCAACAATTCTTGCTCATCCTCCAGTGCCCCCCATTTTTTCCAAGGACAACCTTTACAGTATTTTTTTAGGAACCTCAACTACATACTCCAGCTCCACAGACATTTCTTTTTCAGTTTCCATATGGAAAAGGAACATTCTGCAATGCTTTTGATGGCTTTGCCGAGTGGCAGCGCATGGATGAAGAATAATAGACGCTTGGAGAAGGCATCAGGTCCTTGGAGAACATGGACCTGTTGGGACAAAGGGCTTCTTTCCATGTTGTATGACTAACACCAGTGAGTAAGCAACAGCCATTGTACAGGTTTCTATGGTTACAAGGTTCAAGGTACATTTATTATCAAAGTACGTATGCAGTATACAACTCTGAGATTCATCTTCTCCATACAGCCATGGAACAAAGAAAACCATGGCAACCATTGAAAGAAAAACATCACTCCCCCCCAAACATAAATAAAACACAAATTACGTATGCAGCAGCAAGAAAAATCAAACCCCAACCCTCTCCCTCGCACAGAAAAGCAAACAAATTGTACAAACAGTACCAGAACTAGTGAAAATACAGAATATAAAAGCACAAAACTGAAAGAGTCTAAGGGAACTACGGTCCAATCCATAAATCACAGGCCCAGAGCTTCGGTATCATCCTCCAACAGCACTGAGGGGGAGAGAGACCATTTGAATGCGGAGGCCTTCCCTGAGGAGAGACCGAAGTGAAGTAGGTAGGTATGATACCGTATCTATCCATGGCGTCCATACAAACCTTTACAACAGCTGATTCCTCTTCACTGGTGTTAATCATACAGCATGAAAACAAGCCCTTGTGACCCAACAAGCTGAGCACAAGGAAGGTGCTGAGAGAGAGCATGTGATGGGCTACAGACAGGTCAGGACAGACAGAACAAGCAACATCACTGTTGTCCCATTCCCAATCAAGCCCAATGTCCTGACAAAACTTCACTTGTTTTAGCTCAAAAATCCGACACTAACCACACCATTAAATAGTGTGTTCTTGCAGTCGACCATTAACTGCAGTGGAAACAGAAAGTCAGACACAAGCGTGGATGGCTGGTAAACACCTGTGTAATGCCCTGGTTAAAATTTCTACTGCTATGCGAGGAATTTTTATTTAAGCAGTTTCTGCAAACACCACGTGTCTTGTTAGTAAGCTTTATAGACTATTGTTTTGGCTTCAGCTAAAGACAGGGAACATTTACTATGGAACATTTGAGAGAGCTGGGCTGTATCAAATTTTTGAAGGACAGTAGTCTATTTTGGGGTCTTTTGTGAGAAAGTGTGAAGAGCACAAGAGAAGATGCTCGGAGGATCCCACTTGAAGGGGAGAACCCTTTGTAAGAAGTGCTTTGTGCAGAAAAATGGTTCAAAGGAGGAAGTGCCAATACTCCGGAGTTAGCCAGTTCGCTTGAAATGGTCTTTGAGAGAAGTTCGAACTATGGCTGGTGTTCCTCTGCAGAATGTGGGGCCAGCGCATGAACAATCAAAGCAAAGCGCCAGAAACGAGCTCCAATGTTTATGTGCACATTTGGACTGGTTTAACTGTAATAGGCCCTTTTATCTTTCTTTTCTTTTTCTGTTAACTGTTTGTTAAAGTTAAAATACTGACAAATATATTTCCTTTGTAATTTTATGGCAGTGTATGATGCTATTTTTCTGGTGAACAATAACTTTGCATGGGGCAGTATTTACACACATTCATGTCCCTCCCTGGGACATTCCAACTTTTCCGTTTGGTTGAACCCAAGTTACACGACCCTAGACGCATGTTGCTTATGGAAGGAGGCTTTCTCACTGCTGAGTCACACGATTGTCAGCAGAGTTAGCTAATGAGTCAGATTGGTATACGAGACCCCCCCAGGAGGGTTACACTTGAATGAATGGCTATTGTACAAACCATACCAGTGTGCTGCTCCTTACCTTGCTCCTTCACTGCAGCTCGGTTTCCTTTCTGCGACCGTTCCACAATTAGTTGACTTGTGAATGTCATGAACTCCTGGACACTAGGGGTAACAAACAGAAATTATAATCCAACAACACCTTTGCAGAAGAAGAGAACCTGAATTTATAAGACAGTGCATGAACAAAGAAAGTTAATGCAACATTAAGACACCTGTTGCAGGAAGGTGACAAAGACAACTAGCAATTAAACATCAGAAATTCTGCAGATTCTGGAAATCCAAAGCAGCACATACAAGATGCTGGAGGAACTCAGCAGGTTTATTCGTTTTCAGCATCTGTGGAAATGAATAAACGGTTGACATTTCAAGTCAAGAAACTTTGAGACTGGAAAGGAAAGAAAGATGATGACAGAATAAAAAGGCGGAGGGAAGGGAAGAAGGATAGCTAGAAGGCAATAGGTAAAGCCGGGTGGCTGGGAAAGATAAAGGGCAGGAGAGGAAGGAGACTGAAAGGAGAGGAGAGTGGGCCATAGGAGAAAGGGAAGGAGAGGACCCTGGGGGATGTGATAGGCAGGTGAGAAGAGGTAAGGGGCCAGAGTGGGGAATGGAGGAAGAGGGAAGGGAGAAGGATTTTTATTACTGTAAGGTGAAATTATAAGATTCGAGTTAAGGTCCTGCAGTGTTGTCACTTATTACACAGGAAAATGTCGACATCCAGTATAATTTTACACCCGTTAGTAAAGAAATCATCTACAAATTCAGCCAGATGTATAATCGTCAAAAACAGTCCAAATCACATGGATGTCTCCACTAATATTTTACATGCATTTCCTCTCTTAGTAGGCTAAAGTGACACTTTCAGTTACTGAGTAGTAACATCACACAGAAAGTCTCAGCCCAAAATGTAAGTTGTTTATTCCTCTCCTTAGATGCTGCCTGATCTGAGTTCCTGCAGCATTTTGTTGGTGTTGCTCTGCATACAACCTTCCAGTCCACCGGGAGCAATATTTTCAAAACTATGAAGGACCCACATGGAAATGTTACGGGGTTAAAACCATCATTGCCCCAAATAATTTTCAAGATATTCAGCAATACATTTCTCAGTCCAACAGCTGGACTTAATGTCCACAATGCATTTCTGAAGGATGTCAACATGCTGTGGAGAAAAAGCCATGATGGCCCTTTTGGAAAACCTATCCTCAGCTATACACAAAAATGCAGTGATGGCCATTTTGGAAAATCTATCAACACTTGTTGGAAATCACTGTTTTTTAAATAATACTTTCTATAAGATTTGTACTTTTTAAACAAACTCATGTATTTTTCAGTGTTTGGCGGCTGAACCCCACTCAGCAGCTTATCAGCTTTCTCACTTTTCATTGGCTAAGTATTAGCTCATTACCCACATTAAGTCATTGTTTTAATTATGTACCCTATTAATTAGTTTACTCCTGAGGAATTTTCCTCATCTTTTCTGTAAAGGTGATAGATTTTTCAGAGACCCCATCTTTTTCCTTCTGTCTTCACATTCTTTGTCATTCATTCCCCTCTTGGCCTCTTTCTCAGCTCTTTATTTAGTTTGATTAGTATTTGTATGTTTGTGTGATATTGCCACCCCACCCAACCCCCAAATCTTAAGAACTTTCTACAGGGGTACGATTGGGAGCATCCTGACTGGCTGCTTCATTGCTTGCTAAGGGAACTCCCTCAATCACAGGACTCTGTAGAGAGTGGTGCAGACAGCCCAGCTCATTTGTAGTTGTGAACTTCGCATAATTCAGGTCATTTACAAGCACAGGTGTGTAAAAGGGACCCGTAGGATCATTGGGGACCCAAGCCATCCCAACCACAAACTGTTCCAGCTGCTGTCATCCGGGAAACGGTATCACAACATAAAAGCCAGGACCAACAGGCTCCTGGACAGCTTCTTCCACCAGGCCATCAGACTGATGAACTCAGGCTGATTTTAGTGTACTCTATGTTACATTGACTGTCCTATTTATTATAAATTACTACGATCGCACATTTAGATGGAGACGTAACAAAGATTTGTGAAGAATACAAGAAGTAAAGTCAATTCAATTAACAATCATTTGAATTAAACTGCTCATCATTCTTGACTCCCTGAAGAATGTCAAGGATCAGAAAATAAACAGATATAACACTTCATATTCCTTTTAATTAATATTCACTTGTGTAAGGCAATGTTCAATGTAGGAACTCACCCATCACTAGTGGCTAATGTCATTTTTAAATCAAGACATTAGCTTTCTAATTTTTACTATTTAAAAATTCACTCAGATTAATTGACAATGAAATCAAAAGACAGAGAGAGAAGCTGGTTTCCCAACCATTTTTTTAATCCCATGGAGCATTAAGCAAGGGGTCCTTGGACCCCTGGTTTAATTAATCTCCCATTTTCCGGCCTTAGATGTAAGCATTTGACTGAAACCCCTCATACCTGGATCTCTGGAAGAAACCGAAGGATGAAACATCATAAGCAGCTTTGAGAAGGTTAACCTTTGTGGCACCTTTGTACAATATACTCAGGCTGTATAACTTCATGTCTGCACTGCTGGCACGCCTAAGGAGAAAGAATAAAATGTGGTGCCAGGCTGAGACAGAACAATTATCAGATAGCACCCAAGGTCGCCATGGTCACAGGAACACCTCCAACAATAGGTCAGTCTGCCAGTCATGTAAACTTCAGAACTTGTTACAGTCTTCAAAGGCAACTTCATGAAGGCAGTTGATATGGAAACTATAATAGGAATTATGCATCCTAAAGGTCAAAATGGTACCCAAGACGATCATCCTAGAATATATTCAAAGATCGAGCCCCAAGGTAGAAAATTCCAAAGGTTCACAGCCTTTCGGAGCAAAATTCCAAGTGCCACTCAGATTTAGTATTTATAGCTCCAGATTCTCAAACAGGCTCTCAGTATCCACCCTGGCAAGCTTACAGTTTCACAGAGATCTCAATCATCCATGCTGATATAGATAATTCTTACCAATCTTTTCTCCAAGTCAATTATTAAAGTACATATACTACCCTGAGATTCATTTTCTTGCAGGTAGAACAAAGAAATGCAATTGAATTCATGATAAACTACACACAAAGACCAACAATGTGCAAAAGACAAACTGTGTAAATAAATAAAACCAAGGACATGAGTTATCGAGTCATTGAAAGTGAATCTGTAGGCTGTGAAAACTGTTCAGTGTTGAGGTGAGTGAAGTTATCCACTCTGGTTAAGGAGCCTGATGGTTAAATCTGGTGGCATGGGAAAAAGGCTCCTGAACCTCCTGCCTGATGGCAGCAGCAAGAAGACAGCATGGCCTGGATGGTGGGTCGTCCTTTCTAAAGCTTTCTGTGTCAGAACTCATTGTAGCTTGTTCAACAGCAGGAAGGGCTTTTTCTACGATTTATTTTTCTTCAGAGAACAACTATATTATCCAAGGGACCATTTTGCAAATCTCTCTCTAAACATGAAAGGAATCTAAAATTGAATAAACTGCTTTGTATGCATCAGGTAATTCTGTAGTGGTTACTAGAAAACAAACCAAAACATCTCAGAGACTAAGCACGAGGGTTGACACTGTATGTGTGTGTATATAACATCTCAGAGATGAACCTGCGCTCCAAGTAACGAAGTTTCAAAGTTCAAAAGAGTACTTCAATATTTTCTTTAAGAAGCCAGCAAAGACAATCTTGTAACGATAAATAACTAAAATGAGCAGTACAATGAGATAATCGTCTAAGCAGCTTTAGTGATCTTAAACATAATAGAGAAACTAACATTCGCAGTCAACAAAACAAAACCTCCAGCCCACTCCCAGGCTCTCCCCTATCTATACCCCTCAATTTATTTATTTTTTCACATACCTCTATTAAATCTCCACTCAAACTTCTATGTTCTAAAGAGTAAAGTCCTAACTTATTCGCAAACACAAATCTGCAGATGCTGGAAATTCAAGCAACACACGCAAAATGCTGGTGGAATGCAGCAGGCCAGGCGGCATCTACAGGAAGAAGTACAGTCAACGTTTTGGGCTGAGACCCTTTGTTAGGACTAACTGAATGAAGAAATAAGAGATTTGAAAGTGGGAGGGGGAGGGCTAGATCCAAAATGATAGAAGATAGGAGGGGGAGGGATGAAGCTGAGAGCTGGAAAGGTGATTGGCAAAAGGGATACACAGCTGGAGAAGGGAAAGGATCAGGGGACGGGAGGCCTAGGGAGAAAGAAAGGGGGAGGGGAGCACCAGAGGGAGATGGGGAGCAGGGAAGGAGTGATAGTAAGAGGGGCAGAGAGAGAAAAAAGTGAGAGAAAAGAAAAAAGGGGAAAATAATAAATAAAGAAAGGATGGGGTAAGGAGGGGAGGGGGGCATTAACGGAAGTTAGAGGAATCAATGTTCATGCCATCAGGTTGGAGGCTACCCAGCCGGTATACAAGATGTTGTTCCTCCAACCTGAGTGTGGCTTCATCTTGACAGTAGAGGCAGCCATGGATAGACATATCAGAATGGGAATGGGACGTGGAATTAAAATGCTGCTTTCTCTGGCGGACAGAGCGTAGGTGTTCAGTGAAACGTCTCCCAGTCTGTGTCAGGTCAACTTTCCAGCTCTCAGCTTCGTCCCTCCCCCTCCTGTCTTTTGCTATAATTTCAGATCTCACCCTCCACCTCTCAAATCTCTTACTAAATCTTCTTTCAGTTAGTCCTGACAAAGTGTCTTGGCCCGAAACGTCAACCGTACTTCTTCCTATAGATGCTGCTTGGCTTTCTGCGTTCCACCAGCATTTTGTGTGTGGTTCTAACCTATTCAATCTTCTCTTATAACTCGGGTCCTCCAGACCCGTTAACATCCTTGTAAATTTTCTCTGCACCCTTTCAACCTTGTATGTGTCTTTCCTGTACAGTACCACAACTGTACACTGCACTCCAAATGAGGACTCACCAATATGTCTCGTACCACTTCAACATAACATTCCATTTCCTGAACTCAATACTTTTATATATGAAAGCCGAAAGCTTTCTTTACGACCCTATATACCTGTGACTCCACTTTCAACAAATTATGGACCTGTATTCCCAGATCCCTTTGTTCTACTACACTCCTCAGTGCCCTATTGTTCACTGTGTAAGACCTAGTTGGTCCTACTTAAGTGCAAAACCTTACACTTGCTCACATATAGCCTTTTATGTATTTATTGTAATACCGCGCAAAGTAGGCCCTTCCAGCAACTATCCTATGTAACCCTAGCCTAACCATGGGACAATTTACAATGATCAATTAACCTTACGACCAGTACACTTTGGACCATGCGAGGAAGCAGGAGCACCCGGAGGAAACCCACGGGGTTAGGGGGAGAATGTACAAACTCCTTACAGACAATGGTGGTGTTCTTCACAGTCTTCGATCATTAGATGCTTTTTCTAATCACTATTTCAACTGACACATTGCAATAGTCGTCATACCAGCACTGGCTTATGGAATGCCAGTTAAATCATGCCATTGCAATAGGGTCAGTTTATTTTGAATCTTTCTTATTTCATTAGTTCCTCAAGGTTGTATAGCTGGGTGTGAGGAGGGTACTGGGGACAAGCTCCCATGACCTATTAAATGCTCCCAATGGTGTGTGACTCAAATAGCCTCTGACCAGTAAGTCCAGCTCCTGGCCTTCACGTGTGGCCTAACTACTAGGCTCAGTGAAACCGTTTCTACTGACAGGCGCAGGGGCAAAGATGGGTAACTGGCACCTTAAAACCAGTTGCTTCAGGCAGATTGGGCTCGTCAGCTGTGGTTGGCAGCTCATCTAGGAGAAAGAAAACTGATCTCCACTGATATAGCTATACCCACTGATGAGGAAGGCTCCGGGAGTAAACCCTGAGGAAAAATCCAGAGTTGAAGTCCCTAAGGCAGTCCTGAAAAGATGAGGAGGACTTTCTTTAGGCAGAGGGTAGCAAATCTGCGGAATTAATTGCCACAGACAGCTGTGGAGGACAAGTCATATTTAAGGCAGAGGTTGATAGGTTGTTGATTAGTAAGTGCATCAAAGGTTACAGAGAGAATGCAGAAGAGTGGGTTTGAGGGGGATAATAAATAAGCCATGATGGAATGGCAGAGGAGACTTGATAGGCCAAATGACCCAATTCTGCTCCTGTATCTTACAGTCTAATGGTTTTAATTTCATCCTCTCCCCCCCCCCCAATGAATACAGCATTTTTCTTTTAAAATACAGCCAGTCTTTGTCATACAGCAGAGATACTGGCCCTTTGGTCCAGCTAGCTCACGCCAACTAAAAACTGCAGCTAAGTCAGTCCCATTTACCACATTTGGCCCAGATTCCTCTATACTAGGGGGTTCCCCAACCATTTTATGCCCTGGACCAATCCCATTAACGGAGGGGTCTGTGGACCCCAGTTTGGGAATCCCTGCTCTAAACCTCTGCTGCCCAGATAGGTGTCATTGTATCTGCCTCAACTATTTTCTCCAACATCTCCTTACACACACAACATTTTCTGCATGAATTTGCTCAAGGTCCCATTTACATCTTTCCTCTCTCATCTTAACTTCTGCTGTCTGGTTTTGGACTTACTTTTCCCCAGGAAAAGAAACTATGTGCTCTCATCCAATCTATGGCCCTCATGATTTTGGTACCCCTGTAAGATCTGTTCTTCAGTCTTCTACATTCTAACAAGTAACAATGTCACCTGTCCAGTCTCTCTCTCCCCACACCCCGTAACTCAGGCAATCAAGTCCATGCCAATTCGATTGACTCCCTCTCTGATATTGCCCATTCCTCAGAAGTCCAAATCCGGGCTGAAAGTTACAACAGAACCAGCTTCTATTCGGCTAGAACATTGCAAAGAATAACTCTATGCTCTTCAGCTGATTGCTTGGCATTCTTTGAGAAATAAGACGATGAGAGGCATAGATTACGTGGATAGTTAGAGGCTACTCACCCCCCCTCCCCCACCCCTGGGCTGAAATGGCTAACACGAGAGGGCAGTTTTAAGATGCTTGGACGATGTTCGGGGTAAGTTTTTTTTTAAACACAGAGTGGTGAATGCGTGGAATGGGCCGCTGGCGGTGGTGGTGGAGGCAGGTACGATAGGGTCTTTTAAGAGACTCCTGGATAGGTACATGGAGCTTAGAAAAATAGAGGACTATAGGTAACCCTACGTGATTTCTAAAGTAGGTACATGTTCAGCACAGCATTGTGGGCTGAAGGGCCTGTATTGTGCCGTAGGTTTTCTATGTTTCTAAATGCTCTAATTCTGTCTCCTTCGCACACAGCATCCACGTACTCACCTCCCAGCCCTATGTCACCATTTCCTTCCTTGGTCAATCTTTCTCCCTTCCTACACTAAATCATGGCCTCAGTCCCACATCCTCCCTCTATTGTCCCGACAAACGCCTATGCCTAACATCCTCGTTGCTCCCCAGCCCCGTATATCCTTCTCTGGTCAACCCCAATCCCACCGTTCCCTAACCCGGAGACCACCCCAAAGTCCGACCTCTGCCCATCACAGCAGAAGCCCCGCGTTTTACCACCCCAGGGCATACTCACCAACTGTGCCACACCCCCATCCCCATCCAGCGTTGGGAACGTCCGCCTCAGCGGCCCCATACACACCTCCACTCCCAGCCTGGGCACACACCGGCCGGCCAACCGACCATTCTCCTCACCCCCCACCCCCGGCCCAGAAGCCTCACTCATTTTCCCTTTTCACCTTTCCCTCCCTCCTCCCTAACCCTCCCCAACCCTCCCCTCCATTGCCGGGAGCTTCCCTCCCTCATTAACTCACCCCAAAGACCCCGGCCTGCACACGTCACTCCCGGAAATCGTTCCGGCGTTTAAATCCTTCCCCTATTTACCTCGGGAGGAATTTAAAAAAACCATCCCGCGGGGCGGGGCCAGCGGGCGGTGCGCAGGCGCAGTCGGGAATCCGTCGCCCCCTCTCTTCCCCCGGCAGCCATGGGCAGGTGGAAAGAAAGGACGAAGCGGATCAGTCATTATCGGACGGGGGGAGCGTGAGAGAGAAAGAAAGAAAGTCGGCATGCATATGAAGCGTCTCAGCCGTGGACTGTCCGTTTCCCTCCCCAGATGCTCTCTGACCCGCTGAGTTCCATAAGCTTTTCGTCACCTGCTGCAGATTCCGGCATCTGTAGTCTCCTGTCTGTAGGTGAGGAGAGGAACAGTTTCAGGTGAAGTGTCTCCACTGCCGCTGGAACAGATTTCTAGTAACCATCCTTTCCAGTCTGTGATAGGAGTGACCAATGGTGATGGTATGTCATCCGCCTGTAACCACAGCTTTGAGCTGATTGCACAACCTACGGACTCTCTTTTTGCTCATTGGTTGTTTGTATTTCTTTGTTTCCTGTAAATTCATCAAGAAACTTACCTCACGGTAATATTGTTTATGCTAATATATGTGTACATGGTTCCTTAAAGGTGGGGGGGGAGGTGGTGATAGTGGGGGCAAGGTCCCACTACCTACTGAATGGCATATGTCTCAAGCAGCCCGTGACAGCCAAGCCCAGCACTGGCCTTCACGTATAGCCAAGCTGCACAGGTGCAATGAAAAACCTATTGGCAGCTACATCACCACGGGCATCATAGCCTTTGTTCCATTGGTCTGGGCCGGCCGTGCTTGAAATGTACCAGCTGTCCATGTGATACACGACGTGATACGGAGAGCAAATTGTTGCCATGTCGCAGGCTCCCCCTCTTCATGCAGCTGATGAAACTAAATGAACGACAGAGACCGATATGGTTTGGCACCAGCAGCTCCGCTGGAGTTACCAGTCAACACGGGAGTGCCTTCAGCTCTGGATTTTCCCTCGACCTTTACTCCCAAAACCTTCTTGGTAAGTGGGTATAGCTGCAAGGCAGCTGGGATCAGAGCTTTCCTTCTTGATGAGCTGCTAACCATGCTTGATGAGCCCCGTTTGCCCAGAGTGACCGGTTTTAAGGCGCCAGTTACCTGCCTCTGCCTCTTTTCCTGTCAGTCAAAGCAGTTCTGCTGGGGTTAGTAGCTAAGCCACACATTAGAGGCTATTTGAGATGCACACCACTGGGAGCATTCAGCTGGTAGTGGGAGCTCATCCCCACTAGCACACCCGGCTATAACAACCTTAACAAACCTGCATTCAAAAGAAAAACAGATTAAACATAAATCACGCACAATTTTTACAAGAAAGAGCACAACTGCAACAAAAATAAAGTCAATTTGAGTGCAAAGTGATCGTAGTTCAAAGATTTATTATCAAGTACATATATACTGTATATCCAATATGTTTTCTGATGACAGTACTGTTGTTGGCTGGATCAAAGGTGATGACAAATCAGCATATAAAAGGAAAACTGAAAATTTGGCTGAATGGTGTCATAACAACATCCTCCTACTCAATGTCAGCAAGACCAAGGAGTTGATTATTGACTTCTGGAAGAGAAGACTAGAGCCCTTTGAGCCCTGAGGATCAGAGGTGGAGAGGGTCAGCAACTTTAAATTCCTCGGTGTTATCATCTGTCTTGGGCCCAGCAAGGAAGTGCTCTTACATAGAAAGCACAGCAATGCCTGTACTTAAAAGTTTACAAAGAATCAGCATGTTGTCTACATCTCTGAAAAACTTATATAGACTTATGGTGCAGAGTATATTGACCGGTTACATCACAACCTGGTGACTGGACTTATTTCCACTTGGCATAATTTACCTATTATTATTTAATTACTTACGGTTTTATTTTGCTATATTTCTACACTATTCTTGGTTGGTGCGACTATAACGAAACCCAGTTTCCCTCGGGATCAATAAAGTATGTCTGTCTGTCTGTGGGAACACCAATGCCCTTGCACTTAAAAGCCTACAAAAAGTAGTGGAAATGGTCCAATCCATCACGGGCAAAGCCTTCCCAACCTCTCCAGGGAGCACTGTTGCAGTAAAGCAGAATTCGACACCAAGGGCCCTCACCACCCTGCCATGCTCTCTTCTCGCTGCTGCCATCAGGTAGAAGGTGCAAGAGCCTCAGGACTTGGACCACCAGGTTCAGGAACAGCTAATACCATCAGGCTCTTGAACTGGAGGGGTTAACTTCCCACAACCTATGAATTCACTTTCAAGGACTCTTCATCTTCAGTTCTCGATATTTGTTTATTTATTTTGTTTTTGTATCAGCTATTTGTCTTTTGCTCAATGATGAGGAAGCCCTTTCACTGATTCGATTGTACTTGTACTTACTGTCAATGCCTACAAGAAAATGAATCTCAGCATTGTACATGATGACACACAGGCACTTTGATAATATATTTCCTTTGAACATAATTCATTTACTTGTGGCATTCACAATAGGTTTGAAGAAATACAATGGAGTCAATATAAAGCCGACAAACAACCAATGTGCAAAAGAAGGCAAACTGTGCAAATATAGAAAGAATAATTTAGCAATGCCTTTGACAAGGTCCCGCATGGCAGGTTGGTCAAAATGGTTCAGGCGCTCGGCGTTACAGATGAGGTAGTAAATTAGGTTTGACGTTGGTTTCGTCGGAGAAGTCAGAGACTGGTTGTATATGGATGCCTCTCTGACTGCAGGCTTATGACTACTGGTGCACCGCAGGAACTGGTGCTGGGTCCATTGTCTTTTTTATCATCTATGTCAATGATCTTGATGATGGTGTGGTAAACTGGATCAGCAAATTTGTGGATGACACCAAGATTGGGGATGTAGGTAACAGTGAGGAAGCTTATCAAAGCGTGCAGTGGGATTTGGAGCAGCTGGAAAAATGAGCTAAAAATGGCAGATGGAACTCAATGCAGACAAGTGTGAGGTGTTGCAATTTGGGAGGACAACCTAAGGTAGCACCTATGCAGTGAGTGATAGGGCACTGAGGAGTGTGGCAGAACAGAGGGATCTGGGAATACAGATCCATAATTCCTCAGAAGTGGCTAAAAGAAAGGGTTTGGAACATTAGCCTTAATAAATCAAAATATTGAAAACAGGAGTTGGGATGTTATGCTGAAGTTGTGTAAGATGTTGGTGAGGCCAACTTTAGAGAATTGTGTGCAGGGAAGATATCAGTAACATTGAATGAGTGCAGAGAAATTTCACAAGGGTGTTGCCAGGATGTAAGGACTTGGATTTACGAAAAAAGGTTGAATAGGTTAGGACATTATTCTCCAGAGCGTGGAAGAATGAGGGGAGGTTTGATAGACATATACAAAATTATGAGGGGCATAGATAGAGTAAATGCAAGCAGACTTTTTCCACTGAGGTTGTGTGGGACTGGAACTAAAGGTCATGGGTTAAGGGTGAAAGGCAAACAGTGTGAAACAGAGGGTGCTGAGAGCGCAGAATGTGCTGCTAGCAGAAGTTGTGGATTTAGGTTTCAGTTCAACTTTTAAGAATATTTGGATAGGGATTAGTCAGATTAATAGTCCGTCACTGGCTAGATGGGTTGAAGGGTAGTTTTCTATGATTCTATAACCAGCAGTCAAACCCATTCCACGGCAGTGTGTATAAATGTAATTGTTGAGCTAACTTCAATGCAGTGATTAGGTTGGTTCAAGAAGTAGCTGATATTGAACATGATGCTGTGGGGCTTCACGCTTCTGCACCTCCTGCCCAATAGAGCGGCATGAAGATGGCATGGCCTGGATGCTGAGGATCTTTGGTTCAGCATTCAACACCATAGTTCCATCCAGGCTCGACAAGAAGCTCAGAGACCTCGGCCTTCACCCTGCCTTGTGCAGCTGGATCCTGGACTTCCTGTCTGATCACCAGCAGGTTGTAAAAGTGGACTCCCTCACCTCCAACCCTCTGACTCTCAATACAGGAGCCCCTCAGGGCTGCATACTGTGTCCCCTCCTTTACTCCCTGTATACCCATGACTGTATAGCCACCCACAGCTCCAATCTGCTAATTAAATTTGCCGGCGACACTACATTGATTGGCCTTATCTCAAACAATAACAAGGTGGCCTACAGGGAAGAAGTCATCTTTCTGACATTGTGGTGTCAAGAAAACAAACTCACCCTCAATGTCGCAAAAACAAAGGGATTGGTTGTGAATTACAGGCCGAGTGGAGATGGGCTAACCCCTATTGATATCAATGGATCTGGGGTTGAGAGGGTAAACAGCTTCAAGTTCCTCGGCATCCACACCTCCAAGGACCTCACGTGGTCTGTACACACCAGCTGTGTGGTGAAAAAGGCACAACAGCGCCTCTTTCATCTCAGACAGTTGAGGAAGTTTGGTATGGGCCCCCAAACTTTCTACAGGGGCACAACTGAGAGCATCCTGACTGGCTGCATCACTGCCTGGTATGGGAACTGTACCTCCCTTGATGGCAGGATTCTGCAGAGTGGTGCGGACAGCCCAGCGCATCTGTAGTTGTGAACTTCCCTCTATTCAGGACATTTACAAGGACAGATGTGTAAAAAGGGCCCGAAGGAACATTGGGGACCTGAGTCATCCCAACCACAATAGATTCCACTTGCTACCATCCAGGAAGCGGTATCACCACATAAAAGCCAGGATCAACAGGCTCTAGGACAACTTCTGTCACCAGGCCGTCAGACTGATGAACTCATGCTGACTTGAGTGTTCTCTGTATTACATTGACTCTTCTATTTATTATAAATTACTATGATTGCACTTTGCACACTTAGATGGAGTAAAGATTTTTACTCCTCGTGTATGTGCAGGATGTTGAATTCTTGAACCTCCTGTAGATGGTGGGTTGGGATGTGCCTCTGCCGTATTGGGCAGAGAATCCGCTACTCTGCAGGTTTTTACAATCCTGTACAATCAAAATGCTTTACCGAACCACGATGCAACCCCTCCGCTGCCTCCCTCCCTCCCTCATCAACCCTTCCCTCCCTCATCAACCCTTCCCTCCTCATCCACCGACACGGGGAATCTATGACGTCAGCGAAGGCGCGCTCCCGGCTGCCGCGCGCCGCCGCCTCCACTCTCTTCCGCCGGAAGTGAGGGTCCCGCGTCGAGTTGCGGCGGAAGGGTCGGTGAGTGAGGGAGACCGCGGGCCGTTCAGCGGGAGGGATGGGCAGAGTGCGAAGCCGCCGATCGGGATGGCTGGGAAATGGAGGGGTGTTGTGAGGGCTGGGGCCCGGGAGAAGCACCGGGCTCTCCTGAGGAGATGAGGGGGGAACTGGGGGAGGCTAGGTGGGAGACTGTCGAGGGGGCGGGGCCTGGATGGCTGACTGAGGAGTTGGGCGATGGGTGCGAGACTGGGGTGAGGAGGAACGGTACTGAGTGGGAGAGGAGGTTGGTTCCTGGGGGAAACTGGGAGATAGGGTGTATCCTGGGGGAGAAGGGGTGTGGCCTGGGAGGGAGTCGGGAGAGGGGTGTGGCCTGTTGAGAGGGGGTGTGGCCTGGGGAGAGGGGGTGTGGCCTGTTGAGAGGGGGTGTGGCATGGGAGGGAGACTGGGAGAGGGGGTGTGGCCTGGGGATACTGGGGAGAGGGTGGCCTTGGGGGAGACTGGGGAGAGGGGGTGTGGCCCGGGGGAGACTGGGGAGAGGGAATGTGGCATGGGAGGGAGACTGGGAGAGGGGGTGTGGCCTGGGGATACTGGGGAGAGGGTGGCCTTGGGGGAGACTGGGGAGAGGGGGTGTGGCCTGGGGGAGACTGGGGAGAGGGGGTGTGGCCTGGGGGGAGACTGGGGAGAGGGGGTGTGGCCTCGGGTGAAACTGTGGAGAGGGAAATGGCTTGCGGGGGCCTGGGGAGAGGGGGTGTGGGCTAGGGGGAGACTGGGGAGAGGGGGAGAGGGGGATATGGCCTGGTGGGTAGTACGTGGCAGCTGGCTGGGAACCTTTTGCAGGGAGAGTTTTGTTGGGGGCAGCTGGAGATGTCTGATTGTTCTGAGGGAGCAAAGTGGAAGTTGGAAAGAACACGAGGAGTGTGAAAAGGGAAATCAGAGGGTGGTGTCAGGAAAGCCTTGCTCATCACTGCCGAGGACTGGTGTGTATTGTACTCACCTTTCCGAGGGGCGGGGGAGGTTGAAGAAGGTTGATAGGTGGTGATAAAGTATTAACAATAGTTGATACTTGAGATGCTGATGTGGGTAATTGATAAATGGGGTAAAGAGGAAGAGGGTCCTGCTAGGTGGTTGGAGGGACTGGTGGGACAGGTCCCTGGTGATCCCCCTGTTCCCTGCTCCATTCAAAATGAACCTTATACCTCAAATTCGAAGCAGGAAAAGATTAATACATTTTAAAATCAAAAACACTAAAAAGTATCCTGGAAGTGAAAAGATTGAAATTGTTAGGGGTTTACTACCCTGAGAATTGATAGCTTGCAGTCTGCTGTTGATTGGAAGAGTAATGTCTATTTTGGATTTTGTTAGAACCATTTGGCTCCAATGCCAGGAGATGAGATTAGTGTGAATAGTGCTTGACAGTTGACTTGAATGTATTGGATAACTAGGATTTATTACCATGACTCTAGTAAATTAATGTAACCACCCCAAAAATTAAAGCAGGCTTTAATTAAAGTTGAGGCCTGTGTTGAACATCCATTTTGGAGAGTCACTTATGGAAGAAAGTGGTTTTAACACAGTTTATAGATCAGATTCATTGCATTATACTGCATGGAAACAGACTCTTTGCCTCAATTGACAGTGTTGACCAATATTCCCGTTGGACCCATAACCCTAAACCTTTCCAATCCATGTACCTGCTCAACTAGCTTATTAGAAGTTGTTATTGTACCTTCCTCAATCATTTCCTCTGGCAGCTGATTCCACATAGAATACACCCTTTGTGTTCTGGTCATAATTGGAAGAGTTCCCTGGGAATAGTGGTTCCCAACCATGGACCAATACCATTAAGTAAGAGAACTGTGGACCCCTGCTTGGAAATGATCTGGATCAGCCATCTTCATCTGATTCGTTTCATGTGTTAAGAGTCATGGGTGGGACTGATTTCCAACTTTGATTACTCAATCCCTCCCCCTCTCCTGGTTTTACCTATAACCGACTATCTTGTACTTCCTCCTCTTCCCCCCCCCCCCCACCTTCTCACTCTAACATCTTTTTACTCCAGTCCTGATGAAGGGTCTCAGCTCAATGTGCCGACTGTACTCTTTTCCATGGATACTGCCTGACATACTGGGTTCCTCTGGCATTTTGCGTGTGTTGCTTGGATTTCCAACATCTGTATGTTTTCTCTTGATAATGAAGAATCCTTCTCCATCTGAGTGTGATGGTATTCCTGAGTCTCCAGCCTGGACTTGCATGGCTGACAGTAGTGAAAACTGAGAGGAAGCTACTGACACGATGAAAGAGGCCCTGAACACTACCAGAGATAGAGGATCTTCATTGCTGCCCTAAATGCCAGCGATGTAATGAGCAGAGAGACTGAAGATAAGAAATAGGAGCAGGCTATCTGGCCCGTCAAGCCTGTTCTGCCATTCAATAAAATCATGGCTGATTTGGCTGTGGACTCATCTGCACCTACTTGGCTATTCCCCATAAAGTTTAATTCCCCTACTGTGCAAAAATCTATCCAGCCTTGTCTGAAATATACTTACTGAGAATTCCACAGATTCACCACTCTCTGGGAAAAGCAGATCTTCCTCATCTCCATCCTAAATTTATTCCCCTGCATCTTGAGGCTATGTCCCCTAGTTCTAGTTTCACCTACCAGTGGAAACAACTTTCCTGCCTCTGTCTTATCTATCCCTTTCGTAATTTTATATGTTTCTATAAGATCTCCTCTCATTCTTCTGAATTCCAGTGAGTACAATCCCAGGTGACAGTCTCTCTTCATAGTCTAACCCCCTCATCACTGGAATCAACCTGGTTACCTCCTCTGTACCGCCTCCAAAGCCAGTATATCCTTCTTCAAGTAATGAGACCAGAACTGCACGCAGTACTCCAGATGCAGCCTCATCAGTACCCTGTATGGTTGGAGCAAAGCCTCCCTGCTCTTAAATTTAATCCCTCTAGCAATGGAAGTCAACATTCCATTTGCCTTATTGATAGCCTGATGCACCTGCAAACCAACCTTTTGTAATTCACACAGAAGCACTCCCAAGTCCCCCTGCACAACAGCATGCTGCATTCATTTACCATTTAAATAATAATCTGGTCTTCCATTTTTCCTTCCAAAGTGGATGGCCTCACATTTACCAACTTTGTACTCCATCTGCCAGACCCTTGCCCACTCACTTAACCTGTCGATATCTCTCTGCAGGTTCTTCGTATCCTTAGGAGTGTTATTCATGGAGTATAAAGGGCAGTCATTTGCAGTATTTCGCATTTCCGTTAGTAAAGCTTCAGAATTCCTGTTGTCTTACAATATAATGGCTGAAAGTCAAAATAAATTTATCAGTGCTGCTTCCAGTGTGCAAGCTCAGAGAGTCAGATGGTGATCAAAGTAAATTTATTACCAAACACATCTATATGGGTGTCAGAGTGGAGATGTGTCCCTACCAAAGGAGCTATAAGGTGCTTCTTTCCTCCGCTAGCCTGCAGGTCACCCTTGGGCAAGGTGTAGCACCTGCTTAGCTCCTGTTCAGGGTCGCGTGAAACCATGAGAGCAGGTGGTGGATGGTCATATGAGCAGCTAGTACATAACACAAATCCTGGTTATGTGACCACAGACAATCTCTGAAGATGATTGATAATGGGTAAAACAAGACAAATCGCAAAGGATGAGTTGTGGAGCCCTTGACAGTGATTCTGTAGGTTGTGGAATCAGTTCAGTGGAACTGTTTCTGAACCTGGTGGTGTGGGACCCAAGGCTCCTGTACCTCCTTCCCAGTGGTAACAATGAGAAGAGAGCATGGCCTCATCGGGGGTTCGTGGGTGAAGAGGGTCTTTGGTACTGAGCCCCGGACGAGGGTGGGGGTCCTTGATGATGGAAGCTGCTCTCTTGTGACAGCACTGCATGAATATGTGCAGATTGGAGGTGAGAGCTTTGCCTATGATGGGCTGGTGACATGAATGAAGTAGTTGTTGCACTTTGCCTCATTTATGTTTTTGCTTTGTTACAGGTTACCTAGTCCAGATATCTAGCCCGAGCCCATTTTGGTATTATTCCACCCTGAAGTGCTTTCCGGAGACTGAGGCAGTTATGCTGGACCGAGACCTCGGGTGGGTATACAGCTTGTGAAACGGAATGCTCAGTTGTTGGTCTGCAATCTAGTATCCTGTTTCTCTGTTTATCTGCAACTTCTTCCAGAAGAATACTCTTTGAGAGCCAATAAAATTTAGTAATAAACTGAGGCTATATGGCCGGTAGCCAGGATTGGGATGTTCCCATTGATTGTTTGGCAGTCTTTGATATTATAGTTTTTTCTATTAGTTCTACTCCTCTTCTTGATTATATAACCATATAACAATTACAGCGCAGAAACAGGCCATCTCGGCCCTTCTAGTCCATGCCAAACGCTTACTCTCACCTAGTCCGACCTACCTGCACTCAGCCCATAACCCTCCCTTCCTTTCCTGTCCATATACCTATCCAATTTTTTTTTAAATGACAAAATTGAACCTGTCTCTACCACTTCTACTGGAAGCTCATTCCACACAGCTACCACTCTCTGAGTAAAGAAGTTCCCCCTAGTGTTACCCCTAAACTTTTGCCCCTTAACTCTCAACTCATGTCCTCTTGTTTGAATCTCCCCTACTCTCAATGGAAAAAGCCTATCCACGTCAACTCTATCTATCTCCTTCATAATTTTAAATATCTCTATCAAGTCCCCCCTCAACCTTCTATGCTCCAAAGAATAAAGACCTAACTTGTTCAACCTTTCTCTGTAACTTAGGTGCTGAAACCCAGGTAACATTCTCTATTTTGTTGATATCTGTCCTATAATTCGGTGACCAGAACTATACAGAATACTCCAAATTTGGCCTCACCAATGCTTTGTACAATTTTAACATTACATCCCAACTCCTATACTCAGTGCTCTGATTTATAAAGGCCAGCATATCAAAAGCTTTCTTCACCACCCTATCCACACGAGATTCCACCTTCAGGGAACTGTGCACCATTATTCCTAGATCACTCTGTTCTACTACATTCCTCAATGCCCTACCATTTACCATGTATGTCCTATTTTGATTAGTCCTACCAAAATGTAGCACCTCACACTTAATCAGCATTAAACTCCATCTGCCATCTTTCAGCCCACTCTTCAACCTGGCCTAAATCTCTCTGCAAGCTTTGAAAACCTACTTCATTATCCACATGATTTTCCTGTAAATGCCTCCAAGAAAACAAATCTCCAGGTAGTATATGGTGACATATATGTGCTTTGATAATAAATTTACTTTAAAATTTCAAAACTAGTGTTATCGAACTATCAGATTTGACTGGAGTTGCTTGGTCATCTGGTGTGAAATTTGCGCAGCAGGTGTATTGGAAGAAGACACGACGAAGCTGGATGAGGGTGACGATCGTACTGAGGAATGAATTGGGCTTTTTCATGACAAAAATGCTAGGCACAGCTCACTAGAGGCTAAAACAGTGAAGTGGTTTGACAGAGTAATCCTAAAGCAGATATCTCAATCTGTGGGGAAAACTAATTTTAATGGACATGTAAGATGATAACCCTGGAAGGGGATTCATAATTAGCATGTGGGAAAAGCCATTATAAGAGCAGGCCACTCTGGCCTTATGAGAAATGGTAATTGACACTTATACAAACTAGACATTTGAGGTATGGATTAAATGTTCTTCTTGTGGAACTTTGTGAAAAAGTTAAACAAGACAGTTTATTTTCAACTTGTCACACAAAATGCTGAAGGAACTCAGTAGGTCAGGCAGCATCTGTGGGGAAAAGCATGAACATTTCGGACCGAGACACTTCATCAGGGTTCAGGATTTCATCAGGATTTTCAACTTGTATTCCTTAACATATATGCAGGTGACAGTTTGGCATAATGAAAAATTATGGGCCGTTACCTAGGAATTCAAGCTCCACCCGAGATGGGAGCTGGTGGGGGTGGGGTGTCACCTGTTGTTGAGGTGAATGGTACAAGATAACTAGATGTGCACATAAGAAACATGGAGTATTTGTTGGGGTGATGGTGGGGAGAAGGCATGAGCTCAGACATCATGTGATCTGTTTCTGTTCTGTAAATTTGGTGTCATTCTATGCATAGTTGTTAAACTGCATATATCGGACTAATTGATTGATAGTTTAATGATGTTAAATTCAGTTAATGGTGAGGCATTCAGTGCTGGTGGTTGTCTATCATGTCTGATGACAGCAGGAAATCTGTGCGGGAGAGTTTTTAATGTGAAAAAACCATTGTACTGGGGCAGTTCCACTCTTGTTCTCACAAGTCTGGGTTAAATAACGTGAACAACTATCACAAACTGGAGTCCTGCTTAGTTACAGTCGATGACAATGATGTCTTCTTTGTCTCGTCGTGGCCTGCGCTCTCCATGGAGCGCTGTAGTACCATCTCACTGTAGATCTCATCCGCCCAGCCCGCAGGAGCTGATTTTGCATGCTAGGACAGGTATGTCCTTATCACATTGGGGTATGAAGCTGCAGGCCACCGTCACCTGGTTAAGCCCACTTGTCTAAGTGGTGTACTGGGGTGTAGCTACTGTCACATGCAAACAGCTACTTAGAGCCACAGGTGAGAGCTGAGTTTTGAGAGGGGACCAAAGGTGAGTGAGCTGCCCCAGAATGGACATGACAAGCCCCTTCACCAGAGGTACTAGCCCTCCTTGGACACCCCATACACTCCAATTCAGTATTGGGCTTTAAAACTTTAGATGGGTAGTGAAGGGCAACGGTGGACGTTAGGCTGTTCCAGGTTGGAGGGTTCTGGATTCGACAGTCTGTGCGAGCTAGAGGCACAAGGGTCCCCGAGAGTTTGAGCTGGGAATCCAGTGACCGATTGTTGGTTAGTCTGGGGGTCAGAGTCCAAAGATTGATCAGAAGTCTGGAAGTCATAGTCCTATGGTGGGGGGCTGGAGACCCAGAGGTTGGAGGGCCATCCTTGGCTGTGGTTATTGGGAGGGAAGGGGGCTTATTGTTTTGCTGCTTGTGTTTTGCCAAGCACTGTGGGCATACTATGTTGGTGCAGAAATATATGCTACACTTGTGGGCTTCCCCCATCATATCTTCATATGTGTTGGTTGCTAATGCAAATGCCACATCTCTGTATGCTTCAGTGCGCATGTGATAAATAAATCAGAATTGGATCACCTAAAATATGTGTATTTTGAGACTATTTTGGACAGAGCTTGGCAATATGTAGAATAAGTTACCCCGGTATTTTTGCAGATTAGTAGCTAAAACTCAATTGCAATTGGTTTGCAGTTTGAATATGTGCAAGCTGCTGGATTTGATTAAGTGTTCTGTATTTTAGTGCCTCAGAGGGAAATCCAGCCCAGAATTATTTGGGAATTGTATTAACTAAAGCAGAATGTTGCGAATATTTCTGTAAATTATCTTTGAATTGCAGCTTGCTGTTATTATTCAGTTCTTAACTCAAAGCTCATCAGCTGTTTAACCAGGATCTTACTCTAACATGCAGTGTTGAATTTGGAGATTACATGGATATGAATATTTTATTACCATAAACAAAAGCTGCCCAGTTAGAGCTTACTGTTGAATTTTTAATAGACAGTTTCTGTTAACTGTGATTTCTTTTTGAAACATGCATCCTTAATTCCTTTTGGTTGCTGTTACTCCATTGTTGTCAGAACCGGAACGGCACATCCTGCAGCATTGGAATGGTAGTGAGCAATGATATTTAATCATGGTCTTCTACTTCTATCTACCAAACTAAAGACTTATCTCTGAGGAGTCTGTCTCTCCATTTGCTCTCCCTAAGATATCCTGCAGCCTTCTTGACCAATTCAGAGTGGCACAACCTCTGTTCTCTAGAGCAGGCTTGCTACCTGTTCTCATCCTTGGTCATGATGACCTAAGGAGAGTACAGGTGTGTTAGAGGTCAGATTGGGGATAGGGATGTGGAGGAGTTCAAGATCAGGCCTCCACTTTGTACAAAGTCCAGCAACGCGGACGGGTGACAAAGGATATCTGCAGTCCAAGTCTCCGTTCTGTGCTCAAAGTTCCGGCAGTGTGGATGTGGGACAAAGGAAATCTGTCCAGGCTTCTGCTCTGTACTCGAAGGCCAGTGACGAAGGACTACTGTGTCAATGTGTCCCATCATTGGATGTCCATGCAAGGAGGAGGCACGAGGGCCAGGCAGTTGGCATGTTTGGAATTCAGGTCCCATCATCGGCTAGTCTTGCTGTGGGGATGATGGTGGGGGGGGTCAGTACTGAAGGATGATCGAACGTCGAGAGCCAATGGCCCAAGCCAGGAGGTCCGTCCTGGAGTTGGATGACTTTATGTGGTGAATGGCAGGGAGGAACGGCGCCTGTTTTGCTGTTGTTTTGTTGCTTGTGGTGGTCTGATGTTCTGCCAAAATTTGTGGGCATGCTATGATGTTACCGGAATATGTGGCGACTGTTGTGGGCTGCTCCCAGCGCATCCCCAGACTGTGCTGGTTTTAACACAAATGATGCAGTTCCCTGTATATTTTGATGTACCCGTGATAAATAATTCAGAATCTACTGTTAAAAGAGCAATAATGTTACTGAGTGCAGCAGCAATTAACATTGCCACTTTCATCTTCATTTGTAGTCCAACCCCATCTTACCCGCCTACGTATCCGGAGCCCAATATCGGGTAAGGACATTGTAGTTTTGTTTGGTATCTGTAATGTCTTTTTAATTGAAGGGACATTTCATTCTGTTATGGATCCATATTTCGGGATTCAACTATAATCTTTGTATCGTACATTATATATACGTCAAATATTGAGCTGATTTTATTATTGCTGTTTAAGTTTAGCAGTTCAGCAAGAGCAACTGATGATTTGAAGAGAGAGTAGATCTCTGCTGGCTAACTGATTATACAGCATTTTTGTAATACAGTACTGTACAAAAGTCTTGGGCATATATATTGCTAGGGTGTTTAAAACTTGTGCACAGTACTGAGGTAATTTTGTGTTACACTGTACTACTGCCACAAAAAACAAATTTCATGAGATATGTGAGTGATGATAAACCTGATTCTGATATGGGTCTCTATTTTGGACTAGAGTGGGAAAGGGGCAGGAAGAGGGTAATCGTGGTTGGGAAAAGGGGAAGGGAGAGGGGAGGAAGTGGGAAGCACCAGGCATTCTGTAATGATCAATAAACCAATTGTTTGGAATCAAATGACCTTGCCTGGTGTCTCAGGGCTGGGTGTGTCTGCACACGTGCCACTACCCTGCCCCGGCACTCATTCTCTGCCACCTGTCCCACACCCCTCCTGCAGGGCTCCATCCTCATCATTCCCAACATCCTTTGCTCCCGCCAGATCTACAAACAAGTCAGCTACTTATTCACTGTCAGTAATAATGTAAATAATGTGACAATTGGCTCAATTCTTTCTAGCTCACACTATTATATAAAATATACAGTTATTCCATAATTGTTTTGGTAATATCAGGTGTTTTGTTATAGTCTTTGAAATGGTAGACTTCAGTAGCAGATTTATTTGTGTAACAGCTGTCATTTATTCTAGACAATTTGTTACAGATCTTTTTAAATTTAATTTGCTTACTAATGCAATCCCACTATTTCAGAAGACACACACCCTATATGTCACAACCCGAGTTCAGGATCTATGAACTCAACAAACGTCTCCAGAACTGGACAGAGGTAAGTAATTTCAAGGTGGTTAGATGGTAGGGGCTTCAATTATGTATATTGTCAGAACTTCCAATCCGCTTATAGCTAAAATTTGTTCTCTGTTTAAACTCCATAGTGAAAATTAGCAAAGTTAGCACCTGGAAATGAAAGAAACCGAATTGGTTGAGGTAGCATAGCAGTTAGCACGACAATATTGCAATTCAGAGCATCAGAGTTCAATCCCGGCATTCTCTGTAAGGAGTTTGTACGTCTTCCCATGGAACGTGTGGGTTTCTCTGGGTGCTCCGGTTTCTTCCCACAGTCCAAAGGCGTACTGGGTGGGTTAATTGGTCATTGCAAATTGTCCCGTGATTAGGTTAGGGTTAAATTGCAGTTGTTGGGCGGTGTGGCTTGAATGGCTGAAAGGCCTACTCTGTGCTATATCTTTTTTTCTGTTTACAATATTTTTATTCAGAAGAAAAAAAACAAGATTTACAGAGTGCAACACATAGATACATCTCAACATAACTTGTATACATTCATATATTGTAATAAAATTGATCAAAATGTTATAGCATAACACATAAAGGTATACCACTCTCTAATCAAAAATTTAAAGATAAGTCATACATCATAAAAGAAATGTTTTATATCAAAAAAAGTCAACCCCCTACCAACTACCAAAAAAAGGCTGATGGATGATAATGGATAATTAGAAAAAAAAACTTATTCACTTAAAAAGAGAAGAAAAAAATATACATAAAAGTCTGTGCACTGTTAAACTTCATAAATTGGAAAAGTAATTTAGGAAAGGTCCCCAGATATCATAAAAAGATTTTTGAATTTAAGACTGAGCAGCAGATCTTTTCTAAATTTAAATAAGACATAATATCACGTAGCCATTGAAGATGTGTAGGAGGGGTAGACTCCTTCCATTTAAGCAAGATTGCTCTTCTTGCTAAAAGAGAGTCTGCTATATCTGTAAATAAATAAATAGTTAGAGAAAAACCGACCTATAGCTACCTGCATCGGGAGGGTCTGTTGACCAATTTCCATTGCTACTCATTCACTAGTTTCTGGGGTACAGTAAGTACACAGGCGTGCTTTTCTTAGTACTTTTCCAAAGTGACCTTCAATTAAATTAGTGTTGTTCCACTGTGGGGTTTCTGAACACGTCCCTTTGAAAGAGAAAAAAGACAGTTAGGGTTAATGAGGAACATACACAAAACGCTAGTGGAATGCAGCAGGCCAGGCAGCATCATTGCTTCTTCCTATAGATGCTGCCTGGCCTGCTGTGTTCCACCAGAATTTCCAACATCTGCAGATTTCCTCGTGTAGGGTTAATGAGTCGTGGGTATGCCATGTTGATGCCGGTAGCGTGGTGATACTTGTGGGCTGCCCAGCATAACCTTTATTGATTTGATTTGAAGTACACGGCACATTTCACTGGATGTTGTAAAGTACCGTACATCTGACAAAGCTAATCTCATGTATGTTTCTCTGTTAGTTTAATTTGGTTCCATATTCAACAAGTGTGAAGGACTTTTGTCCCCAGTGATTACATTGTTGGTGTGATTTTTTTTTCCCTCTCTCTCCAGGAGTGTGACAACCTTTGGTGGGATGCTTTCACCACAGAATTTTTTGAAGACGATGCAGTATTGACTGTGGCCTGCTGCCTAGAAGATGGACCAAAAAGATACAGTGAGTTTTTGTTGCTGTCCTTCATAGCTCGCACATATTTCAAGTAAAAAGCATGTAATGAAGTAAATTAGAAAATAATGTGCTTTTATTTAAAGGCATAAAAATTAGCAAGAAACATTAATAAAATGTGTCAAGTATTGTAAAATGTCCAATACAAATACCCTGTAATTCAGTAAACTGTTATCAGCCAGTACTTACCAACTGTTTACTCATGGTTATCCAATTTAGGCTTTATCAACATCATTATGTGCTATGACGAGCGATGTAGGTGATCATGGCTACATGACCTTGATTGTTCTTGTCAAATTTTTCTACAGAAGTGATTTGTCTTTGCTGTCTTCTGGGCAGTGTCTTTACAAGACAATTGCCCCCAGCCTTTATCAATACATTTCAAAGATTCTCTGCCTGGTGTCAGTAGTTGCATAACCAGGACTTGTGATATGTACCACTTGCTCCCATGGCTTCACATGACTCTGATCGGGGGGGGCTAAGCAGGTGCTACACCTTGCCCAGGGGTGACCTGCAGGCCAGCAAAGGGAAGGAGCACCTTACACCTCCTTTGGTGGAGATGTCTCTCCACCCCACCACCTTAGTTTAGGCTTCAGCAGAACCTTTTGGCTCCAGATCTCATCACAACCATGTTGCTGATAAATAAAGAGAAATAAAGATTAGTTTGATTTGTTGCAAGTATGTTGAAATCTAGTGAAATATGCTATTTGTATCAATGAGCAGCGCAGTCTGAGGATATGCTGCGGGCAGCTTGCAGGTGTAGCCACACTTAGGGCACCAATGGTCCAATGGAATGATCCCAATACGTATATCATAAGAATGTGGAAGGAAACTGGAGCACCTGGAGAAAACCCAAGTGGACATGGGAGAGATAAATTCCTTGGAGACAGCAGCAGGAATCGTACCACAATCTTCCAATCTCAGGAGCTGTAAAGATTTATGCTAATCTTTATGCTACTGACATAGATGTGGGTGAAAGAGCTCTTTACTGAGGTTGGAGTGATTGCTGTTGCCAAGTAGGCAGCACCTGATAGACGGTGGCACCAAGGTGGGCTGATAAAACTGAAATTAACTGGGAAAATACTCCAAAAGTTGTGGTCATACCTCCACAAAGACAGATGGTTGTGATCTGTTTTTCTGGAGGTAGGCAGCATGGTAGTGTAGGGGTTAGCGCAATCGTTTTACAGAGCTAGTGATCATCAGTTGGGTTGGATTGCTGCTGTCTGAAAGGGGTTTGTATGTCCTCCCCGTGACGTACAGGTTGGGTTTAGTAAGCTGTGGGCATGCTATGTTGGCGCTGGAAGCATGATTTCACTTGTGGACTGCCCCCAGCACACTCCAGGGACTGTGTTGGACTTTGATGCAAAACAATGCATTTCACTGTATGTTTTAATGTACATGTGACAATTAAAACTAATTTTTGTAAAATCAATTCAATTCTAGATCCAGGATGTTACTGCAGGAATTCCTTAGGGCAGTGTCCTTGGTCCAACCGTATTTATCTGCTTCATTGACCTTCCTTCCATGATAAGATCAGAAGAGACCTGAAGACCACAAGATGTAGGAGCAGAATTAGGCCATTTGGCCCATCGAGTCTGCTCCACCATTTTATCATGGCTGATCCAATTTTCCTCTCAGCCCCAATCTCCTGCCTTCTCCCCTAACCCTTCATGCCCTGACCATTAAAGAATCTATCGTCTGCTTTACATATACATAAAGACTTAGCTTCCACAGCTGCTTGTGGCAACGAATTTCACAGAATCACCACTCTCTGGTTAAAGAAATTCCTCCTCATCTCCATTCTAAAAGGACACCCCTCTATTCTGAGTCTGTGCCCTCTGACCTTAGACTCCCCCACCATAGGAAACATCCTCTCCACATCCACTCTATCTGTGTCCTCTGGTCCTAGACTCCCCCACTATAGGAAACATCCCCTCCACATCCACTCTATCTGTGTCCTCTGGTCCTAGACTCCCCACCATAGGAAACATCATCTCCACATCCACTCTATCTGTGTCCTCTGGTCCTAGACTCCTCCACTATAGGAAACATCATCTCCACATCCACTCTGTCTGTGTCCTCTGGTCCTAGACTCCCCCACTATAGGAAACATCATCTCCACATCCACTCTACCAAGGCTTTTCACCATTTGATAGGTTTCAATGAGGTTTCATTTTTGGGAACCTTATTTGAGTCCTCTCCAAATTCAGCCCATCCTTTCTCAGATAAGGGCCTAAAACTGCTGACAATACTCCAAGTGAGGCCTCAGCAGTGCTTTATATAAAGTTTCAATATTACATCCTTGCTTTTATATTCTAGTTCTCTTGAAATGAATGCCAACATTGCATTTACCTTCCTCACCACAGACACACCCTGACTCTATTTCCCAAGTCCCTTTACCTTAGTTTTTGTATTTTCTCTCCACATAGAAAATATTCAACCCTTTCATTTATTCCACCAAAGCGCACTCCTCGATGTTGTATTCCATCTGCCACTTGTTTGCCCATTCTCTTAATCTAAGTCCTTTTGTAGCTTCTCTACTTCCTCAAAACTACCTGCCCCTCCATCTATCTTCACATGGTCGGCAAACTTTGCAACAAAGCCATCAGTTCCATCATCCAAATTATTGACATATAATGTAAAAAAGTATCGGTCCCAACACAGACCCCATGGAACACCATTAGTCACCGGCAGCCAGTCAGGAACGGCTTTGTTTATTCCCACTCTTTGCCTCCTACCAATCAGCTCTGCTTTATCCATGCTAGAATACCATGGGCTCAAACTTGTTAAGCAGCCTCGTGTGGCACCTTGTCAAAAAGGCCTTCTGGAAGTCCAAGAACACAACATCAACTGATACTTCATTTCTATCCTGCTTGTTATTTCTTCAAAGAATTCCAACAGAGTTGCAGGCAAGATTTTCCCTTGAGGAAACCATGCTGAATACGGCCTGTTTTATCATGTGCTTCCAAGTATCATTCTTAATAATAGACCAACATCTTCCCTACCTCTGAAGTCAGACTAACTGGCCTATAGTTTCCTTTCTTTTGCCTGTCTCCCTTCTTAAAAAATAGAATGACTTTTGCAATTTTCCAGTGTTCTGGAACCATTCTAGAATCTAGTGATTCTAGAGAGATCATTACTAATGTCTTCACAATCTCTTCAGCCACCTCATTCTGGTCTAGGTGACTTTTTTTAATCTTAAAACATTTCAGTTTCCCAAGAACCTTCTCCCTAGTAATGGTAACTTCACACACTTCATTACCCCTAACACCTGGAGCTTCCACCCTACTGCTGGTGTCTTCTGCAGTAAAGACCGATGCATAATACTTATTCAGTTCGTTTGCCATTTCGTTGTCCCCCATTGCTACCTCTCCAGCTTCGTTTTCCAGCGGTCCAATATCCACTTTCACCTCTCTTTTACACTTTATGTGTTTGAAGAAGCTTTTGATATCCTCTTTGTTATTATTGGCGAGGTGAAATTCAACTTTATTCACAAATCCTCAACAACTAAACCAGTCCATGTCTGAATGTAGCAGGAAATGGACAACATTTTCAGGCATAGGCTGATACGGGTTTCCCCCGCTATCTGAAGGTAGTGTTCCTATGAAACCGTTCGTAAGCTGAAATGTTGTAAAGCAAAGAAGCAATTTCCATTAATTTATATGGGAAAAATTTGAACATTCCCAGACCCCAAAAAAACCTACCAAATTATACCAAATAGCACATAAAACCTAAAATAACACTAACATATAGTAAAAGCAGGAATGATATGATAAATACACAGCTATATAAAGTAGAAATGATGAATGTGCAGTGTAATCTCACTTACCAGAATTGGGAAGATTGAGCCAAAACCGATTTGTAGAAAAAAGTCGGCACATACATGCATGCACATACACCTGCCTGCGCAAGGCTCCGTGGTCATGGTAGTCTTTCTCGGGAGTAAACACAAGTTTAAAGCAGGCATCTTTTTTCGTAAAAACGAAAATCCTCTTGGTTAGCGAAAACAGGTACTAATGTAATGTCGTAAAGTGAACGTTCAGAAAGCAGGGGCAGCTATATATGGTAAGTAACATTTATGTCATAGAAGTGCTAGGCAACAACTCCAACAAAATAGACTTAGAATTTTTTATTTACTGGCATTGCTATTGCTGAGTCCCCTGATCAATATCCTGGGGCCACTATTAACTCAGCTGGGACAGTTATGTGGCTACAAGGACAGATCAGAGGCTAGAGTTAGTCATCTCTATCGTGGGTACTAGCCTCCGTAGTATCCAGGACATCTTCAAGGAGTGGTGCCTCAGAAAGTTAGTGTCCTCCACTAAAGTCTCACAGCCACCCAGGACATGCTCTCTTCTCATTGTTGCCGTCAGGCCTGAAGGCACCCACTCAGCGATTCAGGAACAGGTTCTTCTCCTCTCCCATCTGAATTCTGAATGTTCATTGAACCCATGAACACTACCTCACTACTTATCTAATTCAGCTGTTTAATATAGCTATACATATATTTTTATTGTAATTAAGATTTTTTTCACAATTATTGTGTATTGCATTGTATGCCAGTGATATTAAACCTTATTCTGATTCTGAAATGTATGTTATTCACTTGATAGATGAGAAATGTCCAGCATTCTGCAGACTACTAGCTGCTTTGAATTCATTACATTGTGGACAAATTGGTTCAAGATCTTGAAGTTTAACTATTCTTGTCTCTTGTTTCTCCTAAGCAATTGGCCGGACTCTAATCCCTCGCTATTTTCGTAGTATCTTTGATGGTGGAGCAACAGACCTTTATTTTAACTTGAAGCACTCAAAAGAATCATTCCATGGCAATCTGGTGATATTGGACTGTGACCTCTGCAGCATGGTCACACTACACAACAAACCTATCTTCACCAAGGTAGGACAAGCCCTGCATGTTTGAGTGGGTGGCTTGAGTTCTTGCTGTCACTCTGAACCTGCAGTTAGATCAGGAATCAGGAGAGCAGTTATTTAGTTTTTAATTTATCCCAGTTAATTTTTGCTGTGGCATTCATTTAGAAATACAGATGAGCTAAAAAAAAAGTGGCTAGTGTTAAAAGTAGAGTATCAAGATTTTTAACTTAAATAATTTGTAGTAGTCCTAACTTGTAGATGTTTTGCACAACTTTTTAGTTCTGATGCAATACACGCAAAATACTGGAGAAACTCAGTTGAAGGATGCAGGACAAGACTGAGAAATTATGAATTTAACAGACAGCAGAGATCAGTTTGATTATGACCATAGCCTTGATGAATTGGAAGTTGAATGAGTTGCCATGTCATTCCGTTTGCTCCTGTCTATTTATCCAGGTGTGTACAGAAGGTCGCCTCTACCTTGAATTTACCTTTGATGATTTGATGCGCATAAAGAATTGGCATTTTAATATCAGACAAAATCGTGAACTCCTCTCACGCAGCATCCTTGCAACGCATGTGAGTATCTGACTTCCACTTAAAAGTGGTTTCAGCTGGTTAGTCTAACACCACATGAAGATGTATTCACAGATGGTGTTAAGGAAAGCCACCCTAAAAGGCACCTCCCTACAAACGAGGGTACATGACAAAAATACACATGGTGGTCTCTTTATTAAGTACAGGAATGGAGCTAGGTGTGGTTTTCCGCTACTGTAGCCCATCCACTTCAAGGTTTAACGTGCATTCAGAGATGCACATCATTGTTGTAACGCATGGTGATTTGAGTTACTGTCACTTTCCTGTCAGCTTGATCCACTCTGCCCATTCTTCTCTAACCTCTCTCATTAACAGGTCATTTTCGTCCACAGAACTGCTACTCACTGGATGTTATTTTGTGTTTCACACAATTCTCTGTAAGCTCCAGAGACTGCTGTGCATGAAAATCCTAAGGGATCAGCAGTTTCTGAGATACTTACTCCGTCCTGTCTAGCACCAATAATCGATCAACAGTCAAGATCTCTTAGAACATATTTGTTTCTTATTCTGGAGTTTGTTGTGACAATAACTGAGCCTCTTGACCATATCTGCATGCTTCTATGCATTGAGTTACTGTCACATGATTGGTTGATTAGATATTTGCATTATCAAGCAGCTGTACCTAATAAAGTGGTCACTGAGTGTACATTCCTGAAAGTTTACCTGACTTTGTAGTTACAGTGTTAATTCTGTTAGTGGCAGGTTTGATATTTGGGAAAAAAAACTTTTAAAAATGAATTTTTGTTTTCATTTTAAATTTTAGTATTTTGTGTAACTAACCACATTAATATTTGTCACCTTGCAAAGTAAAGTTCATTACACACAGGCCCTTTGAGTTGCACCACCCAGCAACCTACCAATTTAACCCTAGCCTAAAGCAGGACAAGTTACAGTGACCAGTTACCCCATTAATCAGTACATCATTACAATATATATTAATGATTTATATGAAGGGATTAAAAGTAACATTAGCAAACTTGCAGATGACACAAAGCTGGGTGGCAGTGTGAAATGTCAGGAGGATGTTATGAGAATGCAGGGTGACTTGGACAGGTTGGGTGAGTGGGCAGATACATGGCAGATGTAGTTTAATGTGGATAAATGTGAGGTTATCCATTTTGGTGGCAAGAACAGGAAGGCAGATTACTATCTGAATTGTGTCAAGTTAGGAAAAGGGGAAGTACAACGAGATCCAGGTGTCCTTGTTCATCAGTCACTGAAAGTAAGTGTGTAGGTACAGCAGGCAGTGAAGAAAGCTAATGGCATGTTGGCTTTCATAACAAAGGGAGTTGTAAAGGTGCAAAGAGGTCCTTGTGCAGTTGTACAGGGCCCTGGTGAGACCACACCTGGAGTACTGTGTTCAGTTTTGGTCTCCAAATTTGAGGAAGGACATTCTTGCTATTAAGGGAGTGCAACATAGGTTCACGAGGATTAATAAGATTATTAAGGGATTGGACACACTGGAGGCAGGAAACATGTTCCCGATGTTGGGGGAGTCCAGAGCCAGAGGCCACAGTTTAAGGGGTAGGCCATTTAGAACGGAGTTGAGGAAAAACTTTTTCACCCAGAGAGTTGTGGATCTTTGGAATGCTCTGCCTCAGAAGGCAGTGGAGGTCAAGTCTCTGGATGCATTCAAGAGAGAGTTAGATAGAGCTCTTATAGATAGCGGGGTCAAGGGATATGGGGAGAGGGCAGGAACGGGGTACTGATTGTGGATGATCAGCCATGATCACATTGAATGGCGGTGCTGGCTTGAAGGGCTGAATGGCCTACTCCTGCACCTACTGTCTATTATTGGAATGGTGTAGGAGACCAGAGCACCTGGAGGAAATCCACACGGTTCACAGGGAAGAACATTCAAGCTCCTCATGGGCGATGCTGGAATTGAACTCCAAATGCTGCAATGTCCTGAGTTGTGATAGTGTCATGCTAAATGTTTTGCCACGTTGCGGGGAAAATGAGGACATTTTCCATACATTGAATGACCACAAGATGTTCTGAGATCATGGAAAGAACACCGCATAGCAGCAACCAATTCCCACGTTCCTGAAATGGGACATCTGCAACATCTGAATGATGGTGTTATTGTTTACCCCTCTATGTGCATGAGCTGTATGCTTGGCGAAACTTGTGCAGACTATCGAGGTTGAGAAAATATCAGTGTTCAGACTTTTGGAATGTGTAGAGGGAAAAGAACAATGAAGGTTTTTGTTGCATTCTGCATTATATTTATTTTATAGAGATACAATGCGGAACAGGCCCTTCAAGCTGAACTGCCCAGTAATCCCCCAATTTAACCCTAGCCTAACCACAGGACAGTTTACTATGTCCAATTAACCTACCAACCAGTACACCTTTGGACTGTGGGAGGAAACCGGAGCACCCGGAGAAAACCCAAGCAGTCACAGGGAGAACATCCAGGCTCCTTGCGGACAGCAGTGGGAAATGAACTTGGCTCCTGGGTACTGTAAAGTATTGTGCTATTCACTACGCTGCTGTGCTGCCCATGTGTTCTGATGTCTCGCTATAGTATTATCTTCAAAACTGATTAAATTCATTTTTGTCTACCTTAACAGGTAGTTTTTTTTAAATAGTTGTAATAGGAATTTGACTTGAATGTACATACCTTTAGTAGTAGTCTCTCGAAGTCTGAGGAAGACATACCAATAAAGTGTTAAATGAGATATAAAGTTGTGGTAGTTTGAAACACAGAGATGGTCTTCAGAAAAACATTTTGTGGTTTTGATCCTGTTGTGTTAACTCTTTTAGGCCCAGGATCCTCCGATGTTGGAACAGCTATCCAATAGTATCACCCGCTCTGGCCTCTCAAACTTCACTCTTAACTACCTCAGAGTAAGTGTGGTTCTTAAGTGGTAGCTGAGGTCTATGAGACAAGACAAGTTTTTATTTTAAATGTAGAATTATTTTATATGAAACAGACAATTTCTCTGCTCCCAGGGTTCTTGAAGTCGATGAAGAGGCAGTTGTGATTGAAAAGTACCAAGTCTAACCTGATGGGATTAAAAAGCGTTTACCCATCTTACTGTGCTCTGTCTGGTCAGTGTTTGAAACTGATCACCTGTTCTTAAGCGCTGACAAGAATTTATTTTTGTGTGTAAATGCAGTTCTGTCTAGTTAGTGTTTGGGATCTCTGCAATACTGGCAGGATCAGCATTACTATCCGTCTCTAGCTGCCTTCAAGAAGTTGGTGGTGAAAAGATGGGGTCCCTTGAATGAATGTGGTCCAATCTGTTAGGGATTCCTTGGGAGTTAAGGAATTATAAGACCATGGCAAATATTAATTAAGTCTTTATTGTTTAAAATTGCTTAAGAAGTAATCAGTTTAAGGATGGTTTTGATAACAAACAGTACTGTTGGAGCAAAGTTCAAGGCACATATTTCACCATATACAAACTTGAGATTAGTTTTTTTTTTGCAGGCATGCTCAGGAAATCCACTCAGTAAAATTACTGCAGTGGGTTGGCTGCTAAGAGATATGGTTGGCAAAGTGGTCACATGAGTGTATCGGCCGAATGTTAGACATTATGTTAATTGGCCTGTGTCAAGCCAGCTATGAGCTAAATTATTTACGCTATTGCAACCAAGTTCAAGGAAGCTTGCAGACCAGACTGATATTGTCACTCAGCACATCAAGCATGGTCACAGGCATAGCGAATTTATCAAGAGTCGAATTTATCACATAGCCCGTACAGCACTTACCTTGTGTGTCTAGGTTCCCTGTCCTAAAGCTTTTAGAGCATTTATGTGAATTAGTTTGTCTCAGCAAAGGTGTTTGAACCTTCAGAGGTGTCTTATCAATTACAATTTGGTTCCTCAAAGGAATCATTTGTCAGACTCATAATGTTGAAGAAATCAATGTCAGTGTAGCTTCCAAAATTATATTGAATCACCTACTGTTACCATTGTCTTGAAAAGTATAAAATCTTGATGTTCTTTGAGTTTGGGAGACTACCAAGAGGGTCTCCAAGAAAATGCCTGCTTGTTGTGAATAAAGACTTTCGTATTCACCAGTTTCTCTGGTGAGTTAGTCACAATCACAACACTATAGACAGTTACTGATGTCTTTACCAGACCCACCTCGTGGTTTTACAAAAGTGTTCAATATGTTGTTGCCATGAATAGAAACTCAGTGGCATACTGCGGTAGAAAGTGCAGGTGCAGGAGCAAACCCATTTGCTTTGAAGTGGTTCCATTACAAGAAGTGAGATCTGAAACTTTCAACAGGCTGTAGACTCCATCAGAATGATTTTCCAGTCATGCTGAAGTAATTCTGGCAAATTCTGTGGTTTCTGATGATGACCCTGGTCCTAACAAAATAAAGAAGTCATCGTCTTTCAGAAAGGATTATAGGATTTTTTTTGGGGGGAGTGGAGTTGAGTAAGAGATGAGGCTAAAGTTGTGGAGTCTTTCAGACCCTAGGCTCACCCAGATGGACAGCAACCTTTTTCCAAAACTCATGTTACCAAATCACATTTGTGGCAAAAGTGTTTTCCTTGGATTTTCCCTGATATGAGTGTGTAATGGGGTGGCAAGATGGTGGAAATATTTCTCTGCAAAAGGAGGTGCAAGGCACTCCTTCCCTCTGCTAGCCTGCAGGTCACCCTTGGGCAAGGTGTTTAGCTCCCTCCGATCAGGGTCACGTGGAGCCAAGGGAACAGGTATTGGATGGTCACTGGTGCATATCACAAGTCCTGGTTATGTGACTCTGACCTCAGGCAGACAATCTCTGAAGAGTATTGATAATGGCTGGGGTCACCCATCTTATAAAGACACTGCCCAGAAGAAGGCAATGGCAAACCACTTACGCAGAAAAATAAGCCAAGAATAATCATGGTCCTGAGACCATAGTCGCCCGTGTCATACGACATGGCACATGATGATGATGCAATCACCCAAATGGATAGCAGAATACTTCTCAAACCTGCAGGTTCATGTTATTGGATCACAGTTGAGGAAAAAGCATTCTCCTTGGATTTATCTTAATAATGTGTGTGTAATGGAAGTGCAGCAAACAAAGGACATTGCAGTAAGAGGTATTTATGGCACTTTTTGTGTCCAGGACTTTGCTGTAAAAACTGATAAAACTGGTTCTAAAATAAAATATCTTGGACAGATTGTATGATTTATTTATTCATTTTGCTTTTGCACAATCCAGCTCTGCGTCATTTTGGAGCCAATGCAGGAACTGATGTCAAGACACAAAACCTATAACCTTAGCCCTCGAGACTGTCTGAAGACCTGCCTGTTTCAGAAGTGGCAGCGGATGGTGGCTCCTCCCGGTAAGTGGCTGGGAATATCTGCAGAAATGCACCCGTAAAGATTAGAAAGGTTACAGTGAAATGCGTCATTTGTGTTAATGACCTACGCAGTTCGAGGATGTACCAGGGTAGCCCGCAAGTGCGAACGTAGCATGCCCACAGCTCACCAATCCTCACCCTAACCTGTACGTCTTTGGATTGTGAGAGGAAACCCACACGGGGAGAGCGTACAGACCGCTGATGAAGACATTGAGCCCCTATTGGTGGCTCTGTGACATATTTTTTCTCCCAGTGACCTAGTCCCCCACTCACAACCCCCTCCAGCTTCTCCCATGAACCACCTCCAGTTTACAGTGAACAATTGATACTCTACGTGTCTTTGGGATGTGGGAGGATACAAAAGCACATGGGGGAAACACACAATTACAAGAAGAACGTGCAAACTCCACACATGGAAGCTGAGGTCAGAGCCACACTGATCTGTGAATGTTCTACACTCTCTGCGGAGTCACTGTGTCAGCCATCTGGGATGGCAGCCAGACACTGTGACACCTTTCGGGTCAGGAGAGGTACTTACTTTGGGTCACCTCCCACCCACATGTTGAATGTAATTACTTGTGAGCACTGGGATTTCAGTGAAAGAGAGGTGATTAAGGATCAGTTTTATCTTGTCACACATACGTTGAAATGTATAGTGAAATGTGTCGTTTGCATTAAATGAGGATTGTGCTGGGCAGCCTGCAAGTGTCACCCACAAGTAGAAATAGGCGATGGGCTCCATATTTAACTACTTGTTCAAATTAATGTCCAACAGCTTTTCAGCTTGTTTTTCTTATTTTCACATAGCGGAACCCGTCAGACCTCCAACTGCTAAGCGGCGAAAGAGGAAACAGTCCGGAGGCAACACATCCAGTGTGGGGCCGTCCAGTAACAGCAGTGGGGGCAGTAAAAGAAAGAGCAGTCCTGCCACGGGCTTCAGTCTGTCCAGTCAGGTACCTGTAAGCATCCTTCTCTACTCAGTCAACTATCACTAACACTGTGAAACCAGCTGGCTTCTTTACACAGACCTTGTGAGTGACATATCCATTGAGACGTTCAATCTGGCTGTCATCTGACATGTTCTGTCCTGGATTAGGTTGCGAGAATTGTTCTTCTAGTACAAAATGCAAGTTTATAGCATTTCCATAAATGTGGCTTAGATAAATAATAGAGACATTGCTACAAAATTAGCTTAAGTTGACACTTAAGCCCATCAAATATTGGAAGGCCTAGATAAAGTGGATGAGGAGAGCGTGTTTCCTGTAGTGGGGGAGTCTATGATCAGAAGACACAAGATTAGGGCGGAGGTGAGAAACTTTATTAGCCAAAGAGTGATGAACCTGTAGAATTTATTGCCTCAGATTGCTGTTGAGCTCAAGCCATTGGATGTATTTGAAGCGGAGGTTGTTTAGTAAAGATATCAAATGCTGTGGGGAGGAGGGAGGAGAGAGGAGAATGGGGTTGAGAGGGATAATAAATCCGCCAAGATGAAGTGGCGGAGCAGACTCGATGGCTGAATAGCCTAATTCTTTTTGTAGATCTTATGGAACTAGTTCTAATTCTTAAGGGAATATTGATATACCACTGGCTACTCCTGATGAATGCTAATATCCCCAACTGTGTTTGGAGCAGCTTTAAAGGTAGTTGTCTGTCTCCTAACAGTTGGCTGTTACGCAAGTGTTATCTGCACTAATAAATGCTAATGAACTGAAGATCAGGGTCAGGCAATATAGACAGTTATTAGCAAGTGGGACTAAGTGGTGCTCATTTGAAAGCAAAGTTCCTTCAAATAGAGTAAAATAGCACGTGTGTGGATTCCTGTCAGATGTACCATGAGCTAAAAACATCAAAAGTGTTATTATTTGTACTTGTACTTCCATCTGGCTGTTACAAGATACTTGGCCGTGGTTTATAAGGAGTGAAATATGGTGCTGGTGAGGGTATAGTAACAGAAAGTGCACAGTTGAGGCAGGAGCATTAGGAAAGGGAGTTAGAGGATTGAAATAGTTAAGGATGAGGAAGGTGATTAAAAGATGAATCGCATAGGAACCAGCTATTTCTTACTGCAAGTAAGAAAATATATTTCTTAACTTGATTACAGATAGAGATAGCTAGTTCCTATCCGATTTCTCATTCAGTCCTTTTTTCCACCTATCACCTCCCAGCTTCTCACTTCATCCTCCCTCCCCTCACCTATCCCCTACCGGCTTGTACTCCCCCACCTCCCCTCCCCCCGTCTTATCCTGGCTTCTGACACCCCCCCCACCCCCCAACCTCCACTTTTTCAGTCCTGATGAAGGATTTTGGCCTGAAACATCTGCAGATGCTGTTAGACCTGCTGAGTTCCTCCATCATTCTGTCTGTGTGTTACTCAGGAAATAGCTGGTGTTGTGGTAGGGGAGAGCATGATAGAAAAATACTTCAAGTTGTGTTGGGATTAGTCATGGACCCTGGGTAAGTTACTGTTCAAGGATTGCTGAACTGTAGAAGCATTCCTTAGATCAGGGGTTCCCAATCTAGGGTTCACGGAACCTTCACGGTTAAGGGTAGCAAGCAGTCCATGGCATAAAAAAGGTTGTGAACCCTTGCTTTAGGTGAACTTGGAGGATAAATCCAAGGGACACCAGAAATCATGCCGATAATACCATGATGCTTAAATATCTAGATAAGTAAAGAGTTTCCTTATTTCTTAATTACGGTTCTGCAATCCTGAATGTACCTCAGATGACACACATTTGGATCTGAATTCAAAAGCAGAGTGCAGTAGCCAGTGCAAGTGCTGTGTAAACAGGTCTGCTGGATTCGTGTGCGGATATGGGCTTATACGGAAGGATGGGAAAGCTAACTGGCTAATAAATTCCGTGGAAGCATTTTGACACCTTCAAATCCATGAAATTCAGCAAGCAGCTTACTGACCTTCAAATATAGATGCCATCATCAACTAGTTTGTAATTGTAGATGGAAGCTGAGTGTTTGAAACTGTCAATAAGCTCTTGTCTTCATGTGAAACATTTGCTGTTCCTTACCCTGAATGTTTTATAGGTGCGGGAAGTCGGGTTTAGAGAGGTGTCTGTTTTTGGTGTAGTACTGACCTGCTGTGTTCTTTACATTCTATGGTTCATGAATTATAATTTTACACACCTTCTCAAATTCTCAGGCTCTCACAGAGGTTTGCCTTAAAGCCACACACCACCTTTTATTGGTATTTTAAACTCCAGTTGTAATTTCCCAGTCTTCTGCCTTGAATCCCAACTTCGCAATAGGGATTTACTCCATCTGTGAGACTATGAGTGATATTGCAGGTACACATTATAAAGTTTGAAAGTGATAATGGTGGTGCCCTTTCCTGTGGAAAATAGATGGATTAATGTTGTAGTTCAGCAGTGGCTGATATGCTGAGCATAGAGGCTGTAATCTTAAACACAAAAGGTTCAGCAGATGCTGGAAATCTTGAGCAACACACACTAAATGCTGGAGAAACTCAGCAAGTCAGGTAGTATCAGTCAGGAATCAGTTGACATTTCAGCCATTCACATTCCCCATTCTGGTTCCCCTTTCTCCCTTTCTCCTCTCCTGCCATTCACCTCCCTCTGGTTTCCCTCTTCCTTCCCTTTCCCACATGGTCCGTTCTCCTCTCCTATCAGATTCCTCCTCCTTCAGCCTTTTATCACTCTCCCACCTATCATCTCCCAACATCTTACTTCATTCTGCCTCTCCCACCCACCTCCCTCACCTGTTTTCATCTATAATCTTCCAGATTGTACTCCTCCTCTCCCTTGTTCCATTTTCTTATTCTGGTTTCTCCCCCTCACCCCATTCTTTCCAGTTCCAATGAAGGGTTTCAGCTAAAATGCCAACTGTTTGTTCCCCTCCATTGATGCTGCCTGATGTGCTGAGTTTTCCCCCAGTATTTTGTGTGTGAGGATGTAATCTTGGTTTTAGCTCAGGTAAAGAACACATTTCTAAGTCACAGATTCTGAGTGAGTTGGCTGTCTTACTACCTCAGCAGGCACAGAAGTCATTGATCAGCCACCATTGTAGGTTAATTGGCATCTTGTATTAGGGGAGCCAAATTTTCATCATCGTCTTTTCCAAAAACATTCCACTAAGGCCCATTTTGTGTTATCAAAGGCTTCAATAAAATGGATGACCAGAAAAATATTATTTTGATAGATTAGTCTTTGCTGAAGTCAGCTGGTAGTGTAGTGGCATCAGCACTGGACTTCGAGGTGAGTGATCCCAGTCCAATCCGGCTGGTTTCTTGCACGCTTTCCATCCGTGTTGTACTGAGTGTTGAGCTAGCAACTCGGCCTTGTAAAATACAGACAAAAATGTTAAAGAAATAGCAAGGTTGCCACACCATGTGCTACGAGGCATGGAAAGGAACAATAAACAACTGATCTTTGCTGAGAGAATTAATGTCATTGTCTCATTGAGTGGCAATCTTTAGTTCATTTTGGTACTTGGTTTGATAAGATAATATATTAATGTTACCAGAGTGTTGTGTGAAAAATGATCTTCGAGCATCACCTGCTAATAATTGAAGTATTGACCACTCTCCTTTGCATTGATTGAAGTTAGATCACCTTTAAGCCTTCAGAGAAACAATGACCTATTACACCTTTGCTAAAGAACACAGCAGATTTCTGTATCATACATTGGATGTGATACCTAAAAAGTAATACAAATTGTTCCCAACTATTAAAAAAAAACCCGAATAAAATTTGAGGAATTGCATGTAGTGAATAAGTAGAGAATGGATTGGCAAGATGAGCCTTTGATTAAGAGTGCCCTCTTCTCTTGCAGGTTCAGCCTGAGAGTAACTTGCTGGGCTAAAAGGGTAGGGTTTATGCCCCTGTCCCTGCACCAATCTAGGCCAAGGTAGAACATTGTTAGACAATAGGTGGGTTTCGGCAGCTGGGGACAAGACAGACTGCTTCGAAAACTCAGGAGACTGGTTTTCGTCTTACCCTCCATGTTGTAGACATAAAGGCGGACAAACATTTAAAAGAATCGCATTGATGCTGTTAGGATTTCCTTGAATCTAACCAAATGAGTTCTATTCCTTGAATCCAACTAGCCTGGTGTGGTTATGGGACAGAGAGTTTGCAACTGGACTGAAACCTGTCAGCATTTCACTCTACTCTTTGAAAATCAGACCATTAAAGCTAATGGCCTTGTTTGGAAAATATTGAGGAATGGTATAATTGGCTGATAGAATATTACAGAACATTACAATAGTCCAGATTGAGCTCTGGACTACTTCAACTTCAGATTCTGCCCTGGCAGAATTGAACAAAGAATTACCCAGTCATTAATATTCTAAAATGTTGGTAAATAGGGCAAATCTGTAATATGTTCAGGACTAAGGTTGTTTGGCCAGATTTTGGCCAATAAGTGGTGTATTTCGGCACATCAAAGTTTTTTTTAAAGAAACTTTTTCATACTGAGCAGTCAGCAGACATTTTGTACAAGGTAGCTCTTTATAACTTTTAAGATTTATTAAATATAATCCAGAGGGACTTTATTCATAAAAATCTGTAGATTTCCTTGGAGGAAGCTGGAGATCAAATCTGGCATGAAAAAGAGAATGATCAGATGATAACCACCTCTCCCCCGTGTGATCAAATCAAATTAATTCAGAAGAAGATTCTGTGCACAAATTATCACAATAATGGACGTTGAACTGAGAGTGCAGAGAAGATAGACAAGTTAGAACTGCATCCTAAACAGACACCCAGAAAAATAATTGAAATTCAGGGATTGGATTGCCCAACATAACTGAGGGCTGCATGCTTTTTTTTAACGTCCACATTTTATCCTTGAGCATCCAACATTGAATTGTATTATCTGATTGCTAGTTTTATGGAAGCCTGACCTAGCTCCCACAATAAGGAAGGGGAAGCAGAAGAGATTGGTGGGATTATAGTGACAAAGTCAACAATACATGGGTACAGGGCGTTCGTGAATAATGAGATGGGGGAGGGGAAAGCACTGATTTACACCCTGTGGCCAATTTATTAGGCACACTTGTCCACCTGATCATTAATGTAAATATCTAATTAGCCAAACATGGGGCAATAACTGGATGATAAAAGCATGTAGACAAGAAGTTCAGTTGTTGTTCAGACCAAACATCAAAATGGGGAAGAAATGTGACCTAAGTGACTTTGATCATGGAATGATTATTGGTGCCAGACAGGGCGGTTTGAGTATCTCAGTAACTGCTGATTTCTTGGCGATTTCATGCACAATGTCTCCAGAGTTTACAGAGAGTGGTATGAAAAACAAAAAAAAACATCCAGTGAGCAGCAATTCTGTGGGTGAATGATTGAGGTCAGAGGTTGGACCAGTGGTTCATGCTGACAGGAAGATTACAGTAACTCAAATAACCACACGTTACAACAGTGGTGTGCAGAAGAGCATCTCTGAATGCACAACACATGGAACCTTGAAATGGATGGGCTATAGCAACAGAAGAAAACCACAGTGGGTTCCACTCCTGTACCCAATAAAGTGGCAGCTGAGTGTGTGTACATACAAACTGAAAACACAAGATACTCCAACTACTGGAACCTGGAGCAAAAAGAGAACTCACTGGAAGAACTCAGTAGGTCAGACAGCTTCAGTGAATGTTCAATTGGATGGTTCATGTGTCAGGTCAAGAAACTGCACTAGGACTCCTCACCTTGTAAACTCAAGATTCTGCAGATCCTCGAATTTCAAAGCAACACACACACACAGTGCTGGTGGAGTCTGAACCAGGACTCCTCTTGTAAATGCAAGAGATTCTGCAGATGCTGGAATTCCAAAGCAACACACACAAGATGCTGGAGGAACTCAGCAAGTCAAGCAACATCTGTGGAAATGAATAACCAGTTGATGTTTTGGTCTGAGACCCCTTCTTCAGGACTGAGAAGGAATGGGGAAAACACCAGAGTAAAATGGTGTGGGAAAGGGAAGAAGGATAGCTAGAAGATGATGGGCGAAGCCAGGTGGGTGGGAAAGGTAAAGGACTGGAGAAGAAGGAATCAGATAGGAGAGGAGAGTGGACCATGGGAAAAGGGAATGAGGGGGGTACCCAGTGGGAGATAATAGGTGAGAAGAGCTAAAAGCCCAGAGTGGGGAATAGAGGAAGAGGGAGGGAAAAGTATTTTACCAGAAGGATAAATGGATGTTCATGCCATCAGGTTGGAGACTACCCAGATGGAATATGAGGAGTTGCTCCTCCACCCTGAGAGTGGCCTCATCGTGGCAGAAGAGGAGGCCATGGACCGACATGCCGGAATGGAAATGGGAATCAAAATGTTTGGCTACTGGGAAATGTCAGCCATCTCTCTGCCTCCACTGATGCTGCCGGACTTGTTGAATTCTTCCAGCAGTTCGTTTCTTGCTGCATGTAAACTGGAGCTAAGCCTTTTGTCAGTGGAAAAGATGCAGGAGATGGTGTCCCTTAAACCAATAGTGATACTTAACACCAGATTCCTCATTGAGAATACCAGTTATGGTCATTGGGTAACAGCAAATGCAAGCACATTCTTTCCTAAATTACATTTGAATGCTATTGGTTTACCTAAGGACTGCAAGCTTTTAAAGCTGATCTGAAAGTACCCTTTAAATTTGTTGTGCCCGAGTCACCAAATACCATGTGAGACCTCGCTATTCATCATGTGTTGAAGCACGAAGGATGCAAACGGTTCCGAATTAGAGAGCTCCTGTGGACAGTCACCCTACTTACTGCATAGCAGGAACTTTTCTGGGTGTCTCTCACCAAAGAACAAACAGAAATTGTGGGTACCTCTTCTCTGGTCGCCATTTCCATGTGGACAGCCCAGTATGTGCTTGTCAGCAGGTGAGGCCAATGGGAATTGTCTGCAATCTGAGCTATTGCCTGTTACAATAAAGTCGATTGATGCCCTACTCCCCTTCCCTATTGAAGGCAGTGTGGACTTCAATTATGTCTGCATCACACTCATTCTATTTGTTTTCACACTAGTACAGTTTCCATGCTAGTGCACCACTGAAATATTTCTTTCTGTTACTGGCACCCGTGCCTGCTGCCTTTCTCCAAGTGGGAACTGTTTTAAACCCACTCCATTGATTTAAACTAGGCTGACTCTCTTGATCAGGTCATTAAATCAAGGCCTCTTCTGCTCTCTCGGGTGGATGTAACAAACTCCATGATGACTCTGGAGAAAATCGGGGAAGTATTCCTGAGCCAGTATTAGGAAAAGATTACCAGTTCATTATCACATTTCTCTTTATGGGAGTTTGTTGTGAGTTAATTGTCCCTATTTTATTCTGTAGACATAAGTCCACTTCCCATTGTGTTTTATTGGTTGTAAAGCCCTCTGGAACATTCTGAAAAGTATGAGATAAATCCAAGTTTTGTCCTTTTTAGAGCATTGTTTCTTTACCCATAAACATAAAATTCAGAGAAATTCGAACAATTTTGTCAGTTTACTAATCTCATATTGGCCCCAGAAGTAGGATTGTTCACACCGCTTCTGTGCCTGCATCGGCATGAGGTGTTAGTTATAACTGTCCCCATCCTACCAAGAAGCAGATCTGATCATCACTCATCCGGCCAGTGAGATCTCCTCACTGAATTAAACAAGCACAATATACATATGAGTTAAGAATAGTACAAAATTGATATTTCTAAAACCATTTTTCAGCTTAATAAAAAAAAGTAGTTGACTGGTTTATTTAAAGACACAAACGTAGACAGAAGGACACACAGACCCAAGCAGTAGAACCAAACTGAGACAGCATTTCTGGGTCTACAGCTCCCATTCCAGTTGTACATGCAGGATTACTGCGTTCCAATCAAAAGAAAATGCTTCAATTGGTGCAGGGTTGAAGTGTAGGGAAAGCAGAACAATTCTTTTTGATTGTCGTCTTTGCTGTGCTGTAATCGATGCGACCTACTTATTGTAGGACGTTATGGTTGTGGGTGAGCCAGCACTAATGGGTGGGGAGTTCGGTGACGAGGATGAGCGCCTAATCACGCGGTTAGAGAACGGCCAGTATGATGCAGCCAGTGGTATCGATGACGAGGACGACTTCCATAACTTGCCAACCTTGGGGAGTAGCAGTCCTTGGAACAGTAAACCACCATCAAGCCAGGAGAGCAAGTCTGATAACCCTGCGTCTCAGTAATGGTATTGAGAGCTTTAGTAACTTAAGAGTTACAGGAACTCTTGCATTCGAAGGTTTGACCCACTTGTGACAGTTATGGAAAAAATCTGCTTCTTGAACAGTGATCCAGGGCATAAAGTAAGTGTATTAATATTTTAGAGGTGAAACTGCATCCATTTGGAGAGTACTTGGACCATGTGGGACATGAACCTAGCCCTTGTGACCCTGGTTAAATGCCCAATCTTGTCTGCCTGTATGGAAAATGGACATGAAAACCAAGCTTCATTCCTACTTCTTATTTCTCTCCAATGGCCACGAGCACTGAAAGTGGCTGACAGAAAGTGGGTTTGGGTTGATTAGACGGCTAGAAGCCAGAAATGTAGTTCACTCGTGATGCCAGTGAAATTCTTCCACCACTAAGGACTAGGGGGACAGCAGAAGTTCACAAAGGGAAAAGGCTGACCTTGTAAGCATTGTTCAGCATTTGCCTCTTTACCAGAGTTTTGAATTCAAATTGTAGCCTTACCTTCAGTTCTATTGGCACTCATTCAAGGATTTCTTCCTGATGTCTAAGAGGAGTTTAGTTTAAGCACAGCTCCTGTGGATTGGATAAAGGGAGCTTTAGTAATCCATATGAAATACTTCCCTCATTATTTCATCCATCTTGCACAGGGATGGCTGACTGTTTGGTGCTTTCACATTTTGAAACTTGGTGAATAAAAACCTGGGTCTGTGTTTTTCAAGGCCTTTCAGAATATTTGTTAAACTAAATTTATAATTAATGATGAGTTGTGAGAAACCAAAAATGGTCAGATTAATTGTATTTCCATTAATTTTGAAATGTCACAACACTAAGCTTATACTCGAGGTGGGGATGACCCAGACTCCCTTCCTAAAATACAAGGATTTTTTTTTCTTGGGGAATTTAATGCTAAATTAATTCTGTGCTTTCCTTTATATCTCGCCCAGTCAAGTGAGGGTGAATATTTTTGGAATGCTCTGTTGAGTTTGCTGGAGCTTCCTAGAAGACCTAGCCAAGCTTTTTTTTAAAACAGTGTTAGTTGGGATTATGCTTCAGTTCACCTGCAGTTCCGATTTAATGCACTTATCTTTGCCCTGCTATCAACTGAAGTTTCTGTGCTAGTGTGCTGTATAACATTGTTAATGTCAAATGCTGATGAATTGATTTTATTGCATTGAACAGGTTGCTTTTTGTCTTGTATGGTTTATTTTAACCAAAGTTGTTTTCGTCCCCATTGTCAAAGGTTGAAGGACAATTAAAAATTGCTTTTTGAGTTCCATCGGGTTTTCAAGTAGTTGCAAGCAAACCGGACACAGAACATTTCCAGCTGTGATTTTGTGCCACCCATGAAGCAAATCTGGGAGATCTGTCACAGAAATCTCATTCTCTTCTATAGGATCTACCCTTCTCTCTCGCCCACCACCTCAGCAGGTACAGAGGTCCTGGGATTTCTTTGAGGTTTTCAGGATTTCCAGAACTTGCTGAAATGCTGAGACATAAGACGTAGGAGCCGGGTTAGGCCATTCAGCCCATCAAGTCTGCCCTGCCATTCTATCATGGCTGATTTATTATCCCTCTCCACAAAACCTTTGATGCCCTTACTAATCAAGAACCTATCAACCTTCACTTCAAATATATCCATTTACTTGGCCTTGACAGCCATTTGTGGCAATGAATTCCACGGATTCACCACCCTCTGGCTAAAGAAATTCCTCCTCATCTCTGCTCTAAAGGGATGTCCTTCTATTCTGAGTGATTACTTCGTGGTCAGTTTTTCTTTTTGTAATTTTTATTTCTCCCATCTGTTTAGATCCTCCATGCCATGCATCATTCTTAGGCTGAGAGGACAGATCCCTGATCCCAGGCCTCCGTCAATGTCGCTGTTGACCGGCAGCTGAGAGGTGTGTGTGAGAGAGCGGTTCAGGGTAATCCACAATGGCTGCCACTCACCGTCTCCCTGGCACTGCTAGGCTGAGACCCGGGACTCGCTACACGGAGGATTGTGGATGCTGAACTGTATCCGGTCAGTCCGCAGCATGGTGTCTAGGAGTGCAAGCACACTGCACGACTCTTAACAACCATTGTCCTGTTTCCTGTCGCATTGATAGTGATTGGCGACCATGGCAACACAAGAAAAAGTTAAATTAATTGAAGGGAAATGCTTCATCTGATTACAATTTCGATCGATTGAGTAAATGCAAGTGGATAAAGCTACTCAGAGGGAGGATCTGTCCACATCATGTTGACTTGACACTAACTGAAACCGTGTGCACCAAGCAACAGCATAGATACTGGCATTGTGAAGGTTCATATCGTGTTGACTATACAGTGGTGTGTATGTTGGAGCTGTGCAGAGGGTTCCTGTCTCCATGCTGACACACACACACACAGATACACACACCTTGAGTGCATACCTTAACGTCACTGAAATTGGACTCCACTTTTTTTTAAAAAAAAAACAAAATACTGGAGAAACAATAGGCAGAATGGTCAAAATAGCGTGATTGAGAATTCTTTATGGTGTTTCCTCTGGGTTTAGACCATAAGACATAGCAAATGGGGAAATACTGCCATTGAGTTTCCTCTGGCCTTCCATCATGGCTGATTTATTATCCCTTTTAACCGTGTTCTGCTTGCTTTGGGCTCTTGGCTGCAGTGGAGCATAGACCATCAATGACCTCCCATCTCCATCGTCCTCTGAAGTCGATGTTATGGTTGGAGTTCATCAACGCTTCTGCATCCACTGTATGGGGATTGGCCTCTACAGCTTCACCAGAACCCTGTTGGCTGGCCTTACTCATTTCCACCTCTCAAGGCGGGGATGTAGGGTTGGATTTTGAGAAGCCATTCTCCTGCCTTCTCCTGTAACCTTTGACGTCCTTACTAATCAAGAACCTATCAATGTCCGCTTTAAATGCTCAGCACGGACTAGATAGGCTGAAGGGTCTGTTTCTATGCTGTACTTTTCTATAACTCCAAGTATACCCAGTGACTCAGCATCCACAGCTGCCTGTGGCAATGAATTCCACAGATTCACCACTCTCTGGCTAAATAAATTCCTCCTCATCTCTATTCTGAGGCTGTGCCCTCTGATCTTAGACTTCCCCACCATAGAAGACATCCTTGCCACATCCACACTTTCACATCAATAGGTTTCAATTATATCTCTTTCATTCTTCTAAACTCCAGCGAATACTGGCCCAGTTTAAAGGGATGGAAGTTATCCCAAAGGGAAAAAAAAATCAAAAACATATCTGCTTAAAGACATTGAACGTTTCCTTTGCCAACATCCTGACCAGTATGACACCAGGATGGCAATCTCCAGTCTTCTGCACATCTCATACTTTAGTTATGTTAGTACTGAAGCTTTTTGCTCTGGGAGACAGACAGAGGTCTGGAACACCTTCTCTCTGCACTCTGGGATCCTCAGTACTCAGCTACTCTTTTAATTAACTGTTAATAATTTATGGCTGTCTTTATTATCTAGAGTCAGATTTGATTCCTATGTGATTGTCCACTTCAGATGAACTCCCAACTCACTATGTGCTTTGACGTGATCACTAACTGTTCTCCTAAGTCATGAACACTTTTCTAGAGTGAGTTCTAGAGGATACAGCCAGCATCTGATCAGCATGCACAAGGAAAACAGCCTGGTCACTATCACCAAACTGGTCTCCTTGTGTGTGAGCGATGAACATAAACTCAGGAGATCCTGCAGTTGCTGGAAATCCAGAGTAACTAACACACACAGACAATGCTGGAGGGATTCAGCATCAGTGGAGGGGAATCAGGACTGGTGAAGGTTCTCGACCCAAAATGTCAGCTCTTTATTCCTCTCTGTAGATGCTGCCTGACCTGAGTAATAATTCATACTTGCTATCAGAGTCCCAAGTTCAAAGTACATTTATTATCAAAGTATGTATGCATCATACACCTTAGAGGTTTGTCTCCTTACAGGCAGTCACAAAACAAGAAACCGAAAAAGAACCCATTAAAAAGGCTGACAAACACCCAATGTGCAAAGAGAGAGAGGAAAAATAATTATGCAAACCATAAAAGTAAGCAAATAGTCTGCTACAAGTGATTATTTTGTTTTTGCTAGCTGTAATCCTTTTCCATTTCTCTGCCTGTATGAATCCCATCAGTTTAGTGAGTTTTGATTAAGATGCATACCAGAATAAAATACAGTACATTTGCACCACATCCTGTGCTTTCTCTCCTGTTCATTAGTGTTATGTGCAAAAGTTCAGTTCATATCTGTTTTTGCATTCGTGGCTATGTACTTGTGTTGACAGGAATCTGTCTCTCAGCTTAGATCTTCATTCTGAATGTCATGAACGTAGGTTTCTCTGACTTCCAGTAATTTCTCCCCCTTTTATTTTTCCCTTCCTAATTCTGGCTCCACTCTTACACCATCTCTTCTTAACTCTCTCAGATGCCCCTTTCTTCCATGGTCAACTGTCCTCCTTCAGCCCTTTACCTCTTTCACCTTCCCCTCACCCCATTTCAGCTATCACTTGCCAACTTCTTACTTCATCCCTTCCCTCTCTCACCGGCATACCTTCCCCCTCACCTGTCACCTGCCAACTTGTACTCCTTCTCCTCTCCCCCATCTCCTTACTCTGGCCTCTTCCCCCTTTCCAGTCCTGATGAAGGGTCTTCACCTGAAACTTTGACTGTTTATTTCCCTCCATAAATGCTGCCTGACCTGCTGAGTTTCTCCAGCATTTTGTGTGTGCCATCTATCGGTCATTGTTTGCACTGAGCCATATAACAAGCTCTTTAATGTTGTTACAGCAAGAGTTATTCCCCAAACTAGGATCCTACAAAAGGGGTTCTGTTAATCATCCATGTAATCACTGTGTGGTGCTATTTACTAAATCATTCTCTAATAAAGTGTTACATGACAAAAATCACTGCTGACCCTGGAGTTTTCAGTGTTTCATTCATTGAAAGGTGGTCATTGACCTGGTATTGGTAAGCTTTCAAGTATCTTCTAGGACATTGGGTATATAGGCATAGCAGGACAATGGGTTGGCAGGTTTAAACAATATCTTAACTTTTTCCTTGATTCTGTTGACCCCTCCTTAAGGAAGTTGGGTTATAAGTCAGGGAAGGTATATTGCTTTGGGCAGTAAATATGCTGATACTTTACCAGAATCTTCACTTTGTATCCAGGCCACTCCAGGACAGTAGTGCCCTGATGTCACAATTGAGAGAGGGTACTAATAAACTAAAAAAAAATTAACTCTAGGATTAAAGAAACCCGTTTGGTCTTGCTTCTGCTTTTTCTTGTCTGATCCATAACATGTCATTCTCTCCATTACCTTTTAGTAATCTGTGAAATCCTTTGTGACATTTGACCTGGAATCTCCTGCAGAGTGGCAGGAATATGTAAATATGTTGGGCGTGAGATGAAGTGATGACTGTAGCCCGCTTTTACATTTCTGAACATGTGAAATATATAACCTGCTTTTTATACCAGATCACTATGGACTAGAACATTGAGTTCTTGTTGGATTGACCATTATAAATTGTTAAACTATTTGAATAAAAACTTTTCTTGGCTCTATGTGTCTGTCAGTTCTTTATTTAATCCATAAGACCATAAGATATAGGAGCAGAATTAGACCAGTTCACCATTGAGTCTGCTTTGCCATTCCATCATGGCTGATCCATTTCTCCTGTGTTCTCCCCATATCCCTTCACGCACTGACTAATCGATAATCTATCAACCTCTGCATTAAATATACCCAATGACCTGCCTCCACATCTTTAGGTCTTTTACTTCTACTGCTGGTGTGAGCCTCTAATTTGTTCACATCTGTGCTGGAGATACGGTGACAACCTTGGTGGTCTTCTGTGTGTACCTAGGGCCATGAGGCCATCTCAACACCCAGTACTGGTACCACAAGCAAATGTCATAACCCATCAGTGATGATAACTCTTAATTCTGATTCTGACAGAGAAACCAAAAAAATGTGACGTTCAAAGTACATTCATATACATCTTGAGATTTGGCTCCTAACAGACAGCCATGAAACAAAGAAACCCAATAGAACTAAAAAAAATCCAACAAGCATCCAATGTTTAAAAAAAAAACCAAATCGTGCAAATAATAAAAGCAAGCAGCAGTTTGCTAAGGACAGAAAGACAGCCGCAAGGGTGTAGAGTGCCCTCCTGCATCAAAGCGTCCATCATTGTCCCTGTACCTAAAAAGACCAAGGTAACACGTCTGAAGGACTAGTGTCCTGTCACAATCACCTCACCAAGCAAATGCTTTTAGAGGCTGGTCAAGGACTATACCTGCAGCATGCTGTCACCCACAACGGACCCTCAACAATTCGCCTACTGACACAACCAATCGACATGATGCAATAGCCACTGCTCTACACACCTGGAGAAGAAGGATGCTAATGTGAGAATGCTGTTCTTGGACTACAGTTTAGCATTCAACACCATAATTCCCAACAGGCTTGACAAGAAGCTTAGAGATCTCAGCTTTCACCCTGCCTTGCGCAGCTGGATCCTGGACTTCCTGTCAGATGGCTGACAGGTGTTAAGAGTGGGCTCCCTCACCTCTGATCCTCAACACAGGTGCCCCTCAGGGCTGTGTGGTAAGCCCCCTGCTTTACTCTCTGTATACCCATGAATGTGTTGCCACCCACAGCTCCAATTTACTGGTGATACTGCACTGATAAGCCTTATCTCAAACAATAATGACGCAGCCTACAGAGAAGTCATCACCCTGACACAGTGGTGTCAAGAAAACAACCTCTCCCTCAATGTCACAAAAACAAAGGAGCTGGTTGTAGATTGCAGGAGGAATGGAGACAGACTAACCCCTATTGACATCAATGGATCTGGGGTTGAGAAGGTGAACAGCTTTAAGTCCCTTGGCATGCACATCACCGAGCATCTCTTGTGGTCTGTACATAGCGGCTGTGTGGTGAAAAAAGCACAACAGCACATCTTTTGCCTTATAGACGGTGGAAAATGTTTGGCATGAGTCCCTAAATCCTAAGAACTTTCTGCAGGGGCATAATTGAGAGCACCCTGACTGGCTGCATCACTGCCTGGTATGGGAACTCAATCGCAGGACTCTGCAGAGAGTGGTGCGCACAGTCCAACTCTGTAGTTGTGAACTTCCCACTATTCAGGACATTCACAGAGTGTGTAAAAAGGGCCCGAAGGATCATTGGGGACCCGAGTCACCCCAACCACAAACTGTTCCAGCTGCTACCACCCAGGAAATGGTACCACAGCATAAAAGCCAGGACCAACAGGCTCCGGGGACAGCTTCTTCCACCAGGCCATCAGACTGATTAATTCACACTGATGCAACTGTATTTCTATGTTATATTGACTGTCCTGTTGTACATACTATTCATAACAAATTACTATAAATTGCACATTACACATTCAGATGGAGACTAAATGTAAAGATTTTTTACTCATTATTGTAAAGGATGTAAGAAATAAGGTCAATTCACTTCAGAACAAAGGTGAGTCCGTAGACATGAAGCATGGAACAGCTGGAGCAGGTCATGGCCTCAGTGCAGTGAGCCTATTGTATGTTCACATCTGTGCCCAAGATACAGTGGTCTTCTGTGCATTCCTACCACCATAAGGCCATCCCTACACTCTGTATTGCTGCCATGAACATTTCATAACCCATCCGAGGTAATAAATTCTGATTCTGTCAGACCCAAGAAATGTGTGAAGCACATTATTACCAGATCTGACTAAGCACATCACTCTTAGATGGGGAATTCCAGAGATTTTCCAACAGTGCTCAAAATAAGTCTCCTCTCTCCTAAATGGCCAATACCCTGTGTTGAAACAGTGCCTCTTAATTTTCCATTCTCCACTGAATGAAAACAAATCCTTGGCTTGTACATCCTGAGTTCACCTGAGCTAAACTCCGAAGAGCCAAAGTGTGGAACGAGCTGCTAGAGCAAGTGATGCATTCCTGCTCAATTTTAACATTTAAGATTGGATAGGTACATGGATGAGAGAGGTATGAAGGACTATGGTCCCGGTGCAGGTCGATGGGACTTAAATGATTTGCCACAGACTAGATGGGCTGAAGGATCTGTTTTTGTGCTGTAGTTTTCTATGACTCTATTAATTGTCCCTGTCTTTATAGCCTAGCAATTGATCTGATAAAACCATGCCAATATTACCATGCCAAGCGTACCCATCCTTAGGGAGACAGAAGTGTTTGCACTTCTCAAAGCCTCATAATATTCCAGCAAAACCTCTTCAACACAAGGAGTTTAGATTGGTAAAGTGCTGTTTGCCTTCATATCATTTGCTTGTTTATTCTGCATCTTGTGAACCCACACAGGATGATTTGCCATACACCAGTTTATCATCATTTAATAAATATTCTGATCCTGTCTACACAGCGTGCTGCATTTCCCACCTTCCCGGTTCTAAGCTGTCCATAGCCTGATGCAGAGGGTGAGCCTCCCTCACTGTTCGCTTTCTTACTTTGCTTTTCACATCCACGTCGTTAATAATGAAGAACACACACACACGGGAAAATCAGCAGGTCAGGCAGCATCTATAGGGAGGGCCAAGACCCTTCAGCAGGACAGGAAAGGAAGGAGGCAGGGTGGAGTACAAGCTGGCAAATGTTAGGTGAGAGCAAGTGAGGAGGCATTAAGAAGCTGGGTGGTGATAGGTGAAGAGCTGAAGAAGGTATCTGACTGAAGGACGGTGAACAATGGGGATAGCAGAAAGAGGAGGGGAACCTGAGGGTAAGGGAGGAGCCAGAATGGCAAAAGGAAAATGAGAATGGGGAGGGTGGAGTTGCCTTTGTTTTGCCATTCTCTCTCCATCTGCTCAGCAGTTCCACCCTGATTTTCCTACTCTTGCTTTTAAAGTGTCTCAGTCAAAAGAACAATTGTTTATTTCCCTTTGTAGATGCTGCCTGATCTGCTGAGTTCCTCCTGCATTTTGTGTGTGTGTTGCTCTATATTTCCAGCATCTGCAGAATCTCGTGTTTATCATTAATACTGACACCCGATAGCCCTGTATTGGTTCGTGACACCCCAATGTAAGGTCTGTCTGCCTGTTCTTCAATATTAACGGCTCGTTTATTCCTGTTGCTTTCTCTCCTTTTACTACCCATATTAATTTTGTTATCTGTAACACAAGAGGTTCTGCAGATGCTGGAAATGACCTGTTGAAGGGTCTTGGCCTGAAACATCGACTCTTTATTCCTCTCTGTAGATGCTACCTGACATGCTGAGTTCCTCCAGCATTTTGTGTGTTTTCTCTCTAATCTTGAGACTCCTCAGTATCTTAACATGTGATGTAATGCGGTATCAAATACTTTCCTCCATCCACTCCCCCCCCCCCACCCTTTGTCCATCTTGCTGGTTACAAACTGCAAAACTTTCAATAGATTTATGCGTGCGTGTGTGTGTTTCTCCTTCATAAAAATATATTGGCTGTCTATTAAGGTCAAGATTTTATTTTATTTATTTTAATTTATTTACTTAGACCAGGGGTTCCCAACCTTTGTTATGCCATCAACCAATACCATCAAGCAGGAGGTCTGTGGACCTCAGGTTGGGAACCCCTGATTCAGAGAATCAGGACAGAATTGGCCCTTCAAGCTGCACTGCCAGCAACCACCGATTTAACCCTTAGCCTAATCACAGGACAACTTATAATGACCAATTAACCCACCAGCCGTTACACCTTTGGTCTGTGGGAGGAAACTGGAGTTTCTGGAGGGCGCCCACACATCCCATGGGGAAGATGTACAAACTCCTTACAGAGGATGCTGGCATCGAACTCTGAACTCCGACACCCGGAGCTGTAATAATGTAATAACCATGGCTCCCTTTTCTAAGCGTCCTGTTCATAAATAGTCCATTCCCTCCATTGAGCAACTCCTTCAGTCTCATTCTCTCACTTGGTTCTCTTGGGTTACTATTCTCACTCATTTGCCCTTTAATGCCCCCCTCCACCCCATGATTTCCTGCTATCTACTGACTGAGGGTTGGTACAACAGTAACCAATTAACTTATTAAGAGGAGACTGGAGTCCCTGGAGGTAACCGCACCATCACAAGAAGAGTGAGCAAGCTTCGTTCAAATATTACCTGAGGTGAGATTCAAGACTAGTTCTTTGTGGACTGAAAGCAGAACTTTGCATGCACCACCCCTGTGTCACCTGTGGCTGCCCCCACAATGATAAATTCTACAACTTGCCAGCCTAGTATTTCCTATCTTTGCTCTCCGTTGGTGTTGCCTTTACTGCATTTCATTGTCGCTAGGTATATGTGAGGAAGCTTTGTAAAATTGTTCATGCATCCATCATTTCCGTAGTCCTCTGTGTTGGAAACCGGCCAAATTGCCTTAGTTGCTCCAATATTTTTGCTTTTGCAATGTTAAACAACTATGAGTAACTCACTATAATTAGACACTTTAATTATACTCTAATTCAATTATATTTGTCCTGTCATATGAAATGGTGACCTATTCAAAATATTTATTGGTAGGCTAATTGGTAGCAGGGTGGAGATACACCTTTACCAAGGGAGGTGTAAGGCGCTCCTTCCCTCCGCTAGCCTGCAGGTCACCCTTGGGCAAGGTGTAGCACCTGCTTAGCCCCTGATCAGGGTCACGTGAAGCCATGGGAGCAGGTGGTGGATGGTCGTACGAGCAGCTGGTGCATAATCACAAGTCCTGGTTATGTGACCACTGACACCAGGCAGACAATCTCTGAAGAGTGTTGATAATGGCTGGGGTCACCCGTCTTGTAAAGACTCTACCCTGAAGAAGACAATGTTTCTGTAGAAAAATTTGCCAAGGACAATCATGGTCAAGACCACGATCACCCACGTCATATGACTCAGTGCATAAAGAATGAATGGAAAGTAAGTAAGAAAGTAAAATGAGTGTAAGTTGCCCTGTGATGTCGCTGGGGGTAAATCGGTAGGTTGCTGGGTGGTGCAGCTCGTTGGGCTGAAAGGGTCAGTTCCACGCTGTACCTCTAAATAAATAAATGAACTTATTCTGCATATTTTTCCTGTTGTCTTTATGGAGTATATAGTTATGCAGATCTCTTTTGGAATTGTGAATGCTTTTACCATAATTATTAATTTGCTCATTTCTGTATCAATATTTTAATTGCTGCTTCCTCTAGCTGCCAATCTTCAGGCCTCCAGTGAAACAACATTGAACCTATCTCAATCTGTTGTTATTCTTAACCCTTTGAATTAGCCACTAATGGACTATTTTCCTATATTTTAAAAACATTTTTTAATGGAATGTACATCTATAATAATTGATTTAAAAGTCTGCCATTGTTGGCAATCTTCTAATTCCCCAGAGTTACCTTACTTTTCTTGTCTTTAATCCCATTCTCTTTCCTGGATGAGTCTCCAGTGTTACAAGCTTCCTTTTGGCCTGGTCCATTTATTCTGGCCTGCTCCTGCTGTAGGTGGAGATAGGTGGAGTGATTTTCTGCCTGCTCTGTTGTGGAGAGTTAACAACTCTACTGCCTATAATGCCACTGGAGTTTAAGGCAGTAATGAAGTCCTGTATCTGTGGCTGTGACCAGGGCTTCCTTCATTGTGTCAGTAGCTTCCTCTCAGTTTTCCCAGGCAGAGACTCAGGAATACTTCTCCTTTCAGTGAACAAAACTTCCCCCTCCCCTGCTCTGTTCCTTCATCTTGACTTTTTACTTCTTCTCACCTGACTATTATACACCGGGTACCCTCCCTTTCGCCTGTGGTCCACTCCCCTCTCCTGTCAGACTCCCTCCTCTCCAGTCCTTGACCTTTCCCACCCACCTGGCTTCACCAATCAGCTTCCAGCTAACGCCCTTCCACTCTCCTCCCCTTTTTATCCTGGCATCTTCCCGCCCAGCCCTGAAGGAGGTCTTAGCCTGAAATGCCAACTGTTTGCTCTTTTCCATCGCTACCTGGCCTGCTGAGTTCACTCCTTCCTATATATCCACTATATCACAACTCAACAGGTTTCAATGAGATCACCCCTCACTGTTCTGAATTCTAGTGAATACAGGCCCAGAGCCATCAGACACTCTTCGTATGACAAGCCATTGAATCCTAGAATCATTTTCGTGAACCTCTTTTGAACCCTCTCCAGTTTCAGCACTTCCCTCCTGAGATAAGGGGCCCAAACCTGCTCACAATACTCCAAGTGAGGCCTCACCAGGGCTTTAAAAGGTTTCAGCATTACATCCTTGCTTTTATGTTCTAGTCCTCTTGAAATGAATGCTAACATTGCATTTCTCTCCCTCACCACAGACTCAACTTGTAAATAATCCTTTAGGGAATCCTGCACTTCCCTTTGTACCTTGGTTTTTTTGCATTTTCTCTTCATTCAGAAAAAAATCAGCCCTATTATTTCTTCTTCCAAAGTGCATGACCATACACTTCCTGGCACTGTATTCCATCTGCCACTTCTTTACCCATCCTCCTCATCTGTCCAAATCCTTCTTTAGCTTCTCTACTTCCTCAAAACTACCTGCCCCTCCACCTATCTTCACATCATCTGCAAATTTTGCAACGAAACCATCAATTCCATCAACCAAATCATTGACATATAATCGGTCCCAACACAGACCCCTGTGGAACACTACTAGTCACCACAGCCAGTCAGAAAAGGCTCCCTTTATACCCACTCTGTGCCCCCTGCCAATCAGCCACTGCTTTATCCATGCTAGAACATTTCTTGTAATACCATGGGCTTGTAGCTTGTTAAGCAGACTCATGTGTGGCACCTTGTCAAAGGCCATCTGAAAATCCCAGTATACAATATCAACTGATTCTCTTTTGTCTATCCTGCTTGTTACTTCCTCAAAGAATTCCAACATATTTGCAGGCAAGATTTTCCCTTGAGGAAACCATGCTGACTACGGCCCATTTTATCGTGTCCCTCAAGTACCCTGAGATCTCATCCTTAATAACTGACTCCAACATCTTCTCTACCACAGAGGTCAGACTAACTGGCCTATAGTTTCCTTTCTTCTGCTTCTCTCCTATCTTGAAGAGTGGAGTTTTCCAGTCTTCCAGAACCATTCCAGAATCTAGTGATTCTTGAAAGATTATTACTAATGCCTCCACGATCTCTTCAGCCTCTGTCAGAATTCTGGAGAGTACACTATCTCATCCAGGTGACTTACCTACCTTAAGAACTTTCAATTTTACAAACACCTCTCTCTATTCATCGTAACCTCGCATACTTCATGCCCCCTGACACCTGGAACTTCCACCATATTGCTAGTGTCTTGCACAGTGAAGGCTGATGCAAAATACTTATTTAGTCCAATTGTTATTTTGTTGTTCCCCCATTATCACCTCTCCTGCATCGTTTTCCAGCGGTCCAATCTTTGGTTCAAGAGCCTGATTGTTGAGGGGTAATAACTGCTCTTGAACACGGTGGTGTGCATTTTGAAGCTCCTGTAACTTGTCCCGAATGGCAGCAACAAGAAGAGAGCATGGACTGAGTAGTGGGGTCCTTGATAATGGATGCTGTTGTCCTGTGACAAAGCTCCATGTCAATGTGCTCAATGGTCAGGAGGTCTTGGCGCATGATGGAACAGGCCATATCCACTACTCTTTGCCTCTATCAGTGTGTGTAAAAAACCCTTACCTTTGACAACCCTTTTTTCCAATCAACTTAAAATTATGCCTTCTCACATTAGGTATTGCCACCCTGGAAAAGGCGCTGGCTGCCAACTCTCTCTAAGCTCCATTTCATCTTATCCACCTCTGTCAATTCAACTCTCATCCTTCACTTCAAAGAGAAAAGCCCTAGTTTGCTCAGCCTATCCTGATATGCTCTCTAATCCAGGCAGCATCCTGGTGAATCTCCTCTGCACCCTCTCTAATCCAGGTAGCATCCTGGCAAATCTCCTCTGCACCCTCTCTAATCCAGGCAGCATCCTGGTGAATCTCCTCTGCACCCTCTCTAATCCAGGAAACATCCTGGTAAATCTCCTCTGCACCCTCTCTAATCCAGGCAGCATCCTGGTCAATCTCCTCTGCACCCTCTCTAATCCAGGCAGCATCCTGGTGAATCTCCTCTGCACCCTCTCTAATCCAGGTAGCATCCTGGCAAATCTCCTCTGCACCCTCTCTAATCCAGGCAGCATCCTGGTGAATCTCCTCTGCACCCTCTCTAATCCAGGAAACATCCTGGTAGATCTCCTCTGCACCCTCTCTAATACAGGGAGCATCCTGATCAATCTCCTCTGCACCCTCTCTAATCCAGGCAGCATCCTGGTCAATCTCCTCTGCACCCTCACTAATCCAGGCAGCATCCTGGTCAATCTCCTCTGCACCCTCTCTAATCCAGGCAGCATCCTGGTCAATCTCCTCTGCACCCTCTCTAATCCAGGAAACATCCTGGTAAATCTCCTCTGCACCCTCTCTAATCCAGGCAGCATCCTGGTCAATCTCCTCTGCACCCTCTCTAATCCAGGCAGCATCCTGGTGAATCTCCTCTGCACCCTCTCTAATCCAGGTAGCATCCTGGCAAATCTCCTCTGCACCCTCTCTAATCCAGGCAGCATCCTGGTGAATCTCCTCTGCACCCTCTCTAATCCAGGAAACATCCTGGTAGATCTCCTCTGCACCCTCTCTAATACAGGGAGCATCCTGATCAATCTCCTCTGCACCCTCTCTAATCCAGGCAGCATCCTGGTCAATCTCCTCTGCACCCTCACTAATCCAGGCAGCATCCTGGTAAATCTCCTCTGCACCCTCTCTAATCCAGGCAGCATCCTGGTCAATCTCCTCTGCACCCTCTCTAATCCAGGTAGCATCCTGGCAAATCTCCTCTGCACCCTCTCTAATCCAGGAAACATCCTGGTAGATCTCCTCTGCACCCTCTCTAATACAGGGAGCATCCTGATCAATCTCCTCTGCACCCTCTCTAATCCAGGCAGCATCCTGGTCAATCTCCTCTGCACCCTCACTAATCCAGGCAGCATCCTGGTCAATCTCCTCTGCACCCTCTCTAATCCAGGCAGCATCCTGGTGAATCTCCTCTGCACCCTCTCTAATCCAGGTAGCATCCTGGCAAATCTCCTCTGCACCCTCTCTAATCCAGGCAGCATCCTGGTGAATCTCCTCTGCACCCTCTCTAATCCAGGAAACATCCTGGTAAATCTCCTCTGCACCCTCTCTAATCCAGGCAGCATCCTGGTCAATCTCCTCTGCACCCTCTCTAATCCAGGCAGCATCCTGGTGAATCTCCTCTGCACCCTCTCTAATCCAGGTAGCATCCTGGCAAATCTCCTCTGCACCCTCTCTAATCCAGGCAGCATCCTGGTGAATCTCCTCTGCACCCTCTCTAATCCAGGAAACATCCTGGTAGATCTCCTCTGCACCCTCTCTAATACAGGGAGCATCCTGATCAATCTCCTCTGCACCCTCTCTAATCCAGGCAGCATCCTGGTCAATCTCCTCTGCACCCTCACTAATCCAGGCAGCATCCTGGTCAATCTCCTCTGCACCCTCTCTAATCCAGGCAGCATCCTGGTCAATCTCCTCTGCACCCTCTCTAATCCAGGAAACATCCTGGTAAATCTCCTCTGCACCCTCTCTAATCCAGGCAGCATCCTGGTCAATCTCCTCTGCACCCTCTCTAATCCAGGCAGCATCCTGGTGAATCTCCTCTGCACCCTCTCTAATCCAGGTAGCATCCTGGCAAATCTCCTCTGCACCCTCTCTAATCCAGGCAGCATCCTGGTGAATCTCCTCTGCACCCTCTCTAATCCAGGAAACATCCTGGTAGATCTCCTCTGCACCCTCTCTAATACAGGGAGCATCCTGATCAATCTCCTCTGCACCCTCTCTAATCCAGGCAGCATCCTGGTCAATCTCCTCTGCACCCTCACTAATCCAGGCAGCATCCTGGTCAATCTCCTCTGCACCCTCTCTAATCCAGGCAGCATCCTGGTCAATCTCCTCTGCACCCTCTCTAATCCAGGTAGCATCCTGGCAAATCTCCTCTGCACCCTCTCTAATCCAGGCAGCATCCTGGTGAATCTCCTCTGCACCCTCTCTAATCCAGGAAACATCCTGGTAAATCTCCTCTGCACCCTCTCTAATCCAGGCAGCATCCTGGTGAATCTCCTCTGCACCCTCTCTAATCCAGGGAGCATCCTGGTGAATCTCCTCTGCACCCTCTCATTCAAGGTGGTGATTGTGGGAGATTTTAATTTTCCACACGTAGACTGGGAAGCTCATTCTGTAAAAGGGCTGGATGGTTTAGAGTTTGTGAAATGTGTGCAGGATAGTTTTTTGCAACAATACATAGAAGTACCGACTAGAGATGGGGCAGTGTTGGATCTCCTGTTAGGGAATGCTATAGGTCAGCTGACAGATGTATGTGTTGGGGAGCACTTCGGGTCCAGTGATCACAATAGCATTAGCTTCAATATAATTATGGAGAAGGACAGGACTGGACCTAGAGTTGAGATTTTTGATTGGAGAAAGGCTAACTTTGAGGGGATGCGAAGGATTTAGAGAGAGTGGATTGGGTCAAGTTGTTTTATGGGAAGGATGTAATAGAGAAATGGAGGTCATTTAAGGGTGAAATTATGAGGGTACAGAATCTTTATGTTCCTGTTAGGGTGAAAGGAAAGGTTAAAGGTTTGAGAGCACCATAGTTTTCAAGGGATATTAGAAATTTGGTTCAGAAAAAGAGGGATGTCTACAATAGATATAGGCAGCATGGAGTAAAGGAATTGCTCGAGGAATATAAAGAATGTAAAAGGAATCTTAAGAAAGAGATTAGAAAAGCTAAAAGAAGATACGAGGTTGGTTTGGCAAATAAGGTGAAAGTAAATCCAAAAGGTTTCTACAGTTATATTAAAAGCAAGAGGATAGTGAGGGATAAAATTGGCCCCTTAGAGAATCAGAGTGGTAAGCTATGTGTGGAACCGAAGGAGATGGGAGAGATTTTGAATGATTTCTTCTCTTCGGTATTCACTAAGGAGAAGGATATTGAATTGTCTAAGGTGTGGGAAACAAGTAAGGAAGTTATGGAACCTATGACAATTAAAGAGGTGGAGGTACTGGTGCTTTTAAGAAATTTAAAAGTGGATAAATCTCCGGGTCCTGACAGGATATTCCCCAGGACCTTGAGGGAAGTTTGTGTAGAAATAGCAGGAGCTCTGACGGAGATCTTTAATATGTCATTAGAAACGGGGATTGTGCCGGAGGATTGGCGTATTGCTCATGTGGTTCCATTGTTTAAAAAGGGTTCTAGAAGGAAGCCTAGCAATTATAGACCTGTCAGTTTGACATCAGTGGTGGGTAAATTAATGGAAAGTATTCTTAGAGATAGTATTTATAATTATCTGGATAGACGGGATCTGATTAGAAGTAGCCAGCATGGATTTGTGCGTGGAAGGTCATGTTTGACAAACCTTATTGAATTTTTTGAAGAAGTTCCGAGGAATGTTGACGAGGGTAAGGCAGTGGATGTAGTCTATATGGACTTCAGCAAAGCCTTTGACAAAGTTCCACATGGAAGGTTAGTTAAGAAGGTTCAGTCGTTAGGTATTAATGCTGGAGTAATAAAATGGATTCAACAGTGGCTAGATGGGAGATGCCAGAGAGTAGTGGTGGATAATTGTTTATCGGGATGGAGGCCGTTGACTAGCGGGGTGCCTCAGGGATCTGTTTTGGGCCCAATGTTGTTTGTAATATACATAAATGATCTGGATGATGGGGTGGTAAATTGGATTAGTAAGTATGCCGATGATACTAAGGTAGGAGGTGTTGTGGATAATGAGGTGGATTTTCAAAGCTTGCAGGGAGATTTATGCCGGTTAGAAGAATGGGCTGAACGTTGGCAGATGGAGTTTAATGCTGAGAAGTGTGAGGTTCTACATTTTGGCAGGAATAATCCAAATAGAACATACAGAGTAAATGGTAGGGCATTGAGGAATGCAGAGGAACAGAGAGATCTAGGAATAACTGTGCATAGTTCCCTGAAAGTGGAGTCTCATGTAGATAGGGTTGTGAAGAGGGCTTTTGGAACGCTGGCCTTTATAAATCAAAGCATTGAGTACAGAAGTTGGGATGTAATGCTAAAGTTGTACAAGGCATTGGTAAGGCCAAATTTGGAATATTGTGTGCAGTTCTGGTCACCGAATTATAGGAAAGATATCAATAAATTAGAGAGAGTGCAGAGACGATTTACTGGGATGTTACCTGGGTTTCAGCAATTAAGTTACAGAGAAAGGTTGAACAAGTTAGGTCTCTATCCTTTGGAGCGTAGAAGGTTGAGGGGGGATTTGATCGAGGTATTTAAAATTTTGAGAGGGATAGATAGAGTTGACGTGAACAGGCTGTATCCATTGAGAGTAGGGGAGATTCAAACTAGAGGACATGATTTGAGAGTTAGGGGGCAGAAGTTTAAGGGAAACACGAGGGGGTATTTCTTTACTCAAAGAGTGATAGCTGTGTGGAATGAGCTTCCTGTAGAAGTAGTAGAGACCAGTTCAGTTGTGTCATTTAAGGTAAAATTGGATAGGTATATGGACAGGAAAGGAGTGGAGGGTTATGGGCTGAGTGCGGGTAGGTGGGACTAGGTGAGATTAAGGGTTCGGCACGGACTAGGAGGGCCAAGATGGCCTGTTTCCGTGCTGTGATTGTTATATGGTTATATGGTTACCCTCTCTAATCCAGGCAGCATCCTGGTAAATCGCCTCTGCACCCTCTCTAAAACTTCCTACCTATAATGACGCCATCAGAACTGAACAGAAAACTCCAATTTAGTTACTTTTCTCACATAATTCAGTCAGAGTAAATATTTATTCCATGTGTGATTTATGACCACCACACCTGGACTGTTGTAACACAGAGTATTACTCCCCGGTATGCTGCTGGTGTTTAGGGCAGCAATGAAGGACCTCCATCACTGCCTATCCTTGGCCACCTTCTCTACTATGCCCCAGGTGTGTCAGTGTCCCCATTTCTGCCTCTATGGTATGGTGCTAAATTGTCTTTGGTCTCCCGCATTTCCTCCGCCCTTCAGGGATCCAGTGACGGGCTGTCTTGACGATGGAGTTGGCCTCTCGTCTCATCACGTGCCCAACCCATCTCCAAAGTTTAACACAAACTATACACATATGGACCAATCAGAGTTTGGATCAATTCTAACACTTACCACAGGATGGTGCTAAAAGCACACAAACTTAACCAGAACTGCCTGCTCCCTGCCTGATAAATGTTTCCCGCTTTTGAAGAATGTAGGGGTGGCTGGCTGGTGTGAGGAATCCCAGAGATTGTCAGTGTCTTGGTGTTCCCTTTGTCCCGACTACATGTTTCCTTTTAATACAAGTACCCTTGTATACATACAAGGGTACTTTTATAGTTACTTACAAAGATCTTGCTGCCACCCATGCAAGATGTAAGGCCCTTAGCTTTGTCAGTGATCCCTCCCACCCATCCAACAGTCCCTTTGATCTCCTACCATCAGGCAGGAGGTACCCTGGTCTTAGGACATGGGTTGCTCAGTGAGACCATTGTTGTGTTTGAGTTACATGCACTGTATTGTGCACCTTGGTCCAGAAGTCCCCAGCATCCAGGACATCTTCAAGGAGCGATACCGCAAAAAGGCAACATCCATTGTTAAGGACCCAATCACTGAGGACGTGCTCTCTTCTCATTGTTACCATCATGGAGGAGGCACACACTCAACGATTCAGGAACGGTTTCTTCCCCTCTGCCATCAGATTGCTAAATGGACATTGAATCCACGAACACCACCTCACTACTGTTTTGACACTACTTATTAAACTTACAAAATGTATATACACTTTTTACTACAATTTGCAGTTTTTTCATTATGATTTGCAATGTACTGCTGTTGCATAACAACAGATTTCATTACATATATTGGGTGATATTAAACCTGATTCTGAAGAGAGTTGTTTCGTTTGTAATTATACATGTATACAGTTGAATGGCATTAAACTGGAATTGAACTTTTCTTCACCATATTCGAATACATTTCCTACAAGAAAGCTGAACCTTCCATGGGCAGCAGTGTGGTGTAAAGCTTCACAGTGTCAGCAATCGGGGTTCAATTCTGTATGTAATGACTCTGTATGTTTCTCCCTGTGAACATCTGGAGTTCCCTCTGGGTGCTTTGGAATCCCGCCCTCATTCTGAAGACATAACGGAAAGTTATGTCTGTGCTGTGATGGTGCCAGAAGCGTGGCGACATCTGCAGGCTGCCCTCAACACAATCCTCCGACCGTGTGGGTTGTTGACACAGAGCAACACTTTTCAATGTACGTGTGGCAAATAATCTTTATCATTATGTCTACTGTATTTGTTTTAACCTGAAATCAGCTATTCTACCAAAAAATCTGTCATCGAAGGCAACCCCATAATGGCTGCATCTTTAAATGAACAACAGTCTCATCAAAATTTATGAACTACAGAATGATAAACTGTGGATCAGCATGTTCTGTGTATTGTATTTTTGACAACTTTCAAACTATTACAGCAGACACTAATAGTTACTTTTTGATATACCAATCAAATCAAATTTCCTTTTCCTTTATCAATCTTTTTATTAATTAAAAAAGTACATATATATAAACAAGAGGAGAATGATCTCAAATATCCATATCAATAACAATTCATATGAAAGGTAAAATAAACATGATCAAGATCATACATAGTATTAATCTAATAGTATATAATAAAAATAAGATAATCAATTCTCCTATCGTTCCATGGAAAGAAGAAAAAAGATAAAGAAACTTATATGATTTTTATATACATAAAAACACCACTAAACAAAAAAAAAACAAAAAAAAAAGCAAAAGAGGGGAAAAAAGGGACTGGGCAGCCCAAACTGAGAGTAAAAGCAAGAAAAAAGAGAAACTTTCTGATCAAATCCAAAGTTTCGAGAAAGTAACTGGAAGAACAATAAATCAAACCGTATGAAAATATTGAATAAAAGGTCGCCAGGTTTCTTCAAATTTAAAGGATGGATCAAATGTTTGACTTCTTATTTTCTCTGAACTTAGACAGGACGTAACGGAGGTAAGCCAATAAAAAGCAGTAGGTGGATTAGAGTCATTCCAGTGGCTCTCCTCGTCAATAAAGCTGTAAAAACTATCAGAAACAGGAACATATCCTGTTTCCGATGGAGTGATCCCACAAATTGCAGTAAGTAAATTCGGTTATATGTCCAAATTCAAGACTTTTGATAAAGTTTTAAAGACATCTTTCCAAAAATTATCTATCTTGATACAAGACCAAAACATATGAGTTAAAGTCGCCACTTTAATATTACATCTGTTGCAAATAGGACTAATATCGGGAAAGATACGGACTAATTTATCCTTTGACAGATGTGCCCGATGTCCTACCCTGAACTGTATCAAGGAATGATGGCACAAATAGATGAAGTATTTACCAAATTAAAATTTTTATCCTATTGATCTATCTGAAAGTGACTTTCAAAATTCCAATTCCCACGCAGCTTTAATTTCATCATTAGATACCATTCGCAAATTCAATAACTATTTATAAATTATAACTATCAGTCCTTTTTGAAATGGTTTAACCTGAAAAAGAGTATCTATCATATTGGGTGAATAAGCAGAGAGAAAATTTGGAAGTAAACTATGTAAAAAATTCCTAATTTGTAAATATCTAAAAAAAGTGTGCATTAGATAAGTCATATTTGAAAGACATCAAACAATCATTAAACAAAGACGTGAGCAAGTCTAAAAAAGTTATTATTCCTTTGGCTTTCCAAATTAAAAAGGTCTGAAAAGAAATTGATGGTTTAAAAAAAATTAAGATGGATTTTAGTAGAAAGAACAAAGTTATTAAACAAAAAATCTGTGAAACTGAAACCAAATTCTTAATGTATGTTTAATAATGGGATTGAGGTCTCGACTACCAATCTTAGAAAGCCAAAAAGGAAGAGGAGCTCCCAGTAAAGAGGCCAAAGAATACCCCTTCACCGAGTTTCTCTCCAAATCCACTCATAAAGGGCAGTCATGTATGTCTGAATAATGAATCCAAAAAGAAATGTATCGAATATTAATTGTCCAGTAATACATTCTAAAATTTGGCAAAGCCATATCACCATGCTTTTTAAATTTCTGCAGTAGAGGTTTACTTAGTCTAGGATTTTTATTGTTCCAAATATAAGATAGAATTTTAGAGTCTATGCTATGGTGTTTCATGTAAATGTAGATTGGGAGAGCTTTACCCATGATGAACTGGGCTGAATTCCCTACCTCTTGTAGGATTTTCCATTCAAGGACATTGGTGTTTCCTTACCAGGCTGTGATGCTGCCAGTCAGTATATCTCTTGAATAGTCATATCAATAGTTGTCCAGTCCCATAATTTGGGGAAATCAGGTCCTTTTACAACTCTAAAATGATCCAGCAGTTGACTGAAGGAATAATTATGTGTGAAGCTATTTGTTCAGAAGGATTTGGAGATGGTGGTTCAAATATATCTAAAGGTAATTAACATTTTTATTTATTTGAAAAAAATAATTAGACTTTCTCTGGCTTGGACTTTAGTGGACAGCCAACTGTATAATCTCTAGGCGACACACACAAAATGCTGGAGGAACACAATGGGGCAGGCAATATTTATGAAGGGGAATAAACATTTGTCGTTTGTGGCCAAGACCTTCATCAGGACTGGAAAGGAAGGGAGGAGGAGGAGAAGAAGGTAAGTTTGGTAGGTGAGGGAAGTAGGGGGCATGAAGTAAGAAGCCGGAAGGTGATAGGTGGAAGAGGTAAAGGGCTGAAGAAGAAGGAATCTGATAGGATGGGAGAGTGGACTACGGGTGAAAGGGAAAGGGTAGGTACCAGAGGAAGGTGATGGGCAGCTGAGGAGAAGAGAAGTAGTGAGAGGGGAACCAGATGGGAAATGGAAAAAGAGCAAAGGAAAAGTTACTGGAAATTAGAGAAATCAGTGTATAAACTCACAAATACCACATGAGGTGTAAGATAAGGAAGTAAAATACGTAGAGAGAATGTTAGAGAAATTAATTTGCAGCTGTAGAAAGGGAATGGAGCAAAGAAGATTTATTGTACGATTGTTTTTACCTGAGTAATAGTTTTGCCCTTTTATCTGTCCAGCAGGAAGGAAAGCAGATTCTACCATTTCCATTTTATGTGAAGAAACTGAGGGGTGGTGAAGGTATGGGCTAACCAAACGAGTAACGAATGCTTTATGCCTGCTGACAATCACACTGTGGAGCTGCCTAAGCCTGTCTGACACATGACATGGACAGCACTAGGGCACCATCAGCTAAATGGCATGTAACATCAGGCCCAGAAAAGGGCCAGGTTATGGCAGTCTCCAAACCACCTTCCCTGAGCATTTAAACATTGAACGCTTCGCTCACCAGAAAGTCAACTGGTCCGATCACAGAAAACCCTTGACAGGGTGGTGAACCTGTGGAATTCATGAGGGTAAGTCATTGGGTGTATTAAAAGTGGGGGTCGATAGGTTTCTGATTAATCACGGATGCCAAGCCTACGGGGAGAAGGCCAGAAAATGGTGTCGAGAGGGGAAATGTTTCGGGCCGATTTTAGTCCTGTGTATTACAGCCTTCAGTTTAGCATTTTATTCAAAGTAAAGCACCATGAGAAACCTTCATCACCCAGGACATACCCCCTTCTCATGGCTACCATCAGGGAGAAGGTACAGGAGCCCAAAGACACACACAAAGCGATGCAAGAACAGCTTCTTCCCCTCTGTCTGAAGGACAATGAGCCCATAAACAAAACCTCATAATTTTGTTCTCTTTCAACAATATTCATTTTTATGTATTATAACTCATGGTATTTTTATGTTTTACATTGTCCTGCTGCAACCAAACAACACATTTCAGTACATACACTCAGTGGCCACTTTATTAGGTACACCTATACACCTGCTCATTAATATAGATATCTAATCATGTGGCAGCAACTCAATGCATAAAAGCAAACAGACATGGTCAAGAGGTTCAGTTGTTGTTCAGACCAAACATCAGAATGGGGAAGAAATGTGATCTAAGTGACTCTGACTGTGGAGTGATTGTTGGTGCCAGACGGGGTGGTTTGAGTATCTCAGAAACTGCTGATCTCCTGGGATTTTCACACACAACAGTCTCTAGAGTTCACAGAGAATGGTGTGAGAAACAAAAAGAAAATCCAGTTCTGTGGGCAAAAATGCCTTGTTAATGAGAGAGGTCAGAGGAGAATGGCCAGACTGGTTCGAGCTGACAGGAAGGTGACGGTAACTCAAGTAACACATTACAATAGTGGTGTGCCGAAGAGCATTTCTGAACGCACGACATATTGAACCCTAAAATGGCTGGGCCACAGAAGCAGGGAAGCACACGGGGGTTCCACTCCTGTACCTAATAAAGTGGCCACTGGGCGTACGTCAGTGATAATAACTGATGCCTTTTTTTCCATCAACAATGCTCAAGTTACGGAAGTAATTGAATACTTTCTACATGGCTGCAAGGGGCAGTTCCAGCAACTCTGGAAAAAGTCAAGAACATGCATTCCACTAACCAGTCTCATCCACCCCTCAGACGTTCACCACGTCTGCATGGTGCCCCCTCTGTTTTCCAACCACAATGCGTTTCACTGCTCGGCACTCTCAAACTCCGTCACTACTTTCTGCATTTTACGACCTTGAGGTGCTTGTGTGTGGAATGTGTAAACAGAAGTATTTCAGTGCTACATTTCCTGTCCCTAGGCACTCTGATGGTACCTCCCACAATCGCAAACTCTACCGCCTAGTAGGATGAGGGTGCAGCGTCCGCACAGGAAGACCATGTCCTGCAGATTATCCGCCCCCCCCCCCCCCCCCCCCCCAGAGTTGTACACCAGCCTGACTTAAATGAGAACCAAAAACCTCCTGGGCTCGCAAATTGGCAAGTACAGACTTCGAGGCCTAGTGTTCGGGGTCCTGTCACAGGCGAACCTGCAGATTGAGGCCTAGTATTTGGTAATTGGCAAGTCCAGTCCTGAATCGTCGAATAGGAAGGTCAGAAGTTGAGGCCTGTAGCTGAAGGCCTGGGCCTATAAACCTCAGCGAGACCAGAGGTGTAGTCAGAGTCCCAAACTCAGCGAGTCCGTGTCCAGGTACGAGCTGGCTGGAGGCCGAAGAAGATGGCCTGCCTTGGGGTTCGATGATGTGGGAGGAACAGTGTTTGTTTTGCTGTTGTTGTTTTGTTGCTTGTTGTGTTCTGAGCCTTTCTGCTGAGCATTGTGGGAATGCTTTGTTGGCACTGGAGCGTGTGGTGCCCCCAGCGCACCCTTGGGTGTGCTGGTTGTTAACGCAAATGACGCGTTTCACCATATGCTTGAGTGTACGTGTGAAAATAAACTTGCTTCTCGAGTTTTTGAACAGCACTGCTGGAGCACCTTTACAAGGAGGAATCTGAGGCTGAAGAAAATGGCTTGCGCCAATGTCTGAAGACCAGCTGGGCAGAAGATGATATGGGTAAGAATATTCACCAGTCTCACTCATATCCCGAAAAACCAATAAATATTAAAACATGGTCATTGGAGGAACGCTGGCAATGGGTAGGAAACTGGGCAACACAGTAGCATAACGGTTAACATAATGCTTGACAGTGGCCGTGGTTGGGGTTCAGTTCCCGTTGCTGTCTGTAAGGAGTTTGTGTGTTCTCCCTGTGGCTGCAGGGGTTTCCTCTGGGTGCTCTGGTTTCCTCCCAAATTCTAAAGATGTCCAGGTTAGAGTCGGTACGTTTTGTTGGGACCGGAAGTGTGACACAACTTGAGGGCTGCCCCAGCACAACGCTCGGACTCTGTTGGTTTTTGACGCACGATGCATTTCACCATATGTTTTGATGTACAGTAACTTGCAAACATCTTAAGCACATTTATCTAGCTGGGGGCTGAAGACTTTTGCACAGTACTGTAGTGATCTTATCTATTGCACTGTACTGCTGCAAAAAAACATCAAATTTCATGCCATGTGTGAGTGATGATAAACCTATTGTGGACTGAGAGTGGGAAGGGGGCAGGGAGAGGGGAATCACGGTTGGGGGAAGGGAGAGGGGAGGGAACGGGAAGCACCAGAGGGACATTTTGCAAAGGCCAATAAACCAATTGTTTGGAATCAAATGACCTTGCCTGGTGTCTCAGGGCTGGATGTGTCTGTACCTGCACCACCCCACACCCCCGCCCCTGGCTCTCTTTCTCTGTCACCTGTCCCACACCACTCCCATGGTGCTTCACCCTCGCCATTCCCTTAACTCCTGCCAGATTTACAAACTCGCTTCCCGCTCCATGTTGACAAACACGGAAGTCCTAGGTACCCTTGCTAGCTATGTGTGCTTAAGACTTCTGCACAGTTACTGTGTATGCAACAGACGGCTTCATATCAGAGAATGTACACACAATACAACCTGAAATCCTTACTCCTCACAGACATCCCCAGAACCCCCCAAAGAATAAATGACAGAAAAACTTTAGAATCCCAAACCTCCCCCTCCCCCCACTTGTTCCATCAGCACCCTCCCCACCCACAAACAGCCCATGATTTGTAGACATAAAGAAACTACAGTCCATAACCCAGCACTTTGACAGGCCACAGGCTCTTTCTCTCAACCTTTCCACAGCGACAGGGAACTCAGCAGATCGCTGTTTTGATGTTACATTCTGAAGCAATGCTATTCGAGCTGACCCAGAATCGACAAACTCTACCCCCACCTGCATTGAGAGTGAGAGAGAGAGATAGAGAGAGAATGTGAGAGAGAGAGAGAGTGAGTGTGTGTGAGAGAGAGAGTGTGTGAGAGAGGCTGAGAGAGAGTGAGTGAGAGAAAGAAGAGAGAGAGATAGAGAGTGAGAGAGAGAGTGAGAGAGTGTGTGTGAGAGAGAGACTGAGAGAGTGAGAGAGAGAAGAGAGAGACTGAGAGAGTGAGAGAGAGAAGAGAGAGATAAAGTGAGAGAGAGACAGAGAGAGATAGAGAGAGAGTGAGAGAGTGTGAGAGAGAGAGTGTGTGTGAGAGAGACTGAGAGAGAGAGAGTGTGTGTGAGACAGAGTGTGTGAGAGAGAGTGAGAGAGAGA